>NC_135628.1:56926202-57232290 GCF_053574225.1 Canis aureus | reverse complement strand
ATAAGCAAAGCTGTTATATTAATTTAAAAAATTAATGTAGGCCAAATGATAAAAAAAAAAAAACATGACAGGAAACAACTTTAAAATTTTTCCGATACATGTTACAAATTTGTTATTCCTTCATATTTTCTCTTTATATATAAAGAGAAATGCATATGTGTCACTTTTTAACCTCAAATATACACCTCACTTACCAGTATTCAGTCTTTTCCCATATCTATATGGATGAATGAATAAATGGGTAGCAAAAAGGTTTCTTAAAAATAAGGTTTTATGTCATCAACTAGTTCTGCATGATGACCAAGGATCATTTCTCAAGAGTGAGGTTCCCAGGCTCTACTAAGGCTTTGTGATGGCTGTTTTGCACTCTCAAGGTCCACTGTCCCATGACCTCTGGCCCCTCCACATGGCTCAGATATCAATGGTTTGTCCAATGGGTACAGAGGACTATCTATGAACTAGAATTCCTCAGAAAATAAACTCACATCATAAATTAAATCCAAAAGCAAAGAACTTTTTTTTTTAAGATTTTATTTATTAATTTGAGAGAGACAGACAGAGGGCATGAGAGTGAGCCAGAGCATGAGCAGCAAGGAGGGGCAGGAGAGGGAAAAGCAGACTCTGTGCTGAGCAGGGAGTCTGATGCAGGGCTTGATCCCAGGACCCAGTGATCATGACTTTAGCTGAAGGCAGATGGCTTAATTGACTAAGTCACCCAGGCATCCCTGGCATCCTTTAAGAAAGAACATTCTTAAAATAAATATCTACATTGCAAAGGTTATGGCAAAGAGGTGATACATTTGGTAATAATCTCAGCATAAGAATACTTCTATTTCCTAAATAATCTGAACTAATGCATTAGTCTATTCATGACCTGAGGAAAATATACCTATTACTACCTCTTAGGAACATACAAAGAAATTAGCATTTATAAAAATTCTATTATAATTTCATTATAAGACAAATCTTCCATATGAGGAAGTTAAGAACAGTCTTTTTAAAAAATCAAGAATATAAATATATAAAAGGAAAGGGAATCAATTTTTATACACTATTTTAGAACCTAAAACAGAAAAGATAACTACTAAAAGATCAAGGTTATTTTGAAATAATTATATGCAATTTTAAGAAGAAAAAATGTATTTTTTCACATCCCCTGCATATTGCTACATAGTTATTAGCAAAGTCATTACCCAAAATTTAAGACTACAAAGAATTTTCTAATCATATTTCAAGATATAAAGCTTTACAAGTGCTTCTTATATTTAAGGCTATGGAACGAACGTGTGGTATGAGTGTAAAATTGCTATATCTCACTCCAGCCAAAATATCCCTGAAAATGTGTGCATAAATGAAATCTTGCTTTAAATGCTCCATTATAGAATAGCTTGCTATTTGAGAGACTCCTATTATAAATCCTTTTGTAAAAAAGGAAAATCAACTCATGGCTAATGTATTTCAAATATCACTCTACCTTAAGGCGAGGTACTTCCAAACAGATTAATTACATACGATATTATTAAGTATTCACAACCCCCCAGTCACCAACAACCCATTAGAGAGAAAAACTCAGAAAATTCAGGTCAGGTCAGTATAGAAGCCCAGTTTTCCCTGATGCCAATACTCCCTTATTTACCATGTAAAGCAAATCCTCTTAGAGAAGTCAATTCTCAAGTGGTTGGAGCCTTAGAGAATATTTTAATGTCAGGGCTATAGAAATGCTACTCATTAGACTAATGGGAATAAAAATAGCACTCTAAAGGTAATATTATTGAGTACAAACAGAAGTACTAAGTAGCCCCAAGACAGAAAAGAAACTGTAATCAAAACTGACTACACATTTCTACTTGGATCAATGACAATTAATATACTCTACACATTCGTGAGTTTTATTAACCTAAAAACGAATGAAGATGACAAATCGCAGGACTCCTAACTCTGTTTATTAAACCTCCCACTAGGTTTTCTCAAATAAGTAGGACTCTACCTACAAATACGGAGACAAGGGGGAGAGAGGCCTCCTCTCCTCCATCCTATTCGTTTTTGAGTGTTTACTTCAAGCCAAGCATTGTCCCAGGCATTGGAATGCACTAATGAATGAGACTTGCATTTTGGAATTCAGAGGCAATTGTAGAATATCACCAAGTGAGAAAGACATGCAGAAATTAAGAATTAGGTGGGAAAAGAACACGTGATAAAGTATGATAGGATGGTGATGAGGAGTGGGCAGGATGCTGGAAGAGGTCAGGAAACAGTAATTCAGGAGACCTCTGTCTGGAAGTCATCTGCATGGAGGCACTAAGCCAAACTCAGTATGGGCTGAGACATCAGGGGACAGTCTCCAGAGTGAGCACAAGACCGGTCCCACAACCAACCCTGAGACCCTCCAATACGTGCAGGTAAAACGACACATGGCTGGCTGAAACATCAAGTAAGGTAAATACAGGGAAGCAAACACTCGATCTGCCAAGATGAGGGGTGGTGGGGAGGTCACTGGTGACCTTGAGAGCAGCCAACTCAGGGGAGCACTCAGGCTGGAGCAGCAGAGAAAACAAGAGATAAAGAAGTGGGTGCAGCTCTCCCAATTCCAGAGAGAAATTTAACTTAAATTTCTTTAAGCGCCATTTTAATTTAAATCAATTACTGCTATTCTAATTTTTCTGGAGTTTTAAAATTGAATTTTATAGTCTCAATATCCCCCTAAGGTAGTCAAAATTGCTAAAAGCTCCATTTTGCAAATGAGAAAACTGAGGCACAGTGGGATTGATTAACCTAAGAGCTTATTTTGGTCACGAGCAGCAGTTTTTGATTTTTTTTTTTAAATCCTCACGAGATAATATGTTCATCAGTTATCTTATTCTCCCGAAGAGTCTGAGAAGCTATATTCAAGCTAAATGTTCATTACTATGACTGTCTCTCTAATCTGTAACTTGGCTATCTAAGCAGCACAATGAAGTAGTGGCGAGAAACAGGAAGTCTCTGATTAATGGAGACACACAAGTTAGATTTCCACCTGTTATCTTGTACACTTTGAAACAACACTCCCACCTCTTCGGCCCAACTGCCAACAGCAGACAATATAATGAACCATCTGTACCAGAACAGAGCCAACTGAGATGGGTTGATGATACCAAAGAAATCACATTCCCCTTTGTGTTGTTGGGTTGAGTAACATTTTTAATTGCATGATAAATTGAAAATGTTGGCAAAAACTTAACTTTTATAAAATTTAGGCTTTGTAATGTTAGTTTGATGGTCTTTCTGGTGGATGTTCTTTGCCGCAGAAGGAAATGTTGACCCTCTGAACCAAACCACTGGGAAGCAAAGCCTGCAGCTACGTGGTGATAAAAGAAGAGACAAAAATCTTCCACAGGTCTCTTAGGATTTGACTGAACTTTTCAATTATACCTTTTCAAGGATAAACTCAAATGCAGATCTCACTGTGGTCCTTGGACAAGTAGGATTAATAGAATAACTGAAAAGGGCAGGCCTTTTCTTAATGGAAAATAGGTGTGATTTTCCCCTTTTCCTGCTGAAACGTTAAAGCATTCATCAGAGACACTTTTGCTCCTCAATGAAACACCACCAAACTTTTACAAAAACTCATCGGCTGAACTATTCTCTCACCATGCCTGTGATCTGTCAGCTCAGCTAAATTAAATTATATTTTAATGATTATTATGAACACAATATGTTTGCTGACCACTTACTTCTCTGCAACCGGAGATAAATTCTCCTATTTTGCTGAACACTGGTAAGTAAAATATACTATTGCATATGGTTCCATATTTCAATTAACTTTCTGAAAAAATGAGAAAGTTCCTAGTTAGATTAGAGAGATTCTTCAATTACCCACCCTCATGGAATAAACTTCCTCTATAACGTAGCTGGATTTAAAAATGTTTTTCAATTATATACAGCAGTACTGTCCTAGGCCAGACAACTCAGTGGTAACATTTCTACTAAATGAAGCTACGTATGACTGCAGGACAAAAACAGATCTACACACAACATCTACTTCTCCCTAAACTTAAAAACTAATAGAACCAGTGAAGCTGATACTAGTTCTCAGTGGCCCCACCTCCCTTTGGGGCCCTTCTTAACTCTCCATCCCACAATGGACATCAGCTGTCCTCATTTGTTCTGTTGCTGAGTGAGCCAGTATTATTGAATATTTACCATACCAGGTACTGTGCTAAGGATAGGAAATAAAATTGTATTTCTCTCATGAACTTATAGTTTTGTGGCAGACTCAAACAAGTGAGCATTAATCCATAAAACAGTGTGAAAAGTGCTCAGAAAGGGAATGTTAAGGATATGGTAGGAGGACACAGTGGGGGGGGTGGGGGGGGACATAATCTGAGAAGAAGGGGGGTGGTGGACAGTCATCAGAGTAAGTGACAACTAAACTGAAGTTGGAAAGTGGGAAAATTAGAGAGGGAGACAAACCATGAGAGACTCCTAACTCTGGGAAACCAAGGGTTGCAGAATGGGAGGTGGATGGGTGGATGGGGTAACTGGGTGATGGACACTGAGGACCCTTGATGGAATGAGCACTGGGTGTTATACTATATGTTGGCAAATTGAATAAAAAAAATTTTTAATAGTTAAAAAAAAAAAAAAAAGGAAAGCAGAGTAGGATTTAGCCAAAGAGAATGAGTATAAAAACTGAAGTGATGGGACCAGCAACAACAACAGGGCTGGAGGAAGAAGATACATTTCTGACATGGTCAGCACTTCTCTAAACACTGCCCATAGCTTAACTCAACATAGCTCCTGAGGTGGGTACTGTTATCTCTGTTCCCATTTCGGGGCAAGGAAACAGAGGCACAGAGGTTAGGAAACTAGTAAATGGGGAGAGCTAGGTTGTAAGTGTAGGCAATCTGAGCCCAGAACTCTCCCCTCTTCATTGCGTTTCCCCACTGCCTCGCCATCTGGTGGACCACTGGGGCGGGGGGGGGGGGGGGGGGCGGGGGAAGCCACCCTGCACAGCTGAGAACGCAGAGCACTCGCTATCCTCACTAACAAAAAAGAAGAAAAGAGTCTACCATCAGTCATCCGTCTTGGTTGACTAATTATGCTTGAATCTGAATGAATGACAGGTTGCACTGCTGTCCCATTAATTATGTCATCTACCTTTTCATCTCTAAGTGTCAAACACAAGGCTTCCTTGTGGGGATGTTGATACAAAGGGAGGCTGTGTGTGGGTAGGGACAGGGGGTATGCTGGAAGTCTCTGCTCTACACTCAACTTTGCTGGGAGCCGAAAACTGCTTTAAAAAATTAAGTTTATTAATGAATAAAAAGTGAAAGGATCTAAAACAGAAAGAAAAAAGAAAGGCTTGCTTTGTCCCCATGAAAGGAATTTCACATACTACAAAGTGGAGAGAAATGATTGGAGATAAATTTAAAGTTTCTTTAAGTCAACTCTGCAATTAAAATAAGGACACTGAGTACAGAAGGTGGCTCTGGCTCTAAACGCTCAGCGACAGTCCCTGTGTGGCAGTTTAGTCATGATCAGTCCTACAGGATCATGTGTTCTGTTACCATCATTTCCAGAAAAGCTTCTGGGTCTGGCCTCTCCTCCCGGGATGAATCTATCCGCTAGAGCCTGGGTCACATTCTGCCTTCACTCCCTGACTTATTTCTATCCTAACTACCCTTTGCACCCATGCACCTCAGGACTCCAAGATGCATACTTCATGTTTCCAACAATGCCGAGCAACACTATTATTAAATAAAATGTTGGCAGGCTAATTTCCTTTTCCTGACATCCTCAAACATATTTCTAGGCTTTTAGTTCTGGTGACTAACCATATACGTGAGCTGTGGAATTATTACTGTGGTATGGGCATGGGACAGCACAGTAGCACCTTTGGAAAAATGTATAGGCATTTAGATTAATAGTGAAGGCAGAGGTAGAAATGGCTAGGTGGTGGCCCTTAAATCCAGAAAAGCTGGTAACTTCATAATAATAGTTTGATGTAGAAACATGATGAATCTTAAAAACTAAATATTTAATTGTGTAGGCCATTCACTGTAAAATATTTCGAGTGCCTCTACTGCATCCCCAAACATGGAAGGGTTCCTTGGCATCCTTCATGCAGGAAGCCCATAGTTTTAAAATACTTTAAATCATCACTCCCTTCTCTCAACGGCTCGAGCATTTTCATGCATACCATCTACTTAGCTGTTAGCACTGACTTCCCGATACTATTACTGATACTCATGCCTTACTCTCATAGCTGGATCTTAAGGCTTTATCTTTTCTTTTCTTCTACTAACCTCCATCCCCTCCGGTGCCTAGGATGACAGACACTTAGCAGGACTTCATAAATCTTTCTTAATTGATTGCATTTACCATGATTAGCATCCTTCTTGTCACAGATGGAAATGTTATCGGATTTTTAATTTAATTAAATTTGCTTACAATTTATTTTCTCAAGTATTTGCTTCTACAGATTACAACTCTTTAGTAACCATGTGTGAATATCAAATATCCTGTATATCAAAGCCAGCTTGATTACAACATCCTACCTAGAGACATCGTTCCTCCTTTTAAATAATGACAGAGGCTGTATTTACCCTTTCCCCAATCCTAGGTACTCTTGCTACATTCCAGAAGGCATGGAAAGCAGTAACTAAGTCTAACAGTGACAGCCACAGAAGACGAGCATTCTCCTAGACTGTGACTGGACTCGTGTGCCATGATTAAGCACGAAGCGACTATCTTTTTACGTTGAGTTCTCTCTTGAATGGTAGCAGGTCTACAAATCCTGCGGTCATAGCAATGGTTATAGCTGCTTGGCAGCAGACATTGGTACGTAAGAGAAGAAACAGATTATCAAGTCTTTAAATCTTTGCTATGTTGAAAGAATCCTGTGAATGAAAGCCACAAATTCATAGGTGCCAAACACTTCAGATCTTCTTCCAGAAACTAATTTTTCCAGAGAAGTTCAATCACCTACCTTGAAGTTCTCCACTGCGACTGTAGAGCTCTCGTCTCTGCTCTCGCAAATAGGCACTCATGCTGATGGCATGGGAGGAGGATTCGAACCTGTAACGAAATACAGGGTAAACAAAGAGGCAGTAACCAAATAGGCAGTGTCCCGCCATGGATTCCAAAAAACTATTCTACTATAGTCTGTGTGGTGCAGCCCAGGGTTCCACGACCCAAACATTCTGGCTACTCTGTGACAGGGCCAAAGCAGGCTGCCACAGACCTTGGTTTATGAACAACATTCCTGGCTAACGCTCCTCCACAATGGCATTTGGATCATTTGCTCCTTCTTCATTTCAGCTGATATAACTCTCATCTGTCACACTTTCTTCTTTGCCAGGATTCCTATGCACACGCAATAAGGGATTCCCATAAAGTCATCCTAATTGTGCTACTACCCAGCTCACAAGGCACAAAAGACTGCCAGCTGCCTCCATGGAAATACTGGCTGCACAGAGCAGACATCTTGCTTCTCAAACTCCCTTGGTTAGAGAATCAGTACAAAAGGCATGCTAGCAATGCAAGCAAGGCCTCTGCAGTCTCTCCTTAAGAGTCCTCAGAACCAATAGAGTTTCTAAATGGTTTCTGATCTGCCCGCCTACAACATGAAATACTCTCAAAACTATCAGGCGACAAAGTGTGTGTTCACACCACCCCAGGAATCACTTCAGAGGTCAGCAACATGGAGGAAAGGCACGTGACACAGAACAGGTTTCTAAAGGCAAAACAATGACTCAAGAATGAAAAAAACAAAAGAAAAAAATCAGTCTTAAGAGAAACTTAAGGGGCATTCAGCTTCTCTGAATGATGACCCCCTGACTGTTTAAGGGGGAGAAAACAGGTAGATTGAAGACTGTGTCAAAAGTAAACCCTTTGACGCGTTAAGAAATTTCATTTCAGAGCTGTATTTTCAAAGACAGAGGAACAGGCTGACAGGAGGAATCCTCCAAAGAATGATTGCCACTAAGTGGTAAACAGCAACATCATGGAAGAGCAACAGTAATAACGGCATAGGTTTCTGGCAACAAAAAAGGAATGCCACCACTCTCTTAATTATGCCTTCTTTATCCATTCTTTGACAAGGAAGATGAATGTCTGTCCGAGGGAAACACTTGGGTTGCTTGATCCTCTCTCTGCACCCTGCCAAGAACTGAGAGAGCCCCCACAGCCAGGAGGAAGGCGAAGTGTGTAGTCCTTCAAAAGTGCCACCTGCCAGTCAAGTACAGGAAAGAAGCCGCTGACCTCCAAAAAGCATGCTGACAGCTATTGATCAGAAATGGCAAGGGAAAAAGAAATAAACTCTTGAGCAAAGAATAGAGAGGCACACATTAGACAATACGAGAGAACTTAAAACACACTTAATTAGCCTTGCTAGGGGCAATTAAGAAGAGTAATAAAGTCCTTCACGGATGTCATAAAAACAGATTATAGCTCACTCAAATCTTAATCCTTTATGACCTGATGTATTTTTGCTACTCAGGAACCCTCTGTATGTTTGCCACAACTCGTAGATTGCTATAATTTTATGGTAAAAGAGGCACTAGAGATGATACTGTCTCACCTCCTTATTTTATAGCCAAAGGACAGAGGCTCACTACAACAGGAGACCTGGCTCGCATGGTTCATTAACAGTAGAACCAAGACTAGAAGCAGGCAAATCTGTAAGAGTAGTCTAATTCTGTGTGGGTGGTGAGTTTTTATTACTATGCAATACTGACAAATGTTTAACAATTACTTAAGTTCATTTATTCAGTCCTAATCATTTATATGTTTTTCAATACCACAATTTCAGGACTGGCTAAATATGTTAAAATGTCTATGTGGTCTGAGGCTGAAAGTTAAGGGTGATGGTTGAGAGCATGAAATCTCAACACCCTGAAACCTGCTTTCTGCAATACACCTAGATTTACAACAGTGAGTTGAGGTAGGAAGAGAGAGAGAAAGAGAAAGCATGCCACACAGCAAGCGGAAAGCAGAGGCCTAAGGATTAGGCAGCATCTGAGGCCATCCTAGTTGATCCCTTTCTTCCTTCCACTATCTTCCCTGTTTGCTGGCAGAGCCCTCATTCCATGGGGCATTCGGCTTCTCTGCTCCCTCTTCAAACAGCTGTGTGCTCAGGAAAAGTGGTTCCTCTCCAGCCCAAGACTACCAGCAGAGATGACCCCTGACTGTTTGAGACAATCACCGTGGTCTGCCAGGACTACTGGCAGGGACTACTTTAGGAATGGACGTTAAGACCCAATCCTAAAACCTGATGCAAACTTGCAGAGGGGCTCTGTCACTGACGGAAAAGATGAATAAATAGGTAACAATTATTAATTTTAGAAAGATCTGAAATGGAACAGCCACTTTGTAAGAGAGTGTGGCAGTGTCTCACAAAGCTAAACATAATCTTACCATAGGATCCAGGAATCATTCATTCTCTTAAGTATTTACCCAAATGAACAGAAACCTTACATTTACACAAACACCTGCACGTTTAGTGCAGCTTTATTCACAATGGCCAGAAATTGGAAGCAACCAAGATGTCTTTCAACGGCTGAATGGAAAAAACCAAGGTACATATACACAATGGAATATTATTTAGCAATACAAAGAGATGAGCTATCAAGCCACAAAAAGACATGAGGAATCTTAAATGCATATTGCTAAGTGAAAGAAGCTTGTCTGAAAAGAAGCTACATACTGTATGATTCCAACCATAAGACGTTCTAGAAAAGATATACTATAGAGAGTGATTATCAGGAGTTCAGGGGGTAGAGAAAAGAGGGAAGAATAGGTGGAAAACAGGATGTTAGGGGCAGCAAAAATATTCTGTATGATAACGTGATAGGGCATATATGACATTGTGCATTTATCAAGACCCAAAGAATGTACCACACACGGAGTGAACCCTGAGGTAAACAATGGACTTTAGTTAATAATGATGTATCAGTATCAGTCCATCAGTTCTAACAAACGTACCACATGACAAGGAATACAAGATGTTAACATAAGTGGAAATTCTGAGGAAGAAGGACATAAGGGGACTCTGGCCTGTCTCCTTGATTTTTCTGTAAACTGAAAAGTGGCATAAAAAAATAGTCTATTAGGGACACCTGGGCGGCTCAGTGACCAAACATCTGCTTTCAGCTCAGGGTGTGATCCTAGGGTCCTGGGATCAAGTCCTACACCGGGCTCCCAACATGGAGCCTGCTTCTCCCTCTGCCTATATGTCTCCCTCTCTCTCTGTGTGTGTCTTTCATGAATAAATAAATAAATCTTCAAAAAAATAGTCTATTAATTTCAAGAAAACGAAAGTTGCAGGAAGAATCATACCCCTTCCTCAGCATCACCATTATCCTAGAGTGGGACCAAATGGCAGGGAAATGAAAGGGTTGGGTCCCTGAGGATCCCACACTGTTGAATTATGGACTCTTCCACGTTCCTCCTTCCCATGTGAGGTAAGAACCTTCCCCTGTGTGGTGTCCTGTGTTACCTGTAGACTAAAGCATCTTAACTAACAGTGCGTCTATCCTCTGCACAAAATGGTAAGACATAAGAAAGCATTCAATGCACAGAAGGCATTTTATTACAATGCAGGCACATTCACTCCCCTCTTCTTTACACCACAAGATGAATGCACTGCTGAAATTTTCCATAACGATTAAGAACTCTATGAATCTATGATAGAAACAAATCTCAAAGGTGAATCAATAAAAGACACTGGAGCTTCAACTATTCAAAAATAATGAATTCAAAATACAGAAATAATACTTCTGTAGTCCCTTTCTATGCTTAGATTTACAGGTACAACTTCTTAACCCGTTATTTCCCAACTCCTCAGAAGAACACACAGACCTGCCAAGATTGAAATCCTGCTTCTACCAATTCCTAGCTATGTGAATTTACCTAAACTGCTTAACCTCACTCATATCTCAAGTTTTTATGTGCAAAAAAGGATTAAGAATAAAACCCCAACCCAGGGGATCCCTGGGTGGCTCAGCAGTTTGGCGCCTGCCTTTGGCCCAGGGCGCGATCCTGGAGACCCAGGATCGAATCCCACATCGGGCTCCCGGTGCATGGAGCCTGCTTCTCCCTCTGCCTGTGTCTCTGCCTCTCTCTCTCCCTCTCTGTGACTATCATAAATAAATAAAAATAAAAAAAAAAAACCCAACCCATAATATTGTAAAGAGTAAAAGAGATAATCCATGAAAATGGCATCATGTTTTCGCTAGTACTTAGCAAGGATTCGGTGTTAGCCACTACTCCTGCTGCCGAAATTTGACATAATCTGAATTAAATTATGTTTGGGATTATTTTGAGATACTCATTTCCCACAGTATCTTACTATGCTTTTACCACAGTAAGCACTCAAGTGGTAGCTATTGCTGTTGTTACAATTAATGTAAATAATATCAACTATTAGCTGTTACCAAATGACATACACTAAGAACATGGACTGGTGGCATCAACTAGGATAGTAATTAGAAAAAAAGAATTCCTGGACTGTTCCTGTATTAAACCAAATAAAATCCAATGCTACTTAGCTAAGGAGATTTGTGTAAACTTTAAAGTTATTTTTTGGCACTTCGTTTTTGTTTTTTTTTTTCCCAAAAGCTGACATATTTCATTTCATATAAAAGTCCCCAGAAACAACTGGCAAGATTCATTCCCTTCATTTTATATAAAATGCCACAAAATAAATTCCAAAAATTTTTATTAGAAATCCTAGATAGTCCACTAACCATATTCCAAAATAGCCATTTTCCCTTATAAAACAAATGTATATAAAATTTAAAAAATGTATTTACTTCCTATAAATTATTTCAAATTAGCTTTAACTGGGTGATGTACTGGCTGCCAATAAAATAGAAAGCCATCCTACTTGGATCAAACACTTCTTGACACCTGCTATCTTACCATTGGGGAGATACTTACTTAAAAAGAGAATTTTTTGGCCTTTGAGGTTTCTTCTTGGCAAAAAAGGCTGCAAAATCTCGTCCAGTGCTGGCATAACTTAGTTGAGCTGATGGTTCAGAGGCCGTACGAGTATTTTTCATATCCAAGTACTCAGTCAACAGCATCTGTACAATCAGATAAGCAGTTTAATACACACATTTATGATGTGCTACTAAGAAAAGCAATTTAAAGTGATGAAACCTAATTTTAAAAACTCATCCTTGACATTCAGAAGTATATTAACCTCGCTATTTATATTTCTAGTTGCAGATCTGAGAAAAGATTCATTAGAGCCAGAAAGTCATCTATTTGCTATCTATACCTAAAACTGAGAGTAGGATGTGTTGGGCATTTGAATATGGGGATAATGGGGGACATTTTTAGTAACGGTCCGCTATGTGCCAGGTACTGTGCCAAGTGAGTTAATCAATATTTATAATCCTCGTAATTGCAAAGGCCATAATATTTACTGAGGGCTTATTATGTTATAGGCAAGAGGCTAAATTAGATGTATTTATTTATTTAAAGCACAACATTTGATCAAGTGAATTCTCAGATTGCAGATAAGGAAGTGGCTTAAGGGTTGCAGAATGAACCCTGGGGACTCACTCTGGAGCCCATGTCATACCCCTCACTCTATAGCAAAGGGGATTAAGTAACTCTAACAAACTTGCTAAAGGAGGCGAAGAGGTGCTTACCTACACATAATTTCTAGGGCCACTACTCATCTTGATAGCTTCAAAGCAAGCTTTTTAAAATCACTACAGCCAATGGGTAATGCTTACAAAATCACCCCACTTTACAGTCTCAGAGGGTGGGGCTTGGTCTAGAATCAGTTGTTGTTTTTTTTCCCTTAAGATTTATTTATTTTATTTATTTATTTATTTATTTATTTATTTATCTATTCATTCATTCATTCATTCATTCATTCATTTTATTTACTTAGGCAGAGAGACAAAGAGCAAGCATGGGAGCAGGGGTTGGGGCAGAGGGAGAGGGAGAGAATCTCAGGCAGACTCTCAGCTGAATGTGAAACCCAACGCAGGGCTTGATCTCATGACCCTGAGATCACGACCTAAGCCAAATCAAAAGTCAGATGCTTAACTGACTGAGCTACCCAGGTGCCCCCAGCTGTTGAATTTCTAAGACAACTGCTCTAAAAAGTTCCTACTGTTGTGAAAGAAAGTAGCAGATCTGCAAGAGAAATCACCATGGTTCCTAAGAATATCTAACATGGGATTAAAGTATATCAATTCATTTTTGTAATCACTTGCCACATTTAAATTTTTAAGATAACCAAGTGTTATAGCACATGTAAGCAAGCAATTCTACCCATGACTGAAATAAAAGCTTTGTAGAGACTCAGGTTCCAATAAGTATTCCTTCCTGTCCTCAAGGTATGTAATTCATTCATTCGCTAATTTATTCAATAAAGATTTGAGGACCATACTAAACGTTATCATCAGAAAGCATTTATGAAGCACTCTGTGAGCATGATGTTATCCCAATTAAAGACAATTATGTCTGTTATGAGCACCATATGCATTACTAAATATTTATCAAACATCAGACATCTTTGGGGATCCCTGGGTGGCGCAGCGGTTTGGCGCCTGCCTTTGGCCCAGGGCGCGATCCTGGAGACCCGGGATCAAATCCCACGTCAGGCTCCCGGTGCATGGAGCCTGCTTCTCCCTCTGCCTGTGTCTCGCCCCTCTCTCTCTCTCTCTCTCTCTCTCTCTCTCTTTCTCTGTGACTATCATAAATAAATAAAAATTTTAAAAAAATCAGACATCTTTACAAAATGATCTTTTTTTAAAAAAAAAGATTTTATTTATTTATTCATGAGAGACAGAGAGAAAGAGAGAGAGAGAAAGAGGGAGGGGGAGAGAGAGAGAGAGAGAGAGAGAGAGGCAGAGACATAGGCAGATGGAGAAGCAGGCTCCATGCAGGGAGCCTGACATGGGACTTGATCCCATGTCTCCAGCATCACATCCTGGGCCGAAGGCAGCACTAAACTGCTGAGCCACCGGGGCTGCCCTTGAAAATGATCTTTTTTTTTTTTTTTTTTTTTTTTTTTTATGATAGTCATCACAGAGAGAGAGAGAGAGAGAGAGAGGCAGAGACACAGGCAGAGGGAGAAGCAGGCCCCATGCACCGGGAGCCTGACGTGGGATTCGATCCCGGGTCTCCAGGATCGCGCCCTGGGCCAAAGGCAGGCGCTAAACCGCTGCACCACCCAGGGATCCCTTGAAAATGATCTTAACTCGATCCTCCAATCTATGAAAATAGAGTTACTACCTATATTTTAGAGATGAAGAAACAGAGATTTAGAGGCATTAAGAAACTAGCCTGTATGCATGGGATTAATGGGAAATCTCTGTATCTTCCTCCCTCAATTTTGCTGTGAAACTATGTGGTCTTATGAAAAAAAGAAGAAAAAAAGGTCTTATAATTACAGAACAAAAGATCAGGCCTGATGTAGAGGACTCCAGAGCCTGGCTCATTCCACAACAATCTACTCTTACTGAAAGCATAAAAACTGCCAACAAGAATGGCGATGGGAAGCAGTAAATAGACTTATTTAATTTTCTGTACAAAGGAGATTTCACTGGGAAACTATAAAACATGTTAACAGATCGGTCAGTTTTTTTATATGTTTACGAGGCTACTAGAATATTATGCAGCACAGTTATAAGGTAATATATTGACAAATACCATCTCTGTTAATAAATCATCCAAACTGCCCAAGAGTCAAGGAGAATATTAAATTGGGTCTTGACTTTAGTAACAATTCAACTGAAGGACTTGATGACTTTGTAGATTTGGCACTCAATTACTTGGCAGATCTGGCACTGATGCTAATAAGGTTTGTGGGAATTTGTGATCAAAAGAAGGCTACAAACCAGAACAGAATTTTAAATTGATATGACACAGCAAGACACCTGCAAAGGTACTTATTTCACTCAAGTGTTGGTTTTAACACCAATCACTATGCCAGAAATATACCAAAGCATGAAGATACACCAAACCAGTAATTCTTTTGAGGTACTTCTTGTCCTAGAACTCAACAGTTGGCCTTGTACAATAAAATACTGACTGACCAGGGCCTACCTGATGAGCATCCTTCAAACTCAGGAATTTTCAACATCATTGTTCTTTTTCTCCATGTCAGTAAAGTCCTCTTAAATATCACCACTCACTTTATGATCTATACCTTTTACTTTGTTATCTATTCTTATACACTGGCTTCTCCCCTTATTTCGACAAACACATACTATTTCTACCTTCTTTTTTTTTAAGATTTCATTTATTTGTTCATGATAGACATAGAGAGAGAGAGGCAGAGACACAGGCGGAAGGAGAAGCAGGCTCCATGATGGGAGCCTGACGCGGAACTCGATCCCGGGACTCCAGGATCACGCCCTGGGCCAAAGGCAGGTGCTGAACTGCTGAGCCACCCAAGGATCCCCTATTTCAACATTCTTAATTTTTTTTTTTATTTATTTATGATAGTCACAGAGAGAGAGGGGGGCGCAGAGACACAGGCAGAGGGAGAAGCAGGCTCCATGCACCGGGAGCCCGATGTGGGATTCGATCCCGGGTCTCCAGGATCGCGCCCTGGGCCAAAGGCAGGCGCCAAACCGCTGCGCCACCCAGGGATCCCTATTTCAACATTCTTAAACAAAATCTTGCTTTGGTCCTGATTCTCTATAATCTTTTCTTTCCCTTTTGTCCTTAGGTTCCAAACTCACAAAGCAGCCATCACACGTATTTCTGCTACCATGATGTAGTTTAGTTCCAATCTCTCTCCCATGCTCCAGTCCCACCTATGTGACGGCACACTTGACATACTCAGACATTTCTCTGCTAAAAATCAACCCTAAACTCTAAGACCTAAATCCTTTTCCCATAAAATGGTTAATTCCTTCTGTCTTCTTTCTGTGCATAGTTTCTTATTCTCACTGGCCTCTAGGTTTAAAATTTCAGAACGGTTTTTGGGTACATTCTCTCACCTTTGTACCCAGGCTGGAGTAAGTGCCCTGGGGCATTTGGAACGCTTTCTCAACTCCCTAGTAGTTTGCCCCTCCGCATCCATCTGACAGCTATCAACTCAGTTCAACTCATGCAGTTTCTCTTATTGTCTGCCCCTCCTCTCTTCTCCTTCTGGGCCCTCCCATACACCACGCAAACAGAGTAGTTTTCCTAAAACACCGTTGTCAACATCATCTTAAGGCTAGTTATTTTGTCATCTACAGCGATCTGACCTCAGTATCTACTCCCAATCATAGCTTAGTCTCCTCAATATGAGCCCAGCACTCAATCAGAATCAACTACTTAACTCTCCCCCTCAATATACACACATGCCTGGGCCCTCTCATTTTTGGAATGCCTAACTTAGACTACCCTCTTTCCTCGATACCCTTCCCAAAAACAGATTCAACGTCTTCTCTCCAATGACTCCTTGCCAGGACACTCTAGATCAGCTGTCCCCTTTCTGAGCTCCAACAGTACCCATTTGACACCTCATTCAATAAGTGTTCATCAAAAACTTTGTGATACTATGACTTATCATTTAAGAAAAAGACACCTGACTACCCCAACTTTTATAGTTTTTTATTTCCAGCACAGGGCCATGAAACATGCCAGAAAATCATACACACACACACACACACACACACACACACACACAAACTGTTCAGAGTGAATTTTACAAAATGTAGTAAGAAACCTTGATGCATGTTTTTAATACACATTATTAGAAACAGTCTCCAAAACAGAATGGAGCCCTGTAAATAACTCAATACAAAAATCTACAAGTAAAATTAAAAAGGGATAGATATAAGGGCAGCTCGGGTGGCTCAGCAGTTTAGTGCCACCTTCGGCCCAGGGACTGATCCTGGAGACCCAGGATCGAGTCCCACATCAGGCTCCCTGCATGGAGCCTGCTTCTCCCTCTGCCTGTGTCTCTGCCTCTGTGTGTGTGTGTGTGTGTGTGTGTGTGTGTGTGTGTGTCTCATAAACAAATAAATAAAGATATGATTTTAGCTACAGGCTTTGCCATGTTTGTTTCTTTCACTGATTTTACCTCTTTTCCCTAATATCATTTACCACCAGCTGGAAAATACTGTATTAAAACAGGTAAAGTTTTATTTTGACACCAAATTGGAAAAAAGTGCTTTTTAAATATCTCAAAGAATGAAAAAAGCTCCTTTTTCTAAGATGCTTTAAATTTATTTGAATTAGACTACATCTTCTACTACCAAATCTTGATACAAACATCAGACACTGTTATTAAAATACAACCATGTAATTTTTTGGCTATTCCACATCATTGTGGATAATGTACTGCATCTTCTAAATTGTACATAAACATCCTAAACCATTACCTTTGAGTTCAAATTTACATTTTTATTAAAGGAAATAAGCTACACAGGTTGTTTTTTGCTTGGGGAAAATCACCCAAGACTGGAGTTCTGGATTGAAGAGACCTTACATATGATAGCAAACATATCCTGCCCATAGAAAATTTACAGAAGGTTATCCCATGTTCTTGCTGACTCTAAATTCCTTCGTATCTTTTTTCTTTTTAGGTACAGAGAATTGCTATTTCTTATTGATCAAGTATTCCAAAAATAAAAGTCAAAGTTGATGGGTATTTTTTTTAGTTGAACTTCAAAGGCACTAATTTGTAAAACCAAAGACAAGAATTATAAAAACATGGCTGCATAGCACCAGAACATCTATACACCCCAGTGGTACCAGAGGATCTTTATGTCCCAGTGATACTATGATCCACTATATATTTTGAGTACTTGGTATGTTGGATGGTTCTGTGGTAGAAGCCAAGAAATATAATGTTTAAGGAACATATAAATTGAGGTGGTCAGGCATCTCTTCTGCTATAATATTTGATTAGCAGTTGCTAAGATGCTAGTCAGAAAACTCACACAAAGCAGGGCCAAGATTTTGAAATTTAGAACCTGCCTAGAATTGGCAACATCATTCTGAATGAATCCCTCATTTACCATTCAACCCTCTTTATTTAAAATATTGCTGTGGCTGCTTATGTCATACACTCAGAGTTTCCTAAAAATATATATGGAATTTACCAGCTTACAGTGAACATATCTCCTGTCTTCAGCTTCTATATTAATCTAAGTAGAAATATCCAGATCCTTCTAGGTACTTAATATGGTGAATCCCTTTCAATAGCTTCCCAGCTTATAAAATCCTTACTTCATTTAAAAATTGTTCCCCAACTATGCAGTGGACTCTGGTAGCCATACCTATAACCCTAGAACTCCACCCTCTCGGTCAGAGCCTATACCACCACGGAGACGGCCAACCCCCAATTAGGCCATCAGGTACTCTTTCCCAGGATGCGTTAGTGGGATACAGTCTCTGCCGATCAATGGCGGTGAAGAGATGTAAGTTCTTTAGGGCAACCATCTTGTACCATGTGGATGAAAAACCAAAGAAAGCGAATCTGCAGAGAGAGATTTTTAAAA
Source organism: Canis aureus (assembly GCF_053574225.1). NCBI lineage: Eukaryota > Metazoa > Chordata > Mammalia > Carnivora > Canidae > Canis > Canis aureus. The sequence goes on along the minus strand of NC_135628.1, from coordinate 57,213,841 downwards.
ATGAACTAGATGACCAGATAGAAACAGGAGACCCACGGGAGAGAGATTTAAAGGTTGCAACGTAAGATTCCCATAATTTACAGGTCTCAAGTCCAGTTGCTAATAATCTCTTAAAATTTCGACGCTTTGGTTCCACAATATATCCTTTTGGCTTTTAATATATTTTCCTCATTTTTTTCTTATGATAGCTTGAATCGGTTTTTGTTTCTTCATCAAGATACCTATGGATAAATAAATATACACTAAATGCATCTAGTGACATTTATATCACAAATACTGTATTTTGCACAGCACTGATATCTCATGATCATAAGAGTAGCAGTTTATACAGATTTCAATCTGTACAACTAAGAAACAAATTCTCCTCACTACTAACTTCAAATGTTCCATGACTTCACAGCAAGGCCATACTGTACTGTCCCATGTGATGAATCTGAAAATTAGATTGCTTATGACAGGAGCAATAGTAAGGTGAAAAAAAAAATCACTATGAGCTCCCAGCATGAATGAAGACTCTACTTCTCCTGAGCAATATCTTGAATGTGACTATATTAAATATCATAATTTTTAATTATTTACTTTTCAAATAGTAAATAATTAGAATAGAAATAGAATAGAAATAGAAATAGAAATAGAAATAGAAATAGAAATAGAAATAGAAATAGAAATAGAAATAGAAAATCCAGGAGTTTTCATTCCAGGTACAGCTAAGTAGCTTCCATTGGATTAACCCTTATACTGATAATATTTATAAAAGCTAAAAATTCAGACTAAAAAAAAAATTTGAAGGCTATTGGAGAGAAACCAAATTAGGCAGAAACTGGTAGAGAAGATCCCTGAAAGAAGCAAAGCACACTATTTGAGGCCCTCTGGCTTCTTCCAAGAGGGAACTTCCTACTTTCCATGGAACAAGGGTAGAACCCAAGCAGAAATTATAGTCTTAGTGGATGGACGAGAAAAGGCTAGGTCCAGGGATACCAGAACATCCAAAATCTGAGAAGAGAAATCCAAAGAAGGGAGAGGAGCAAGATCAGTGTAATATGCCCTTCAAACTATTACCTTGATTCCAGAAAATATTAAAAGCAGAAAACGAAGTAATATTTTCAAGATTAAGATCATTTAAAATTACTAAAAACTACCAGATCTCCCCCATGTAAGTTGCTAATGAATGAAATGTTCATGACAAAAAGAAAACAGAAAAAATTATTTTTTCAATGTAGCACTTTCATTTCCCCATTGTATAAGGACTAAAATATTCTGCAGTAAGGAAACTAAAAGAAAAAATAAACAGTCGTTTTGAAAATGGAATGGCTGCCTGCTTAATTATACTCATTATCAACGGCAACTGTGTAATTAAAACAGCTATTAGTATGATCTTGTGAATAGTTCTTTAGTATTTAAAGTAAAACAAACCAAAAAATTCAATGAGCACACATGTGTTTTCTGGTCTTGTACCAAGTATCTGATTAGGAAAACCTAGATCATGTTTAGCTCCCCACCAACCCCAACAGATGTGTTCTTAACAAAAAAAAAAAAAAAAAAAAAAACCCAGTTAATAGCTTCCAAAAAAGTTTTCATTATTTAATTAAACATATTTATTTAAAACCTAAAATATGCAAAGTATTGTGCTGGATATAAAAACAAGACTCAAAAACAAATCCTTCCTTACCACCAAAAGGAATGAATTTTACTATACATGTAAGTACAAATTTTAAAGTGTTAAGATTTTTTTTAAAGAATTAAAAGCCAAATCAATCAATCAATTCCTTCCCCTCAAATGCTTATCTAGTGATAGACACACATATGAATGACTACAATAGAAGGGAAAGTGGTAAGCATCAGGACTAAGAAGGCACTATGAGCACTTATCAAAGGACCAAACTAATCCTAACTGTAACAGTGAAACAAGGTTTCAAGATCGTGGGACATGTAAGACATAAATATAATCTTAAAATGTGTAAAAGGCTGAAAGCCACAAGAGAAGAAGGAACAGATGAAATTGAGAAATGGTGCTAGGGAAATTCAGAATATCTTCAGTAAAGAGCAAATAGTCCAGGTAAGAGCAAAATGAAGACTGAGAGTAGACCTAGAAAGTTGGTAAATGGACAAACATCCTAGGACCTTTTAACATCAGGCTCACATATGATAGAAGCCAATACAAGACACAGACAGAAGGTTTTGAATTGTTAAGTAAAGTGGTGATACAGAAATTAATCTAGCAGGATATGAAATAAAAAATTAGAAGGGAGTGGGATTGGGGGCAAAATGAATGATTAAGAAAATAACACAGAAAGAGAAAATCCACCAAAATAGTTTTTAAAAAGAAAAAGAAAAGAAAAAAGCAAAAGCAAAAGCAAGAGAGGGGACCTTCGGTAGTGTAGTCAGTTAAGCATCTGACTCTTCCTTTCCGCTCAGGTCATGATCTCAGGGTACTTAGATCAAGCCCAAGTCTGCTGAAGTTTCTCTCTCCCTCTCCCTCTGCCTCTCCCTCTGCTTGCTCTCTCTTTCCAACAAATAGACCTTTAAAAAAAAAAGAAAAAAGAGGCTACCTGAAGTAGTGCGACTGAGATTGTACAATTAAGAATACCTCTGAGAGTCAATGTAGAGGGGGAAAAATGAACAAAATTTAAGGGCAGCCCAGGTGGCTCAGCGGTTTGGCACCACCTTCGGCCCAGGGCGTGATCCTGGAGACCCGGAATCAAGTCCCACGTTGGGCTCCCTGCATGGAGCCTGCCCTCTGCCTGTGTCTCTGCGCCTCTCTCTTTCTCTCTTGCTCCGTCTCTCATGAATAAATAAATAAAATCTTTAAAAAAAGCTTTTAACCAGTTATTCGGCAAAGGAAAGAGGGGGAGAAATAAAGATTGCTCATCTGAGGAAGGAAAATCCTATGGTTCAATGAATAATAACTAGGAATTCAGGAAGAGTCTGTTTCATATAGACAATAAATTTGGTTTGAAATATACTCCCTTGTGAAGCATAGGATTATTCACATTCATGTGTACCCTCAAATGCATAATTATGAAAGGGGAAATAATGTTGATGAAATTTCTGTGATTTACACATTAATTAACTTGCATTAGGACTATTAAGTATATTTCTATATGGTCTCTGTAGGACACTTTGAAGGACATGTACCCTTGAATATTTGTAATGCAATTTTATTCCACAGTATTTTGTTGAGGAATAATATCTGTACCATGAAATTCACCCATTGTAGTGGGGGTTTATTGACTTTTAAGTAAATGTATACAGTGTAATCAGCATCACAATCATTCTAGAACCTTCTGACACCTCAAATTCCCCTTATGATGTTAACTGCAGCCTTTACATTGAGCTTTTTGTCAGGTTGAGAAAGTTCCTTTCTAGGCCTTGTTGGCCAAAGGTTTTTGTTTTTTAATCATCATTGGGTGTCAAGTGCTTTCCTGTGTCTACTGGGATGATTAAGACGCTCTGACCCCTTACTCATTAATAATTGTATATTACACTGATTTTTTAAATAAATTCCACTTAATCACGGTGCCTAGTACAGTTTTATGTTGACAGATCCAATATATTAGTATTTTCTTCTAGAATTTTGCATCTATGGTTCACGAGGGATACTGCTCCATACTCTCCTGTGAGACCTTTGCCTTTTTATCAGGCTAATACTAGCCTGATACTAGAATGATACTAGCTGATACTAGCCTCACAGAATGTGTTGGAAAATGTTCCTTCATATCTCTAGGTTCTAAATGAGTTTGCAGAGGATTGGTATTATTTCTTCTTTAAATGTTTGACAGCACATGGGTGTGGCTTTTGTATCTGTAGGAAACGTGTTTTTCCTTTAACTCCCACACCCCTTCACCCATTTGCCCAGCCCCCCAGCCCTGCTCCCTTTGACAACCATCACTTTGTTCTCACCAATGGATGTTTCTGTTTTTGGTTTTTAGGAAAATTTTTAATTACTAATTTGTTAGAGGACAATTCAGATTTCCTACTTCTTGAATCAGTTTTGGTATTTTGTGTCATTCTAAGATTTCTCCATTTCATTTAAGTTGTCTAAATTGTTGGCATAAAGTTGTTCATAATATTCCCATATAAATTTTTTAAATTTCTTCAAGGTGTGTGGTAATGCCTCTTCTTTCAGCCCTAATTTTGGTATCTTTTTAAATCTTGCTGTTTAATTGATCAGTCTAGCTAAAGATTTATCAGTTTTGATCTTTTCAAAGAATCCACTTTCAAGTTTCATTACTTTTTTTCAATTCTTCTTCTGATTTTTATTTCATTGATGTTCCCTTTAAACTTTATCATTTCCTACCTCTGCTTGCTTTGGGTTCTTTTTCTTTTTCTTTTTATTCTTTTTTGGCTCCTAGGGTGCAAAGTGACATGGTTGATTCTAGGTCTTTTTCCTTTCACCCCTGGTGTATTTGGAGGTTAACTTTTATTTCCAAATATTAGAGAAGATTCCAATTTTCCTCCTGTTGTTTAATGCTGTTGTGGCCAGAGAACATCTTACTTCATGATCCAATCTGTGGCCAAACACGTCACTGTGCAGTAATCTCTGTCCCTGTGGTGCGGAGCAGTTTACTTTATATGTCAGTTTCCTGTAAAACACTTAATCCTGTTGTTCACGTCTTATGCTGTCTGTCCAGCTGTTCTATTAGTTTCTGAAAAAAAGCACTAAAATCTCTGACTTTAAAAGCCACTGATTTTTCCACTTCTTTAAACTTTGTTGGTTCTTCCTCCTTATATTTTAGACCCTATATTATTTTGATGGTTATTTTTAACTCACTCATAGAAAACAGAAGACAAAAGAAACTATGCTGGGGTAGGACACGAATGTGGTCTCAACACCCCAAAGTACGTTTCTATCTCAATACATTCTCTGCCCACTTCATTCAAACATATTTTAAAGTTCATTCTACTTCTATCACTTTTTCCCAAACTTGACTACCAAGCTCAATGATGTTCTTAACACCATTACAAAGTGAAACTTCAGATTCTGGTTCAGCCTTACTCTGTATGAAGACAGGGATGTTTCATCACACTATGTTAATGACTACCTTTTATCATTATAGGGCCTTTCTCAGTCTCCTCAATTTCAAAGATGTTTCAATTCAACAGTCTTGCTCCTTTACCATCTCCATGATCAGTCTCCAACTCTAAACCCTCCACTCTGACCACAATACTGTATTTTCTCCCAACTAATACATACCGTTTTCTTCTTAGTTTAGGCTCAAATTTGGGAAAGACTGGTCTGCAAGTTAGAATAACCTCAAGAACTACTTTAAGATAAAGATTAATGTGCCCCACCTTAGAAATGCAAAACAAGAGGGTGATATGAAAATGCAGGAAATTTATGTTTGAAATTGGCTCTAGGGATGCCTTGGTGGCTCAGCAGTTGATTGTCTGCCTTTGGCTCAGGGCATGATCCCAGAGTCCAGGAATCAAGTCCCGCATCGGGCTTCCTGTGTGAAACCTGCTTCTGTCTCTCTGCCTCTCTCTCTCTCTGTATCTCGCATGAATAAATAAATAAAATCTTAAAAAAAAAAAAAAAAAAAACGAAAAGAAAAGAAATCGGCTCTACAACTCACTAGCTATAGGACCTTCACAGGTTACTTCATCTCACTAAGCCTTGTTTCCCTCATCTGTGAACTAATAACACAATCTACATCCTAGAATTAATGAGAATGAAAAAGAAAAAAACACATAAAATACTTAGCACATAACAGGCCGTAATTATCTCTGGGGATGAGGCTCAGAAGATGTGCTGTTGTCTTTTTTTTTTTTAAGATTTTATTTATTTATTCATGAGATACACACGAGAGAGAGAGAAAAAGAGGGAGGCAGAGACACAGGCAGAGGGAGAAGCAGGCTCCATGCAGGGAGCCGGACGTGGGACTTGATCCTGAGACTCCAGGGCCACGCCCTGGGCCGAAGGCAGATGCCAAATCACTGAGCCATCCAGGGATTCCCCCTCTTGTCTTTTTTTTTTTTTTTTAATTAATTTATTTATTTATTTATGATAGTCACACAGAGAGAGAGAAAGAGAGGCAGAGACATAGGCAGAGGGAGAAGCAGGCTCCATGCATCGGAAGCCCGACGTGGGATTCGATCCTGGGTCTCCAGGATCACGCCCTGGGCCAAAGGCAGGCGCCAAAACACTGCGCCACCCAGGGATCCCCCCCTCTTGTCTTTTTAATGCATCCCAAGAGCCATGTAACTAAGACATTATCTCCCTCTGCCTTAGAACCTTGGTTTTCTCAACTGTAAAACAGAAGTAATAGTATCACCTGCCCCAAGGAACTATCATCAGGATTAAATGAGTTAATGCTATCAATCACTTAGAACATCACCTGGAGCACATCAAACACTTTATCTGCACTATTAAATAAAACAAAATTATCTCTACATCCTCATCATCTTCCCACTGCTATCTTCTCTTTTCTCCTCCCCCCGCTCTCTATAATAAAACCTCACTGGCTAAGTCTAGGTTTCTGCTAATATTCATTCTCTAAACTTATGGAACACTCTCTGTGATTTCAGTGAGTCCCACTACCAAGCTGTCCAATCCAACTGTTGGAATGCTGAATATCCTTGCTCTTGGTTCTTGTTCTCTTCCATTTTAGTTACTTCTACATTTCAGATGATTCTAATATCTCCCTCCACCAGCATACTTTCTCCCAAGTTCCAGAGATGCACTGCCATTGCTTGCAAGAGTGTCGGTCTGGTTTCCTCACCCTTTTTATAATTAGGAGATGAAAACAGCACAGCAGACATGAACAGATTGCCGAGGCATGGGGTCAGCAAACATCCTGACCAAAAACAGGCTTTATCACCACCATTCTTCAAAAAGCGGGTGGGAGGAAAGAAAGAAAAGCTCCTTTAGTTCCCTTCTTGGTTAATACCATTATCACTTTACTAATCTCCCAGCATCAAAACCTATACTCTGCTCTGACTCCTCTCAGGCTGGCTGCCCAAATCACCTGCCAAGTCCTACAGATTTTATACTATGCATCTCATGTCCATTTCCTCTTCTAAATATTTTCATCCCTACGCTCATCATTTTAAATCTGGTCCTCATTATCTTTTTCATCAAGTATTACAGTAGTCTCCCAAATGGTCATTCTGCCTCAAAGGCCTCATGACCATCTATCCTACAGCAAATGCAGAGCCCAATGCCATCATTCTTCTTCACAAACCCTTCATTCAATAGCTTCCCCCTTGCCTGTAAAATAGATCCTATCAAGAAAGTGAATTTAAGTACAGCCTGATTTATTTTATTTATTATTTTTTACCTTGATGTATTTTAATGAACTACAGGTGCTCTATTCGGATATACTCAGAGAGGATGTCAACCCCAGATATAAGGAAGAAGAGGTAGGTAAACATCTCTGAAGTTTTATCTTCTCGTGGAGGAGTAATCTCCACTCTCCTTTCAAAGTTCCTTCTTCAGTGGTCTTTTAATGTCACTTACCCTTAGTCTTAAGATGACAGCTACCTGCCTCTATCTTCACTTTAGAGGTACGTGTGTGAAACATGCTGGTGGGTAGGACAGACCTTTCTGCCTGGAGGTCAATAACCCAGAGGCAAACTGACATTCAAATTGAGACTATCAGACAACCAGTGAGCTCATCTCCAAAATATACTGGCTCTTTTTCTGTTTTTCATATACTCACCATACTTGTTTTAAGATCAACACTGGACAATGATAATTTATATCCCACAGAGGGAAACATATGTGAAAACCATAAATGTTTCTGATGATCTAGCTCCTATTTTACCATTATATATGTATATGTGTGTGTGTGTGTGTGTGTATTCATATTGACACATATATTTAAATATTCTGAGAAAATAAACATGAGAGGGCATGCTGTATGGACCTGTCATAGGTCTCCTGGTAACCTTCTGAGAGGTTACCATCTATCTTGACTGTTAACTAGGATATCACTCTCATTAAAGCCCATGCAGCTGTCTGTATCACTCAAGGATTTTATCTTATAGCTATTTGCCTTCTCTCCTGCCTCCTAGTTCAGGCCATGCCTTTCCTTTGTATCTCTGTTAACATCTAGCAGAGTGTCTTGAAAAAGTAGGTACTCTCTAGTAGGTCACCTAAATTCAAAGTAAGATGCTCTAAAGGGCAGCTATATATTGATGTTTTACATTCGCAGATGAGCTCCTTGGAGTAGAACTACAGCACCCATGGTGAAACTTCAGGCTTTTTGAGGTACGTTAATTGACTCACATCACAGGAATACCATTTATTAAATTTCTGCTCCAATGAGATAAGTGCTACCCTAATGACCTGAAAGAGTTAAGCATCTTGGAAAAGACCCAAATTGCTCTCTAGAGATAGTTTATTCAATTAAGTGGCTCCGACTTAGAATTTTCAATTAGCAGTTCAGTTACTACAGGCTCCTTCATATTGGTTATCTGTAATCTGTGAACACTGACACACCTATAAGAAACAATGTCTCCTTATAGTTCATTCAAAATCAAATCTTTAGGAATAACAAGTGCAGATTCAGACTCCATTAACATTTATTTTTTGCCTACTGAGTGCGAGAAACTGTGCTAAGTACCTTCTCATGAGGATCTGAGGGGAATATTCTAAAGCGTGGGGTATAACGGGGCTTGGAGGAAATGAGTATACAAAGCACGAGGATATGAAGACAAATAAAACGGTTCCTTCTTTAAATAATCTACATAGATCTCAACTGAAGGCTTTCATCTAAGGCTTTCAGAATCTGGTTTCAGGCTATCTAATCACATCTTACACTCTTCTTATGAATCACGTATATGGTAAATTCAATAAGGTTCTCAATGTTGTGAATACGTGCATATTATCCTTATCTCGAATGATCTTCCCAAATGCCTAATGCTCACCTTCCTTCAAGAACCAGTTCAGCTTCTATCAAACACACAAAGCCTTCTCTGACCAATCTCTCTTACATCATCCTTTACATTGCTGCAGTATCCACAGATGGCTACTTGGACTTGGTAATCATATACTGCTGCTTACTGAACTTGTCCAGAATTTATCTCTTAAACTCCCAATGTGATTTGATGAGAAGGCACTTTGTCTAATATTCCCTTGTATTATCATAAATTCACATAACAATGAAATGCCTTGACTAAAACCCTCCATAGCCAAGGAACAACTTAATATCACTCATTTCTAGATTTTGTTAACTCCTGTATCTTTAAGATTCTGGGGCACCTGGGTAGCTCAGTGGTTGAGCGTCTGCCTTTGGCTCAGGTTGTGATCCTTGGGTCCTGGGACTGAGTCCTGCATCAGTGTCCACAGGGAACCTGCTTCTCCCTCTGCCTCTTTGTCTGTGTCTCTCATGAATAAATAAATAAAATATTAAAAAAAAAAAGATTTTGTCTCTGATAGAAGCAAAAATCTTCTATCCGAAGGTGATGAAATACATAGATATCCCTTTAGGCAAAACACTAACCTGATGACATGTACCTGTCAACAGCTTGGTTAAACAAAAAAATACTACCACTTTATCCGTTTTGTTTTGAGGAGGAAAAAAATTGCCACATCTGTAACAAAATCTGTAATTTTTATACATTATTTCTACTGAAAATGTTCTATGTTAATACAAAACATGGGATTAAATGACTTCATTTTTCTACTCTACTTGAGGTTAGCACCTAATCTGAAAGGTTAACCAAATTAATTACAATGCTGGTTTAAGCTTATCGTAAATATAAAAAGTCAAGGGTTCAAAAATAGAGACCTACTTTATTGATATTTATGGCATTAACTTTAATTCTTTTAGACTGAATTTCTTATTTAAGTTTACTTTTTCCCAAGGAGTTGTTCTTTTTTCATCTTTTATTTGAAAGTAAAATACACTCATGAAAGTTTCAAACTATACAGAAACATGTAAAGATTCCAGTCTTCTTTAACAGTACTGTTATATGCAATATATTTCATTGATTTACCTTTGGTGATAGTTCATTTCATTATTTTCTCTTGTCTTTCCTCTCAATGATAACAAGCACAGTATTCTGCACAAACAAAAGACCTAAGAAATACATCGTGTCCATCCACAGAACCCAATTCTATCAGCAAGTGAAATAAAACTTGCCAGATTGGCAGCATATGGTCCAATAAGATCCTTTTGGCTCTCAATTAGTTAGCCCCTATTTTCCATATCACAGCACATCTCGATTTGTAAACTATACTACACCTGCGTGCTCCAACACATTTAACTCCTCTTTTCTGCCCCTAGGATCTAAGGGCCATGTCTGAACAGCTGATACCAAAGAGTTTAGAAGATGAGTTGCATACCACAATCATTTCTCTCTGTAAAATCTACATCTGTTCATTTTATCTCTCAGAAAGATGACCACACCCAGCAGAGGGATGCAATAAAATGCAGAGCGGTAGGATGGTTAACCTGACTCCTTACCACTTGGGAGTGAATGTTTGCAAATATGACTTGGGAACATCAGAGGGAGGGAGAAATTGAGCCTAACCTTCCTGGTTATGAAAACTGCCACAGCTCCACCTAACAATTTTTGGCCCTATTCTCACTGGGTAACGAGCTTATATCATAAAAGCAAGTCATCGAAAAGAAAAAGACAGCATGCTGTTTAAATACCAACCATGTTAACTCGGAAGCAATACAGTACAATTCATGTACCTCGTGTTCTCTGCTAATTGCTTAAGACATCCTGCCATGGAGGAGACAGCAACAGTAGCCAGGACCTAGTCTTCTTTAAATGCCAGCTCTTAATAACAAACTCCAAAAAGGTCTTAATTGCATTTACCAGGAGCTCATGAACTTTAAAAGTTGTTAATCAGATTTCCATGTAAATGGAATGACGATTAAAGGTTAAGTGTAGGTTTCTGAAATTTCAGAAGTTGAGAATATATTGCCCTTCATAGGGAAAAAAAACTATCAGCCTTGACAGGAACCAAACATCTTAATTAAACATGCAGAAGTACCATGCTTATTTTTATGTGAAGTTCTATTTTCAAATGTCAAAGTTAATCATGCACTCGACTAAAAATGTGCACTGTTCACTCTGCCAGAGAAGAAATACCTTAGTATTCTTTTCTGGGACAACATCTGCAGGTCTCTAAAACTCCAAAAACTTCCCTCATGTCCCCTCAGACCTGATCCCTGCCTACACGAAACCCTGAGTTTCACAGTGAACTGCCTTCCACACAGAGATCTTAATTGCTCTCCATCTGAGGAGTAATCTAAAGCCACACGTTTTCAATCAAGTCAGCTTCATATTTATGTGGCTCAGGAGAAACACGAGATGCTTCCTCCATAAATTTGCTGCACCTGTGTCCCTGGAGGGACATGTTGACAAATGAACATGACATCTCCTCAAACTCCAAGAAAAATTTATGGTTCTTGGAAAGAATATATTTGATCAATTATAGTGTCATCACAGTTGAAAGCAAAACCATGTCTTTGGAGTGCACTTCACAAAATTTGTCAGGGCTTGTGTTCTGTGATAGGATAAATGACAGATCCCAAACCCTCGAGTCAGGTCTTCCTGCTCTAATACTCAATCTCAGATTCTCCAGCTCAAGAGGAGCTAGGCATAACCACCACTGAGTGTGATAATGACTAAGATGAAGAGCTGTGTCGTGCCCTCGACATAATATCTGCAGGGCTCAAAACTGGAAAATATTTGTAGTGTAATATCTAGCTATCAAAAATAAATAATTATTCTTTAAGCTAGGTATCTACTTATGGAAGAAAAAAAAAATCCCTTCTGCAGCCCTACTTTTTCTGCTTTTGTCCTTGATTATACTTCTAATTCTCCCTTCTTATATTCCTTCTAAAAGAGCAGATTTCAGTGTTTGCTCAATACGAGGTACCTACAGGACACTTTAATAGAAAAGCATGGGTTCTTAGCATTACTGCCAGAACTGTAGCTACAACTTCTGTGAGAATTATTTCTAGCAATTGTTGCTAGCATGATCAAATTTGGCCACAGAGCAAACACAAGCTCTTGTGTTTTAAAGAAATCTAGACGTGAAAAAGTAATACAATATCATCATTAGCTAATTTAAGGTGAAAAAAGAGGCAGGGAAGAATTTTTCAATGGTTCTTTTTGGAAAATGCTTCTGCTGAACTATGAGGTCCTCTGAAGGGCATGCGTGCCTCTCAAAGGCTGACACAACAATGGCATCTACCAATTTTAAGCTACAAGGGGCTCCTTCTTCCTGAGGATAGAGTTTCAATTTTACATTTGATTCAAATCCACCAAGTGTCAGTAAGGCTTTTAATAAGCATTCCGATTGAGAAAATGATCCCACTCAGTATGGCAAGCTCTAAACTGCTGGAAGATAGATGTGCTGAGAAACCACACTTGCTTCTTACTAGTGGCCCTTTACAACCAAGAGCATATGGCAAGGCAGTGGATCAGGAGTTAGAAGATTATGAGACAGCATGTTCTTTCTGTGAGACAGACTTTCTCAATAGAAAAGTGTTTCATTCTCCTGTTTCCTCAAAGAAGCTTACTGGGTGAGTATGTGTATGTGTGTGCCATTTGTGTGTGTGTGTGTGTGTGTGTGTGCATATACAATCAATGCCAACTGAATAAATGGCTTTTATGCACATGAAACCCATAAGCTTGTCCTCACTAGAACCCTGTTCTCCTAAAGCACCCAAAAAGATAATCAGGACAGGGCTTTAATAAGGACAGAACACAAAATTCTTAGGAACTGGTCTTTAAAAACAACCTCTTATCAACCATTATCACCACAGTATCCACCACAGGGTTCTAATGAGATTGACCTACCCAATGTCTCACAAAAGTAAACACCCTCATTCCATTATCTGTGTCTTTATTCAGAGTTTTACTAATTTGAAAAACTGTCTCATTTCATTCTGCTACAAATTCAATCACCTCCCAAGAGCCAGCACAAGTGTCAGCTTTACATTATAGTTTCTATTCATTTATCAAGCATTTATTGAACACTAGACACTGTGTTAGGTCCTACACATACAGAGATGCAGGAGACCTTGTTCTCCCTAAAGGAGGTCTAAGGATTGCTCAATGGTCTTCCATTCCTTTGAACCACATCATTTAGTTTCTCTTCTAGCTGATACAAATAATGCTGCAAATAAAATTAACCTTTAAAACATTACAAACATCACAACAAAGGTGTACATTCAAAAGTAGCACTCATACAGATATTTTAGCTATGGGCATGGCTCTTTATCTTGGTTCTCCAGATCCGCTGGCCTATTTCTATCATTTCCTTTACTGGTTTAAACAGTATTTATAAGTGCTTTCTGTATGGCAGGCATCAACCTAATACCTTAATTTGTCACTGAGATGCTATGTGGAATGACCCAGTTCTCCAAATCACATCGAGTGTCCTTTACCCTCAGCACTATGAAAATGGTGATGGCTGGAGCCCAATAGAAGGCCCTGAGAAGCTGGGAAGGCTACCCAGGCTACATCTACCATCAGGTACAAGGTTATCTGCACCATTCTGAGCAGCTTGCAGAGCTCAATCCATCATGTCTCCTGACTTTTCTCATATGTGAGACATGGATTAGATAATCTAGAATCTAGTTTTCTCTTATCACCCAATCTATCAGAGTAGCCCCATCTGAAGTTTCTCTCCCTCCTCAAGGTGTTCATATGATCAAATCAATGTAAACTAAGACGGTGTGCTCCATAAAAGCCAACAGAGCTTATCATTCCTGATAGTGATGTACTTTCATGCAGAGACGATAACAATAATTAGTGCCCATTTTGTTAGCCTTGGTATAGCTATTCTTTCTTCTGGAACCACAATGCCACTACCTAAACATTTTCTAGCCACACATTGACCCCTCAGAATCTGGTGACCCATAGGAATACAGTGATTCTAGGATTCGGTTACAGTAACTTGCAAGCAGAAATTAGAATCTTAATGACAATGTATACACTGGGATACAGTTGCTTTCATTTCCTTTGCACTTACTTTCAACTGGAAAACATGTATTTACCTTTAAATAATAGCTTCCATGGATAAAGAATACACCTAGATTGAATGTAGAATGTAGCATAGCAACCAAAGACATTTCAGTTTAGTGCAACATGGAAGGAAACAGCTACCATAAATAATTTCTTGTATATTCTCAGAGAGTGAAGCTATTATAGTCAATAATCCTTAAATTAATAAGTAACATAGTTAAATAACAAAATTAATATTTTGTTATTTAAATACAAATTTATGATTTGGGACAAGATGGACAGGGGAATGTTACATGGAATTCTGGTTCTTTTGCTGCCTGAAACATTGCTAGGACCATAGATAGATCATTCCATTTTTAAGTCAAAACATCAGGAAGTTAAAAAAAATAGCAGGAAGTTAAAACCCATAAATCTACAGAATGCCAATTATGCATATTATATATATGTGGTTTTTAAAGTTGCAGTCAGCATTTTTCCATCCACATAATCACTAGCTGAGTCTTCTCCATCGATATGGTTTCATATATATATATCTACTCTGAAACAGCTTTCAAAGAAACCTAGACTTCTCATAATAAAAAGGTTATACAGGGCAGCCCAGGTGGCTCTGCGGTTTAGCGCCACCTTCAGCCCAGGGCCTGATCCTACAGACCCGGGATTGCGTCCCATGCCAGGCTCCCTGCATGGAGCCTGCTTCTCACTCTGCCACATGCGTCTCTGCCTCTCTCTCCCTGTGTCTCTCATGAATAAATTAATAAAATCTTAAAAAAAAAAAGGTTCTACAGGTAACAACTTCAGAAAGTAAAGACTATCAGGGTGCCTGGGTGGCTCAGTCAGTTAAGCTTCTGCCTTCGGCTCAGGTCATGATCCTGAGGTGCTGGGATTGAGTTCCCCCAATTGGGCTCCCTGCTCAGTGGGGAATCTGCTTCTCCCTCTCCCTCTGTGTGCTCGCTCTCTCTCTCTCAAATAAATCTTTTTAAAAAATAGAAAATAAAGACTTAATTGTTTCTCGTGTGTCAGTTATGATACTTCAAAAAAAAATCAATGGACCCTAGATGATGGTATTCTTGAGCTTCGTCACAAATGGGTTGAAAGTTGACAAGATAATCGTTTCATTAAATAATCATCATATATTGCCACCTTAGAAATATCTTCCATTTCTAGTGGAGAAAAAGTTCTGTTTTGTGACCTCCAGCCTAACGATGAACCAAAGTAAATCCTCTTAAGGAATGAAAGTAGTGCTGGATAAATAGTTAAAATATAGTATAAAATATATATAAAATATAATACAAAACATAAAAGCGGAGTTATTCTAGTATGGCAAAAATTTCCTTCTAGAAATGAATTCAAGAAAACATCTCCTAATCTATTAGAAACTGAATATTGAGAATGTTTTTAGTCCAGTTATGTGTGAATAGGGGTAAAAATGTAATGGCACCTGTCTCTAGTTTTCTTTAAGATTGACATTTAAAAGCGGCCTGAACCACACAATTTAGAACTTAATCATATATTGTCTTGAAATGTCAGCACTGTAAAAAATAATATTAGTTTGATCTCTACTAGGAGGCAATCTAAGAACAAGCACCATCTTATACTTTTTTTTATATCCTGCATTATAGAGGTTGCTCAATTCCAATGACATGAATAAGGCACTTTTTATGTAAAAAGAGTATCAGCCTGCTTTCAAAATAAAGTTGTGCATTTAACATAGAACATGTAACTCTTAATCATGTGTGAGTTACACGTTACCAAGAAAACTTCCTAAAGCAAGGAATACCTTGTTTGCTAAAACAGATTAATTAACTGAGAGGATGCCTTTAGTAAAGAATACTCTCTTTAATACATGTTTAGACGTTTATTAACTTACATGTTTATATGATTAATTTCCCTTAGAAAAATCTTATTAAAATAAATACAACAGAAAAAAATTAAGAGATTCTCTGGATGCTTTATAAGTAGCTCAAAAGTTAATCACTAATTTTGGAGAAATGACTTTTTAATTAATGGAAAATGTGATGTTTGAAATTTTCAATACAGACTTTCAACTTTAAGAGTATTAAAAATCTGTATGGTATTACCTAAGAGATAATACCTCTGAGAAAAGGAAATGATTTCATTTGAGGATACCCTGACAGCAATAGAAAGCAAATACAATCTCCAACAGAAGTAAGCATTAGTGTTCCACGCTATCAATTATCACCAAGAATTTTCACTATGGAACTTTCAATTACATTCCACAGAATCTGGTCAACCGAAGTTATTATTATCTTATTATCACTGAGCCTTATTGTAGGAAGAACTATATTTCTGCTTTCATATAAAATGTTTCTAGAACTCTGCTGTATTATTTACAATTCACAGTGATTTTTATATTCTCACAGCCTACTACAGATTTTTCTTAGTGATTTATGTTAGGCTCTTTTAAAGCCTTGTTCCTATTTAGGGTTTACTCTCCTCCCAGAAAAGGTAACAAGCCATTCCATGTATGTGTGTCATGAAAAACTTACAGACTGGCAGAGGGTGGACAAACATAGACTCTATATATTGGAAATGAGACTGATGAACAGCTGCGATGCCCTTATAAGATACTTTTCACATGGAAGAAAAATATATGTGAACTGCAGAATTCAACCAACCCCCAAAGACAGAATTTTAAAGGGACATATATTTCAAATGTCCATATATTGCTCATTTGCTCAGAGTAAACACAAAGGCGAGGAGTTCACACATGTAACAGTTTGCTGGCTATTCTGTCATTACTGCTAAGAACATGTTTCCACGGTGTACATTTGTTAAACTGTCAGCTGCTGTCAATAACCCATGATGGTGGAGAGTCAAAACCACGTAGTTAAAAATAACTTTCAGAAGAAGGAAAAAAAAAAACTATTGTCTACACCCACGAGCCCTAGCCATTTTGGACGTGTGAGACACGCAGAGAGCTGGAGGCTGGGTAAGGTACAGAGGTGGTGGCGGTTGCTATGGCTGTCAAGATGTCCCTTGATGCTACTGTACATTCTATGCCTGTGCTGTGGTTCTGTCCTGCCTCTTTGGTCACCCGTAAAGACACAACATTTACTGCTTATCGCTGTAAATCGCCCTTTCTTTCTTCGAACCCAGGGTACATACTTCCTCACATTTTACCATACCTAAAATAGTTGTGACTCATCTAAAGATAATTATTGGGGGTCCTGGAATTGAGTTCCACATTGGGCTCCCCACAGGGAGCCTACTTCTCCCTCTGCCTATGTCTCTACCTCTCTCTCTGTGTCTCTCATGAATAAGTGAATAACATCTTCAAAATCAATCAATAATAAAAATAATTATCAACAGTTGCTTTATACAACAGATGTACGCATTTTATTTTTCCTTTTTCTTTCTAATCTTATATTTCTTAGTATCTTAGTATTAAGGACTCTGCTGTAAGGTCTATTTCTAATGGAAGCTGTATCTTCTTCCCTCCTCTCTGCTCCCCCCCACCCCCTTTTTTTTTTGTCTCCGGTTGTTCTTCAGGTAATTCTTTCATGGGGCACCCTGGGTTGGTCAACAAATCACTGGACTAATTATCAGAACCTCACCTCTTCTCAGTAGGAGAACGACTTAAAAGCAACACAGCAATGTGAATATAATTAACACTACAGAATTGTACACTTTACAATGGTTAAGATGGTACATTTTTTGCCATGTGTCTTTTTAACCATTACAATAAAAAAAAAAAAAACAAAGTAAAAGCAAGGCACCAAGGTCTCTCTGGAGTCATCCTGTTGTACAGTTAGGTCTTCTCAACTCAAAACCGTTGACCTCTTTTCATTGCATCATTTAGCTTTGGGCAAAGCACATCTACCCTTGTGACACACTGTTAACTGGCATCATGCTGGAGCCCCTACTGAAGAAACATCAGTATTGGGGGTCCGTTCCATCCCTAACATAGCAGTTCAAAGCCCTCAATAAAAGCCTGTAATTCCTTCTGTCTCAAGGTTTTTAAATAAAATACATCTGGGGATGAGGGAGAGTATGCAAATCAGAAAAAAAAATTTTCAATACTATGAGTCTATCAAAAGAAGAAAGAAAAATACATCTGGTCAAGAATGCAAGAAAGAAAATTAATATGTAAAATGTTAGCAAATTACCTGAGTTAATAAACATTTCTATTAATCTGTGTTGAACACATATATTTATAGTCTCATTTGAAGGTAATGAAAATAAAATTACAAGACAATCTTGACCTAAGGTGCAAGTCAATATGAAACCTGTAAGTACAAATGAGAAACAAACATCAGATTTTCAAGTTAAAATGTTGAGTTGGTATCAGACTCTAGTACTCCACACAGTATCCCCTTTATGCCCACTAAAATCTCCAAAAGTGCAAAAGAAGACCAAAAGAAAAAAAACAACTCATGATGCTAAAGCCCTGGCCCACACACAACAATTGCCAAATTTTTAAAAGAACTTGAACTAAACGCAAGGCTGATAGAATGGGGTTAAAACTTCTACCTTTTTGGTTTACACTTAATGGTTTAACTGCTGCAGGCTTGGAAATAAAGTTAGCCTGCTTGCCCGGAAGTAGGTACAGTACTCTCCAAAGCACACAAAATTGAGCAACATTAGCTATGACACAGATGCTGACTTGAGGCAGCTAGCCCTCCTGCCATCATCTCACACAAGCACTTCTTGTCTTACATACATTAGAAATAGCACTTCACCGGAAACAATTTGCTAGCAAGTAAGAGAGGCCTAGCATGGGGCTCTGCCAAATAAAATCCTCTATGTAAAAGACTATAGATGAGGAAAATGCATTTGTTTATTTTAATATGCCATTTCTTCTCTATGTAGCAGGGAGTCAAGCAGAAATGAAGGTTGAAGATGCCATCTCAAGGAAATAGATTTGCATCATATGAAAACCAGGAACTAAGCTGGCAGATGTACATATGACACTGATTTTAGCAGTGAAACCCAGAGAATAATTTCAATAGAACCCAAATGTTTCAGTAATAAGCTGAAAAGCAGTCTTCATATTCCAACAGTCAGCAAACACTGAGTCTAGGGAGGATTTTTCTCTCATTAGAGAATGAGTAAATGGGAAAAAGAAAAAGTGAGCAAAGAGGAATTTCAAGAAACTACAAACGAGAAAATTCAATAAATTCTGGCATCTTCGGTAGCATACAAGAAGAACACATGGCCTCTTGTAACAATAAAAGAAATCTGTGAAAACAGGCTGAAAGGAAAAGACCAGGATAAGATAAAAAAACAGACAAAGGAAAGATAAGAAGGATTGCAAGGAAAGTAGAAATGCTGCAATAAAAGAGAAACCTACATGAAGAACAACAGGTTAATCATTTATATTCCATAAAGTTAAGTCAGAGGTGCAAAAAACAAATTTGAGAAGTATTCCCAGATGTAGATGGAAACAACATGATTGAAAAGACTGAGAAGAGGGATCCCTGGGTGGCGCAGCAGTTTGGCGCCTGCCTTTGGCCCAGGGCGCGATCCTGGAGACCTGGGATCGAATCCCACGTCGGGCTCCCGGTGCATGGAGCCTGCTTCTCCCTCTGCCTGTGTCTCTGCCTCTCTCTCTCTCTCTCTATCTCTCTCTCTGTGTGACTACCATAAATAAATAAAAATTAAAAAAAAAAAAAAGAAAAGACTGAGAAGAGATGATGGCTATCAAGGTTTCAGAACAAGGATTCAACTTAAGAATTTTAGACATAAGACTTTTAAAAAAAATTATGTTTTATATGTACACACACACACACACCATGAAGTATATTTTCTCACACTGGGGGAAAATATCATGTATAAAACAAAAGAATCTACCACATTTTCGGAGGTGGGGCGGGGGTAACAATGAAATGACCCTCATCCAGTTTGATCTCATTTGGGATATAATTGGAAAAAAAAAAGGCAGAATAAAGAATTTCTAAAAAGAACAAAAATGAGAATAGCCTTATACTATATGATAGAAGACTATGGAACACTGTCTATAGATTTTTAAGAGAAAAGAGAGTACCAAAAAAATTGATATATGTATATATCTATATACATATCTATATATGTATCATATATATATGTGTGTATGCCTCTGTGTGTGTGATATGTATATACATATATATATATGTATATATATATCACTTGAGAGACATCAGAGAATAAGGAACCAGTGTTCTTGGGAGTATATTGGTTTCTCGGGGCTCTGCTAATGAAGTACCATAAACAGCGTGGCTTAAAAACAACAGAAATTATTCTCACAGATCTGAAGAAATCAAGTATCAAAGTGTTGGCAAGACCATAGCTCTGAGTCACCTCCTAGTTTCTGGGGGTGACTTGTAGATACATCACTTCAATCTCTGCCTCCAAGATCACATGGCATCCTCTCTTTTTTCTCTGTACCCAAATTTTCCTCTTAAAAGGATATTAATCTTCATATTAGGGCCCACTCTGATACAGTATAACTGCATTTTAACCAGATTACATCTGTGAAGATCTTATTTCCAAATAAGGTCACATTCACAGGTACCAGCAGCAGACTTGAAGCTATCTTTTTGGGGTACACAATTCTACCCACTGTATTGTGGAGGGAGGGGGGTTCAGGTACTCTAGGCTACTAAAAATGAGTAGAAATTAGGACTGAAAACAAGGAAGTCATGACACAAGGACTGGTGGGTTTTCCCAGGCTTAACGTTAATCACAGAACTGGACTGAATGTACTGAACCACACTGAGCATCGTGGGCACAGAACACTCCCCCAGTTTGTGCCTTCCCTCTTCTGCCCTTCACCTAGAATCACTTATTTTGACTCACATTCAAAATATTTCAATTAGACACTTGAAACAATAGCAGTTTTACTCTTTCTACCACTAATAATGGCTCAACTATGTTAAGCACATTTGGGACAATATTCCAGGAGAATTACTAAATAGAAAGCATATTGTTCTTTCTAAAAAAGAATTGCTACACAGAGCAATGTAAGTAATGGTCTTTTTTTTTTTTTTTTTTTTTACCTAGAAACTTGAGAAATAATTTCACATCTTTGAAACTCATACTGAATTACTTGAATCCTCAGATTTTTTTTTAATGAACTCTTCTCTCCCCTAGGTCCTATGACTACAACTGTATTATATACCCTTAAAAATAATTAGCATGTGAACTCAACTGTGCTTTTAAAAAATCAAAAGTAAATAAATATAAATGAAAGTTAAAAATTGTCCCTGGGATATAGAATTCTGGGTGATTTTTAAACTTTATACTTTATATACATTCTCTTTCTAAACATGTCTATAATGAACACACAACTACATCTATAAGCAGAGTAAAAGGACTTATTTATTTATTTATTTTAATAAATTTATTTTTTATTGGTGTTCAATTTACCAACATACAGAATAACACCCAGTGCTCATCCCGTCAAGTGCCCCCCTCAGTGCCCGTCACCCAGTCACCCCCACCCCCCGCCTTCCCCCCCCTCCACCACCCCTAGTTCGTTTCCCAGAGTTAGGAGTCTTTATGTTCTGTCTCCCTTTCTGACATTTCCCATACATTTCTTCTCCCTTCCCTTATATTCCCTTTCACTATTATTTATATTCCCCAAATGAATGAGAGCATACAATGTTTGAAAAGGACTTATTTAAATAAGCACAAAGAATTTTACATTCCCAATATGATGACAATTTTATGATTTTTACTGAAACCAAAAGTTAGAGAAGGAAATTCACTAAAATGTAAACAACATTTATTTCTAGATGCTGGGAACATGGAAAAATTAACTTTTTCCGTATTTCCCAAATTTCCTGTAATGAGTATGTCTTATTCGTATAACAGGAAACAATAATATAAGAAGAAAGTGGGGGAGGAGACTTGCCTGGTGGACTCTGCAGGAAGAAGAGACTAAATCCACTTTCCTTTCCCATCTGTAAGATCTCTATACTCTGGTTGAGGGAAAGCAAGTACAAGTCTCTGATGGCCTAAAACAGTGTGTAATAGCAAGGAATCAATGTTGATATTTTCATGCCTCAATATGCTTTAGAAAATTATATATCATCTAGAACATAATAGTGTAGAGCCAAAATACATCTGAATATAAAAAATAATGAAATGCTTAGTTGACTTGGCCAGACTCAGTTAAAAATGGGAACAGAAGCTGCCAAAGCAAACCAAAAACTTTTTCTCCTGTAGTCCTGGACTCATGATTAAAAATCCAACATTAAATCTGCCAAAATGTTCCTGGGACTCCAAAAAGCTAAATAAATTTATGTAAACATAAAGGCATTCTCAGGAGGACAGGTGGAAAGCATCATAAACATGTAACTTTAGGAAATTATATGGGGCGCCTGAGTAGTGCAGTGGGCTAAGTGTCCAAGTCTTGATTTTGGCTCAGGTCCTGGTTTCATGAGTTGTGGGTAGGATGGAGCCCCATGTCGGGTTCTATGCTCAGCATGGAGTCTGCTTGAGTTTCTCTTTCCCTCTCCCTCTGCCACTCCCCCTCCACCAATTCTCTGCCTCTCAAATAAATAAATAGGAAGGAAGTTAGTTACATAGTAATACTATTGAGTCTGGGTTCTAGGGTGATTTCCATTACCAGAACCTGAGGTTTACGCCTTCACAGTTCATCACTCTTTATACTCAAAACAGTCCCAAATCAAGAATATCATCACTGCTTATCTAGGAAAAAATAGGGGTGGTGTTATTCCTCTCAGCTTCTACTGGGTTCAGAGATCTAGTGCATGGCTTCTGAAATCATCTGTGAGGATCGATCAGTTTTGATACTATTGTAAAACACAAACAGTATAACTTTAAAAACACTAAGATAAAAATCAAAGATCCCAGTTCATTTATATTGTTCAGACATAAAATCACTCTGCCCAACCACTAAGAGTTTCTAAATGCTTAATCTCATTTCTATACTTATTTTGTCAAGGATAAGGAACACAATGCTGTCAGTCTAGGACCATGGCTTGAGTAGCACTAGTCTGGTCAAGCGAGAACCAAGCAGGTATGCACTAGCTAACAGTGAACAAACTGGAGAGGAAGCCACCTGCATTTTACAGATAAACCTGAATTAAAGGCTGAGAGTAACCATTCAAAATACCACCAAAGCACCAGAGAGAATTTGACAGCATAAAAGAATAGCACAAATACAAAAGCGTATCTCCGATCCTAAAAACTGGACAAAGTCCCCTTTTAAAGAAGAAAACCGTGTTACTGAGGGGGTTTGCTTGCCATTTTATTGGGCTGAGGGCAGAAAAGGGTTGGTCCAGCTTTGCTCATCTCCCGTACAGGCATAGAGAATGCTGATGCCAGAAAAAGAATGTGTGATGCATTCACACAACCAAAGAGGGAAAGCTGATACAGTGAGAGGAAGGGGCTGTGCCTGAGATTTTACTGGTAAAGAAGAGAGGCCTTCCTTACCAATGTCATTAGAAAGCCATTGCCTGGAGAGTGTAAAAATAGGTATCGCTGTCCAGGCCTCTAGGGCAAGGCCTGAGCACAGGGAGTTGGTTTCCGTCCCCACAATGCTTCTATGCAACCCAGGCTGAGAAGCACAGATGTAGCGGACAGAGCCCCAGCACTGGAATTAAACCCTTGGGTTCTGAGACGGCCCCTAACAGTTTTTGGCTGTGTTGCCCTGTACAGGTCCCCCTATAGTCCGGGGACTTACTCCGCACAATTGCAAGGGCAAGGGTACACATGACACTTTCCTACCTCATGGGGGTTTTGGGAGCTCGGATGTGTGTTAACTGTAAAGCACTCTACACGTGTTGCAGCAATCCTTTTGAAATACAATATTTACTAAGAGAGGGATTTCAGGGACTCTTAATCAATCTGAAGATCAGAAACCTATGACTGCATATGCACACTTGAGTAGATTCTATAATGAGTTTAAGAAAATTTCAAATTGTCAGAATGTAAGTTGGAAACTTTGAGAAATGCTGCCTTTTAGAATCAAGTGTATGGCAGGAGAAACCTGGGTATCAGTATACATGATTCAGAAATGTAAAAGAAAATATGTATATGTACACAGGAAATCATATCCATGTCCTCAAAGTTGTGCCTAGTTTTTAAAAGTTTCTTCTATTTAAAATAAGATGTTTATATGCACTTAATCTCTAGGCAAATAGACATGATTAAAAAATCTCCAAAACATGTGAGCTCAAGATTCCAGCCAGTCCTGTGACTTTAAAATACAATCTATCTGCTAAGACCTCTCAATCTATCAGCCCAGACCTCTCCTGTGAACACCCAGAGCATACAGCTCCATATCTAATGTCTGACAACTGCCACAACTTAATACGGCCAAATAAAGCCCCACTTCTCTTCCTTTCCCCGATCTTAATGTGGCTCTTTCACATCATTGAGGACTCAACTTAAATGTCATCTCCTCAATGAGGGCTTGCGACCACCCTGGCCTGAAGAGAACACCTCCAGAATAAATCATACCCTGCAATGTTTCATAAGAACTCATCAGGAAGAAAATTATCACATGGATGTATGAATTTACTATCTCCATCTCCAGGATTCTGTTATTCACTGCTGTAGCCCCAACAGGTAAAACTGTATCTGGTACAGAATCAGTCCTCAATAAATACTACTCTCCAACTAACCTTTTTGTGTCCAAATAGAGGCATTTAGTCTCCAGGCACTTGCCACTTACTGCTTTGATCCTTTCTTTTTTGGTCCATTATGCTAAATCTCATCCAGAATTTCCCTTGTACCTTTGGAGGAAAAATTCCTTTGGTCATCAGCTTGACTATAATTTGGCTTTTCCCAAAGACAACACTCAGATTGAACCATTGGCCAACCACAGTCAATGAGTAAGATTACACTCCACTCTGATGCAGATCTGGTTCTCAGTCTCTTTTTGACCAGGACACCAGGACACTCAAGTGTCCTGGGAACAAGAGGATAGGAAGTGATCGGAATTCCCAGAACCACATAGTTTCTGAGGTCTATCATTTGTCCCGGGTCCTGGCAAAATGATCAAAATAAAAGAAATACTCCATCACAAGCATCCTGTATCCTCCACAGCTGCAAATACTTCTTGTACAGTTCGACCTTTCTGTGCACAGAAGCTAACACCTCACTTAACTACCACCTTCCACTTCGAGGGGCCATTTCTTAGCTGACCTTTCTGGGCATGTAACTCAGAGAGACAAGGATGAAGCCCCAGGGCCCACAGTAGTATGCTTGGTTCTGGCCCCTCATTCCAGCCAGGAGGTGGGAGAACTCATACCACCCACCAACACCCCCAGGGAGCTAGCCAATAGACATGCAACTGAGTCTGCTGAGCAGCAGAGACAAACACTCATCCAGGGTATCTGCTGCATTCTGCACCTAGAACCACAGCAAGGGTCATTGAGAAGTTTTTTTTTTTTTTTAAAGATTTTAAAATTTATTTATTCATGAGAGACACACAGAGAGAGAGGCAGAGACACAGGCAGAGGGAGAAGCAGGCTCCATGCCGGGAGCCTGATGTGGGACTCGATCCCGGGACTCCAGGATCATGCCCTGGACCGAAGGCAGGTGCTAAACCGCTAAGCCACCCAGGGATCCCCGGAAAGTTTTTGATATTTGTGTTTACACCACCAAAATCAAGACAAGATTCATGTGCAACTATTATGCACTTCACAGACCAAATCCTTATCTACAGGCTTTTCTGATTCCATCCAAGCCTGACAAGTTACTCTCTGGTCAGGAAAGGAGAGTCGAGCCCACATTCAGCATGGGCCTCTCCCACTAGAATTCCCTGCAAGCTCATCCTTCTGTATCGACCACTACTTGCATTTCCTACACCATGTCTAGCCTGGACAAATGCATAAGCCCTAGAAGATTTTCTGAGGATGACAGCCTTGGCACCGCCCCCACAAAGAAATGAATGGCTTTCCCACAAAAAAAAAAAAAAAAAAAAAAAGAAATGAATGGCTTTCAAACTCCATGCCTCTTTCCACAGCAGCTATAGCTCTTTGCTCTACCACTTGCACAACGGCCCTCCCCTTATCCCTACAGACATGCACTTCCTATTTTAGATTACATCATTATTACACTCCTCTCTGATCAATGGTGCTCGCCCTTATTTTTCACTGGTCAACTTTATCCACCTTCACTACCAGCTTCCTATTGGACTGCCATCATGTCAAACTCGGATGGATTTAAAATCATTTATCTTCTCTTTATTACAAACAGTACCGCCATTCTTTTAGTTACACAAAGCTTGGTCAGCTTTGATTTATTCCTTTCCTCAATATCCAGCCAATCTTCAAGTCCCTCAAATTCCTGTATTTGTATTTACAGGAATGTAAATACTGAATGTATTTATTCCCACGCCCTCTATATTTCACTTCATTCACTAATCCTTCCTCAGAAACCTCTCCTAGGTTCTCTCCTTTAGCTTTATAAATAGGTTCCAATCCCATCTTTCTAAAACTCCCCTGTGTCCCCCCACCATCATCACTAAACTGAGGAAATCCCTATTTCCATAGCATTTCAGCACTGTTCCAGCACTTAGCATAACATGTTGTCACAATTTATGTGACTGGCTGCCCACTAGTGAGGGCTCTTTAACACAGAGGTTGCAGGTTTTCAACTTCAAATCTCCACAGTATAACAAATTTCAATAAATGTTTACTAAGTGAATAAATTCTCCTTATAAATCCTCTCTAATAACTGTCTCTTTCTACTCTCATGGTCCTTACAAAAGGGTCTTTTTAATTGGCCTTGACTCTTTATCTCCTCCAGTTCATCATGAAAACTACAGCCAACACATCCTTCCTAAGACAGTAATTTCATAACATCAATTCCAGAGTTTAAAAAAAAAAAAACATACCCAAGACACACACACAAAAACCAAGACAACAAAAAGTCTCCAAAGGTTCCTACTGCTTATGGCAGGCCTGGTCAGCAGGCGTTGATCCAAAAGTAATAGATCCAAAAGACCCATGTGGGCAGAATCTCTCACAGCTTTCTAACATGGCTCATAGGAGAAGAACTCAGCCAGCAGAGCTGCACTCTCCTCCACTCTGCTCCAGGCTTCTCATCTCAGACATACCCATTAGTAAGCACCCTGTGTTTGCACACATGCACACACATATCCAAACATAGTCTCAGTGGTTTTAGTCAGAATTAGCCCCACTGTACCATTCACAAGCCCCATCCCTTACAGGATGGACTAGAGCTTTATAGGGAATGATAAGCATCTCTTTAAGATGTTAGAAATGCTTGGTCCATAAAACATAAAACTGAACTTCTTTCGCTGGGACTTCTAGGGCCAGCCCCAACCTACCTGGCCGAAGTTCTCACTCATGCATGTCTTAGATGTACAGCTTCTGTGTCAGCTCCTGCAATATGGTTCCTCCCCTGACACGCTGCTCATCCTCTCCTGTCTCTACCTTTTCTGGCACTGCTGCCCCTCTGTAGTACCACTTCCATCCTGAAGCGTTTTCCAACCACTCCATAATTTCTCCTTACCTTTAACTCCTCTGGTACTTGGAGTCCATATCACTGGTTTGGCACTTACCACTCTAAGCTGTTAAAGTTACAACTTTTGAAATAGAAGATCTTAACCAAAATCTCCCAGTAGTATAATAAATTATATATAAACATATATGTTTTATATATATATAAAACACCTCCAGTCAAACCATGAACACTGATGACCAAATGCAGCATAAGAAGTTAATCCTAGAGCCAAACGTGCCTGAAAGGAAGAGGGACTTGAATGGGCAGCCAGGAGTAGAGATAAAGGTGGGAAGAATAACAAAGTGAGAGCCTTCATAAAGGTACAGAGTTGATTCTGGTACTTTTCTCTGCATCCCTTAATATGTCACTCAGGAACAGTAAGACTTGGTAAAAGCATGACAAGAAAATAAGATAGCCCTTGTAGTTTCCAGGAACTACAATTACTTTTTTTTAAGTTTAAAAGGTAGTTGGTGTTACCCATGCAAGAACTGGCTTGGGAATAGTTAAAGTGTGGTGCTTGGGGCGGGGGGTATAAGAGAGGGTTGCCAGCAAGTGATTATTCAATTGAATCACTAAATTTTTTTTAATGCTTTTAAATGAACAGATTTAATTATTAAGAAAAAAATAAATAAAGAGGTTGCAACTCATGAGAGCATTGTGCTAACCCAAGTTTGGTTTCTTTGAGCTGTCTGAACTGAGTGATAGATGCAAGTTTCCCACTGACTTACAGTCACTCTGATTATTTTATTATTAGAAATCTCTATATATTCCACAAATTGACAGTGAGGCAGATCCAGTGGAAACACAGAAGGGTCACCTGAGCTAGGACACTAACCGTCTCCCACTACATCTTTGTTTTTGTGTTACAAACTTTATGTCTCTTAACAAATTGCAATTCTTTTACAAGTGCCAGACCAGAGGTATACCTTCTTAGGTCCCAGATAATCATATGTCAGCATCATTACTGTCATAAACACACATGCACACACATATGCACATTTAGAAGTCAAAACAATTGAGGAATCCAACTCTCCTGAAACAATTATCCTTTTATGTTCCATAAGCTTGTCAAGAAAAATACTGAAGAACTGGCCCAGTGTTACATGTAAATAATAGGAAATCAAAAAAGTTTTCAGATGAGGAAGATACGAAGTAAACAATTCAATATACCATAAACATAAAAGGTCAGGGACAAAGTCACTTTTGCTCATGATGACAATTCTGAGGCCCAACACAGTGCCTTGCAGATAGCGGGCATTTCATAAATTAATTTGCAAATGAATGTTCTGAGATGAAAATCTGGCTGTTGTATTTAAGGTAAAGGAAGCAGCTAAGAATCACCAGTAAGCCAGTGGACCACTTCATCAAAACCTCTTGGGTGCTTTCTAAAAATGCAGATATCTAGGCTCTTCACAGGCCAAATGTATTAGAATTTCTGGGCTTAGGATCCAAGAATCTCGACTTTCAACAAGCATTCCGTGGTGATTCTCCTGGCCATCAAAGCCTGAGACCCCAGGTGTATGAGAAAACAATGACCTGTACTAGAAGCAAGGGAAGGAAGGAACTTCACAGAAATCAAAATTTAGAGGTTTTTTTGTTTTTTGTTTTTTGTTTTTTGTTTTTAAATTCATGATGGTGGGGGGTGGGGCAGAGAGAGAAGCAGGCTCCATGCCGGGAGCCTGACGCAGGACTCGATCCTGGGACTCCAGGACCACGCCCTGGGCCAAAGGCAGGCACCAAACCGCTGAGCCACCCAGGGATCCCCTGAATCAAAATTTAAATCTAAAGAACACAGGGAATTATAGAAGATACAGAACCTGGGCTATGTGGGGGTGGGGTAGGGGTGGGAGGACACAAGGAAAAGTTGGTTATAAACTAATGCTAAGAGCCATTTAAATATAAATGTACAAACATTAAAGAATCAGCTTTGAGGAGCCCTGGGATGAAGGATTAATTCCATTAGTGTGCAAGAGGCCAGGAGTACCATAAGAGACATCATTAAGATAATTAAATAATTAACACACATAGGACTAAAATTCCTCTTGGGGAAAATGATAATGAACAAGAAACACCTAACATAGTTTCACAAATGACTCTTCAAATATCCAAGAGACAAAGACAGATCTGAACTAAATATGGAGGAAAGTGTAAAGTATCTTGTTACAGTCAGCTAAAACTTATAAAAGAGAGTCAGAGGCAGCAAATTAATTCATGCTACTCAAATAAGTCACTCATGAGAAGATGAGCTTTTAAAATTACCAAGGGGAGGAAAGATGGAGAAAAGAAAAATGCTGCTAAAACTGGAGTGGGGGATGGAATTAATGAAGACTGAACCGGCCCAGAAACTGAACTAATTCCTTTTAATATGTCTTTGACAAGAAAAATGAAGAAGACATATTTGTATAATTAGAGAGAATGAAGATTTTGCAGAAATAGCGGCTGACAAAAAGCAGATGGGGAAACACTTGACAAAAACTGAACTCAGACCAATCAGCAGGCCTGGATGATGGGAGCTAAGCCTCCTAAGGGAATTCACTCACATCCTTGAGGAGTCATTTACAATCATTACAGAGATCACAGAAAGAAAAAAAAGGGGGGGGGAAACAGAAGATTTGAAGGGAAAAAAATTAGACAACAAAATATCCTATGAATCTTAAAATGGTTACAAAGAAAGATTATGGAAAATGTTAGTGGTAAAAACCAGTGACACCTTCTCCCATGCAGACTGTGGGCTCCACAAGGCCAGAGACATTCTTCACTGTGTGACACTAGCACCAGGTTTACAGCAACCAGCAAATGATCACCAGGTGCATATAAAGGCAATAAGCTAGAAAGTGAATGGTACCAAACTTTTCCCTTTCTTCTAAGTAGAAAACTGCACCATAGAGGGGGTTATAGCCCGTTTTTTCCTCTCGTGTAGGAAATAATATAGTAGGAAAAGGTAGACTGCATGAACATCTGGTAGCCAATTAAATCATAAACCATAATCAGAATAAAACTATAAACACTCTAGGAATACAAATAGAGTAAATTTGAGAAACTATAAAATAAAAGCAAACGAAATACAATATACACTATAAATCTGAGCAAATATTCTCAGTACTTTCTTTATAAAGAAACCATCTAAAATATTTGGAGAATATACTAACCTTAAAGAGAAGTCAGAAGTAAACAGAAATTCTAAAATCTACATTTACTATGATCATTATAATTCAATGAATCATGAAAGTATCTCATACACACATTCCAACAACACCCAAGCAACATCAAACACCCAAATATTTTTTTGTCAATTAATTTATCCTCAATTCATAAACAGGAAAGACAGGCAAATTTATATAAAGGCATATGCTTTCAGGAGGTTGACACTAAGCTAATGGGGAAAGATCTCAAACAGTTGTGAACAGAAACAAAAAGACTAACTGCTACCTTCCCCACCAGCTAAATAAAAAAAAAAAAAAAGAGGGGAGACTCCATCTTTGGGCATCTCT
Source organism: Canis aureus (assembly GCF_053574225.1). NCBI lineage: Eukaryota > Metazoa > Chordata > Mammalia > Carnivora > Canidae > Canis > Canis aureus. The sequence goes on along the minus strand of NC_135628.1, from coordinate 57,182,972 downwards.
ATCTGTAGCATAGAATGCATTCCATGCCATATTAATAACTACACACTGATTAAGACAAATTGAAAGCCACTGAGCTTATATACAGAAAAGGTATACAACACTTTAGAAGGCTGTTTACATCCCAGGTCAGTCCTACTTTTCTGATCAGGTCCTATACGAACTTAGTAAAAAAGGATTAAGCTAATAGACTACCCCTCAAGATATGAGTGATGTTAGGCTTTTGTTTTTGACCACATTACCTTCTCTCAGAAAAAAGGAAATGAAGGGGAATAGAAAAGGGTATTGGCCCTGATTACTAAGAAAGGGAGTTTCATCACCAATGAGTCTTTATGCCAGATGAAGAACAAAGAAGAAAACAGATCCAAAAGTACTATCATTTATATGGATAACAACAGCTCTGGCCTACAGAGGATAAAGAGTCAAATCCAAGACCTCATTCAGAGGGCCAAGCTCCGGGTGTCTGGATGAGCAGGCACAGACATTCCAACTGAGAGAGGAAGTGGGAGAAAATGAAGGCCAGACTATTCTAGGTTTGACCCATGTACATCCAATTTGTTTGGATGCCAAGAAAAAAAAAAATCTTTCAAAAACAATCAAGCTAATGCAGAGCACTGATCTCTTGAAATGAGCGACAAGAATAAATTCTATCTCCTTAAACAAAGCAGAACAAAACACATGCCAAAAAAGTGCTGCTTAAGAAAATTCAAACACCCTTATTCTACCCTGAGAAATAAAAGATTGACAAGAACAAACTACGAGATTGTTTCTATACGTTCACTGTTGTGAATAATGCTGAAACCAAAGTGTCCATCAACAAATGAATGGACACAGCAAATATCATTCTCAATGGGGAAACACTGGGAGCCTTTCCCCTAAGATCAGAAACAAGACAGGGATGTCCACTCTCACCACAGCTATTCAACATAGTACTAGAAGTCCCAGCCTCAGCAATCAGGCAACAAAAAGAAATAAAAGGCATTCAAATTGGCAAAGATGAAGTCAAACTCTCCCCCTTCGCAGATGACATGATACTCTACATAGAAAACCCAAAAGCCTCCACCCCAAGATTGCTAGAACTCATATAGCAATTTGGCAGCGTGGCAGGATACAAAATCAATGCCCAGAAGTCAGTGGCATTTCTATACACGAACAATGAGACTGAAGAAAGAGAAATTAAGGAGTCAATCCCATTTACAATTGCACCCAAAAGCATAAGATACCTAGGAATAAACCTAACCAAAGAGGTAAAGGATCTATACCCTAAAAACTACAGAACACTTCTGAAAATTGAGAAAGACACAAAGAGATGGAAAAATATTCCATGCTCATGGATTGGCAGAATTAATATTGTGAAAATGTCAATGTTACCCAGGGCAATTTACACATTTCATGCAATCCCTATCAAAATACCATGGACTTTCTTCAGAGAGTTGGAACAAATTATCTTAAGATTTGTGTGGAATCAGAAAAGACCCCGAATAGCCAGGGGATTATTAAAAAAGAAAACCATATCTGGGGGCATCACAATGCCAGATTTCAGGTTGTACTACAAAGCTGTGGTCATCAAGACAGTGTGGTACTGGCACAAAAACAGACACATAGATCAATGGAACAGAATAGAGAACCCAGAAGTGGACCCTCAACTTTATGGTCAACTAATATTCGATAAAGGAGAAAAGACTATCCATTGGAAGAAAGACAGTCTCTTCAATAAATGGTGCTGGGAAAATTGGACATCCACATGCAGAAGAATGAAACTAGACCACTCTCTTGCACCATACACAAAGATAATATGTTCTCATTCATTATATGTTCTCATTCATTATATGTTCTCATTCATTTGGGGAATATAAATAATAGTGAAAGGGAATATAAGGGAAGAGAGAAGAAATGTGTGGGAAATATCAGAAAGGGAGACAGAACGTAAAGACTCCTAACTCTGGGAAACGAACTGGGGGTGGTGGAAGGGGAGGAGGGCGGGGGGTGGGAGTGAATGGGTGACGGCACTGGGGGTTATTCTGTATGTTAGTAAATTGAACACCAATAAAAAATAAATTAAAAATATATATATATACCAAAAAAAAAAAAGAAACTAGACCACTCTCTTGCACCATACACAAAGATAAACTCAAAATGGATGAAAGATCTAAATGTGAGACAAGATTCCATCAAAATCCTAGAGGAGATTACAAGCAACAGCCTTTTTGAACTCGACCACAGTAACTTCTTGCAAGATACATCCATGAAGGCAAGAGAAACAAAAGCAAAAGTGAACTATTGGGACTTCATCAAGATAAGAAGCTTTTGCACAGCAAAAGAAACAGTCAACAAAACCAAAAGCCAACCTACAGAATGGGAGAAGATATTTGTAAATGATGTATCAGATAAAGGGCTAGTATCCAAGATCTATAAAGAACTTATTAAACTCAACAGCAAAGAAACAAACAATTCAATCATGAAATGGGCAAAAGACATGAAGAGAAATCTCACACAGGAAGACATAGACATGGCCAACATGCACATGAGAAAATGCTCTGCATCACTTGCCATCAGGGAAATACTAATCAAAACCACAATGAGATACCACCTCACACTAGTGAGAATGGGGAAAATTAACAAGGCAGGAAACCACAAATGTTGGAGAGGATGCAGAGAAAAGGGAACCCTCTTACATTGTTGGTGGGAATGTGAACTGGTGCAGCCACTCTGGAAAACTGTGTGGAGGTTCCTCAAAGAGTTAAAAATAGACCTGCCCTACGACCCAGCAATGGCACTGTTGGGGATTTACCCCAAAGATACAGATGCAATGAAACGCCGGGACACCTGTACCCCGATGTTTCTAGCAGCAATGTCCACAATAGCCAAACTGTGGAAGGAGCCTCAGTGTCCATCGAAAGATGAATGGATAAAGAAGATGTGGTTTATGTATACAATGGAATATTCCTCAGCCATTAGAAACGACAAATATCCATTTGCTCAAAGTGGATGGAACTGGAGGGTATTATGCTGAGTGAAGTAAGTCAATCGGGGAAGGACAAACATTGTATGGTCTCATTCATTTGGGGAATATAAAAAATAGTGAAAGGGAATAAAAAGGGAAAGGGAAAAAATGAGTGGGAAATATCACAGAGGGAGACGGAACATGAGAGACTCCTAACTCTGGGAAACAAACAAGGGGTGGTGGAAAGGAAGGTAGGCGGGGGGTGGGGGTGGCTGGGTGGTGGGCACTGAGGGGAGCACTTGATGGGATGAGCACTGGGTGTTATGCTACATGTTGGCAAATTGAACTCCAATTAAAAAAATAATAAAAAAAATCAAATGGACAATAAAGACATGGGATGTGTAAATACACACACACACACACACACACACACACACACACACCACAGTAGAATAATATTCAGCCATAAGGAAAAGGAAATCCTGCCATTTGCAACACCTGAATGGACTCTGAGGGCATTATGTTAAGTAAATACATGGAATCTTATATGTGCTATCTTTAAAGAAAAAAAAAACAGTCAAACTCATAAAAAGGTGTGTACAAAAGTGGTTGCAAAAGGCCAGAGGGGATGAAGGAAATAAGAAGAGGTTGATAAAAGGGACCGAACTTCTAGCCATAGACTAAGTCAAAAGATCTAATATTAAAAAATAAATAAATAATAGCAAAGGGGGGGGGAATCTAACCATGGACTTGACTCAAAGGAAAAAAAAAAATTTAAGCGCTTCAGTGTCAAAGGAAGCAAGTTTATTTTTTCACTTAATTCATTCAACATAATCCAGGTAAGACAAAAAGCAATGGCAGAAACTTTTATTTATAGAGATACTTCTGGAAATTATCAAATTTCTAAAATTTTGGAAGCATTTTTTCCAAAAATGGATATGCACGGAACATCTAAAACTTGAGTGACAGAAACACAGATGCATGTGACTAGGAGAGAACATTCTACAATAAATGTGTTTTTAGTGTCATTTGATCACCATTGTTGGCACAGTAATCCCTAATTTATCTGGTAATGTGGACCACTCAGAACTTAACAGGAAAGAGAGACATCGCTATAGGCAAAATTTACTTATGTTACAAAATCCATGCTTAGGAGCTCAAACACTTGATGCCAGTGAGTGTTCTCTTGATTATGTATTCTACATGCAATTCTGGCGACCTTGGTTCCTGTCTTCCAGGCTTATGCCATGGTAGTTAGGCAGCTTAGAAGGCAAGAGGAGCTTGTCTGAAACAGACATAATAAATGTCTAGATAGGATTACCTACCACCACATGGCAAGGGAAGAAAAGATAGATGGCCTGAAAAGTAGACAAATGAGACAGAAAGAAATGTAAGTCTGGGGCTGGTTTGAAATGCAGGCAATACTATGCAGGCCCCTGGAGGTGACGGGGACCTCTGACATGCCACAACACACTCAATAAAGGGTACTGTGCAGAGTGCAAACAAAGCATCAGTAACCAGGCTCAAAATGATGTCCCTTCAAATCATCAAGATAAGTCTCAACGTGCTCAGGATTTTGTGACAGAGAGACGTGAAAGACTTCAGCACACGTAACCCCAAAATATGCCCTTTCGGCATATTTTGAGTTAAAGCCACTTGAAAAACAGCAAATACAAGAAAAACATTCTGACCTTCCTTCTTTTTATTAAGAGCAAGAGATGAAATTCCTATATAAAGGATGTCCTCTCTAGACCAGAAGGAAAGGAACATTCTTTTTTCTTTTTTAGATTTATTTATTTACTCATGAGAGAGAGAGAGAGAGAGAGAGAGCGTGGAGAGACACAGGAGGAGGGAGAAGCAGACTCCATGCCCGGAGCCTGACACAGGACTCGGTCCCGGGACTCCAGGATCTCGCCCTGGGCCAAAGGCAGGCGCTAAACCCCTGAGCCACCCAGGGATCCCCAGAAAGGAACATTCTTATCATCAAAGAGAAGCTGGGAGTGAAAGAACTGTATATAAATAGGTCTTAATACAATCATTCTCATTTACCTTTAGCCTCCTCACATAGCTCAGTCACCTGTTCACGGTTGCCTTTTTGTTCAACCTAATACAACAAAGCAAGTAGGTTTTGCCATGTCTTTGAGCCTTTCTTTATGAAGGAACCTGCGTCACATAAAACTTACATGAAATAAACTTATATGCCTTTCTCTTCTTAGTCATCTTTGCCAATTTTCAAACCCAACCAGCGACCGTAAGAAGGAAAACTTTTTCCACTCGTACAGATCTAATGAGAAATATAGTTTATCAACTTTTCTACTTAAAATTGTTAGGATACAACCTTTGATACTGAAAGGAATGAGGTTTTACTTTCTAAAATATTAAGCTGTATTGAAAATCAGATTTCTTGACAGTGTGAAAGAAATTAGACATTACCAATCTTCTTTCTAGAGAAAATATGATACAATAGTTAAGAGTTTACTTACAATAAAGCAAACAGTCTCCATCAGAACTAAGATTACCATTTAAGAAAAAAAGCAGTAAGAATAAAGCTTTAATTACAAAAACAAAGAGCCATATGGATTTGGCTATTATGACAGTACAATCCTGAGGTCTATGAAATGCAACTCATTTCAGTCCTGGCACTTATAAACCTTTAAAAATGGTTAAATAAGCTCAAAGTATCTTTGAAGCATCAATGGTGTACTGGGTTTCTGATGATTTCTGCCATGAATTAAAAGTTAATAGATGTTGCAGGCAGTTTTTCTGCATTCCTTAATCGGCAAACCCCCCAAACTCTAAGAAATAAAAGCAGCCGCCCCTACTATAGCTTTGCAGTCTCGAGGGACAGCAAAATGACATGGTGGGGGAGCTTTGAAGTTTGTTAATAATAGAAAGAGAAATATACCATGAATGCCAGAGGGGGGAGCTCAGAGCAAAGGGAAAAATCATGTTTATAATGGGCAAGAAAGAGAAATTCTGAAAACCTTCTGAGCTTTCACACAATATCCTTTTTTCTCTTTTTTCAGTGTTCTCTTTTGAACGATGGTTCCAATACCCTTTGAAATAAACAATCCCCCCCCCCATCCCCTACCACCATTTTTTTCCTAGATTGAAGGAAAAATAAATAAAAGTACTGCCGACTGTAACCAGCTTAAACAATGGGCAGGTGTCTGAAACCTCTGCTTGGGAAGTCTCTGGCACACAGCCTCCCCTCCTCTAATCAGTTTTGTCTGCAAATGAACCTACACAGAAGGATTGGCATCTAATGATGCTGGAGGCGCAGTGAAGGAATTAGCCCAAGACAATCATTATTTTAAAGAGGTGTTTGGCTTCCTCCACATTCCTTTGTATGTTTACTTCTAAAGACAAAATGGAATTTTAATAGGCTCTTTCCATAATTAAAGAGACTATCTTTGTGTATTCACTGCCCTTTTCACCACTTAGGAAATGCAATGACTTTACCTAAGAAAGGCCATTATCTTCTCCTAGAAACAACTTCCAAGAACAGACTGGTTTGCAGAGATAGCCAAGGTCAACCAAGCACCCTTCTTCCAGCTCTGAATTCTTAGCACTCCTTTTAACTGGGCTCTCAATCCTGAACAATTCTGTCAGTGACCTGAGACACAAAATTGGCATTAAAATAGGTATAATCAAACAATAAAGTTTTTGATTCTATAGGGAAAGGTAAGGCTCCCAAATCTGTACATAAAGGAAATCTTTATTTAAAAAACAGTATCCAGGGATCCCTGGATGGCTCAGCGGTTTGGCACCTGCCTTCGGCCCACAGCATGATCCTGGAGTCTCAGGATTGAGTCCCACATGGGGCTCCCTGCATGGAGCCTGCTTCTCCCTCTGCCTGTGTCTCTGCCCCTCTCTGGGTCTCTCATGAATAAATAAGTAAAATCTTAGAAAAGAAGAAAGAAAAGAAAAGAAAGAAAAGAAAAGAAAAGAAAAGAAAAGAAAGAAAAGAAAAGAAAAGAAGAAAAGAAAAGAAAAGAAAAGAAAAGAAAAGAAAAGAAAAGGAAGAAAAGAAAAGAAAAAAGAAAAAAAGAAAAAGAAAAAGAAAAAAAGAAAAGAAAAAAACAGTATCTCTTTGTATCTATTAGCTACTGCCACAATAATACTGAGGAATAAACCACATTAAAAACTCAATAATGTTCAACAATGAGCATTTTTTTTCTTGGACACATATATGCTGGTTATCCAAATGCACAAGCGCATTTCAAGCCTTTGCTAGTGGCATTATCTGCTAATGTCATTGGTCATGATAGGTGACCTGTCCGAGCCTAGTATCAATGGAAGGAGGAAGTACACTCTCACAGAGACACGGGTCAGGGGTTGGGGATGACTATTTGCTCAACAATCTACCACATCCTCAGATACAGGCTGCTAGAGTTTTTTGTTGTTGTTTATCCATGCCTGGCATCCTGCTGTTAATGGAATACAAAGGTCTCCTCACTACATCATCTTAGTGAAAGAGATCTAGCTTTATAACCATGCCATTTAGAAGAATACTAGAAAATAAGAAGAGAGGGGGGAAAAACCTTTGGAATTGGATTATATTGTACTTCTGAGTATAAATGGACATAATTAGGCATTTTATGAGCACCTCAGTAATCTATTGCCTAATGAATTGTCTACCTTACATCAGCATCAACAATCTTTTATACAGTATTAGCTTTACATAGAAATAGCCTTTTTAGGCAGCAAACTTAAAAAGAACAGAGAGGATCAAAAAGATCACACCAAGGTTTCCAAGTTGGGTAATGCAACCAATAGTGATGGCATTGACAGAAATTGGAAAAGAGTGGAAAGCACTTAACGGACTTACAGAAATTACTAACAAATCTTTACAGTAAATAGCATTATAAGATAATTTTAAAAGGCTCTGATTATCCATATACAGTTTAAGAGTTACCTTGTCAATCACATAAACAGTTAAATCCTACTGGGAACAAAATGTGGGATGGAGGCAGATGTGTGTATGTGTTGAATGTACATATGTATGCACACATGCACAGATACATAACAAAACTTGATTAGGACAGGCCAATGAAACCCAGGTTCAGATTCCACTGACAATTTACTGAATGCCTACTATGCATCCCATACAGTATCCCACAAGAGCCACACTGTGAGGAATTACTATTATCTATGTTTTATAAATGAGTAAAGTGAGCCTTGAAGGTCTGTGATTTAAACAAGATTACTCAGGGCACCTGCATGGCTCAGTCAGTTCAGTGTCTGCCTTCAGTTTAGGTCATGATCCCAGGATCCAGGGATTGAGCCTGAGCCCTGTGTCGGGCTCCCTGCTCAACAACAGGAAGTCTGCTTCTCTCTCTCCCTCTGCCGCTCCCCACACTCATGCTTTCTTTCTCTCATTCTCATTCTTTCTCAAACAAATAATCTTTAAATTTAAAAAAATGAAATAAACAAGGTTACTCAACAAGTTAGTCCCAGAGCCTGATAAAAATCTGGGACTAAATCTTCTAAATAAAAGCTTGCCTTCCCTCCTCTATCAACCCAGGCTAATCCCCCCAAATGCCTTTATTTCTTACCTTAGCCAAAAGGCAGATTCTTTTATATTTTTCCAATCTCAATTCCAAACATTACATGAATGAAGTAAACCAGAAACACAATTATTACCTTAACAGATGTATAACGCTCCCTAGGAGATGTCCTACAGATATCAACAAATACAACCAGAGTTCAGGAATCTGTTAAAGCTCTTACTCTAATACCGGATATCAATCAGCTGGTGATAAGTTACAAAAAAGAGGAAAATCTTGATACTTTCAAGCAACATCTTCATATTCTGCTTCCTGGAATAAGTTTTAACTGAAGTAATTGAACTGTTTCCTATAAAGCCTTATAAAATAGACTTTGTCAAAAGAAAGTGAAATATATACTCTTTATATTCAAAGGTTCTAGATTTCTACCTACAGTCTATAGTTTTTACACAGTGATTCTCAACTTCATTAAGGGTCCAGTCTATAAACCTATCCTTCATGGCACACGACTCCACTTAACATGCAAATGTGGTTCCAAGAACATTGCCTCAGATACAGGGTAATCTATGCTTACTTACACTATGCTACATTTAATTTATACATATATTACTCTGGAAGAGCAGAGTAAGGAGGAAAGACTGATAAAATGGATTCCTCCATCCACAAGGGTGATTAGGAAAGAAAGAATACTAGTAAATAGACAGAAAACCTCCATTAACTGGTCTCACTTTCAGATAATTAGTTGTGAATCTTTTAAGGCAAGTGACTCACAAGGGAGGGTACAAATTTATTGTCTTCTACAATCTAATAATCTTGGCAGCTATGAAAGTTATCTATTTATTGATGGGCAACTGTAATTTATCTTCCCTAGGTAAAATGCAGTTATTTAAATGTTTTTCTCCTTTCATGAATGCTGGCCTCAGCAGTAAACATGTAAATGACTTCACAAGAACAAAAACACTCATTAAATGTCAATAAAGCCCAAAGTAAAGCTATAAACTGTCAGAAAATGTTGTAAGAGGTCAGTGAGGTCAGAGTTGCACCACCAAGCTCAGGAGGAGTGAATTCAAGATAACTATGATGATAAGAGCCGGGCAGGGAAATCAGGACCAGGATTCCAGCAGTTGCTCTGCCATTAAGTCTCTGTGTAACCTTTAGAAAGTCACCTGATTTCTTTGGGCATAATTTTTGTTATTAAAAAAAGAGAGGAGCTGGATTATATTCATTTATTCAGAAACTTATTTATTTACTGAGCACCTACTATTTCATAGCACTGATCTAGGTGGGTCCATTAGAAACCCTTCAGCTCTAAAATCATATGACCATTCAAAGCTTCAGGTCATAATTCATTTGTATACATGAATTTCTGAAAGGCAGGAAACAAATGGTAAATTTTTAACAGTATGTCAGTTAAATTTCAAATAATATGCCCAATATTGTGGAAATATAAAATGGTGCAGCCAATTTGGCAGATTGGCAGTTCCTCAAAAAGTTACCACATGACCTCAAAATTCCATTCCTAGGTATACTCAAATTTTAAAGACATCTTCACACAAAAACTTACACATGAATGTTCACAGTATTCATAATAGCCAAAAGTGAAAATAATCCAGAGATCCATCAAGTTACCAATGGATAAAGCAAATGTCTGCATGAAGAAATATTATCAGATAATAAAAAGGAATGGTGTACTGGTACAATGTATAAAATGGATGAACCTTAAAGACATGATACTATGTAAAAGAAGCTAGTTAAAAGAGATTATATATTGTACAATTCCACTTACATGAAATGCTCCAAATAGGTTAATCCATAGAGAGAAAGTAAACAGATAGTTGCCAAAAGGCTGAGGAGGAGGAAGAATGGGAGGGAACTGCTAATGATGAGTTACTGCCAATGACCAGTTTCCTTTTTGGGGTGATGAACATGTTCTGGGATTAGATAGTGATGAGGGATATACAACCTTGTGAATATAATACAAAAAACTATTCAATGGAACACTTCAAAATGATGAATTTTATGGTATGTGGATTGTAGCTCAATTTTCTTAATCTTGAAAAATAAAACAATTACGGAAAATATTGGTCCCCATATGTAATAAAATCAAAGTGGTGTACTGAAATACAAAGTAGATGATTTGCTAGTGAAATATTTACAATATTAGATTGTAAAGATTAAGATTTCAAAGTAAGTTTTACAGTTGGCTCATTATTTTAGGTCCATGGCAAACACTGTTAAAGTCAATTAAAAGATATGAAAAGCCATGTTTCTATCAGTTCTCTCCCTAATATTCTAAGACTTCATTGTTCCAGTACGCTTGCACCTAAATCAATATACTCCCTATTTCTCCTTCCTCATTGTTCTTCTAACCCATATTATTAATTACTTCAATCCCTATTCTCAAATCGTATCTCCCTGGTTAATACTTTCCCTGCCTCTCTAGCCTTTCTAAGCCATCAATATTTGTACCATCCCCCTTTAATCAGTTTTAACTTAGTAACAAATTAGTATTCTTAGATATATACATTCATGAGGTATTTTTTGATTAGTGCAAAAGAGCAAGAGATTAAACACAAGAGTGCAAAAAAGTGATGATACTCACTGTAAACAATTTTACCAAAATAAACCTTAAGTTAATATACATATTAACTCAAATATGATATAACCCAAATCAGAACTAAATATACACAAGAAACACCAGTAAATGCGGTGGAATAAACAAGTAGAGTAACAAAAAGACACACTGATAGAGAACGCAGCTAAAGAAACCTGGAAATTGTTAGAGAAGTCGCAAGCCGTGATAATTAGATCCGCCTACTGACCTGTAAATTCCTGTAAATTCTACAGCAGCAAATTCCGAACATAAAGTTTGTACATACTTAGCCAAACCCATAGAAGCTCCAGGGATTTTTACAAGAACTCTATGAGGGCCTGCATAATAAACATAATAAAATAGGAGCACAAAGTGATCTCCATCTGTTCTGAGATTGTTGCTTCCTCCTGGTTATTCTACAGCATGTACTCCAGTTTATGGCACATGTTTTTGACCGTCGAATGACAAATGGCATTTAGGCGTCAAGGATGAACAAAGTCAAGGGTGAAAGAAGCGTTTGTAATCCTCTGAGAAGCCCAAGAGGGAAAGAACTCCTTAGAGCTCATTCTGGTTGGGGCTGACCAGAAACTTACTCATGGTAGAGAAATTTACATTCTACTACACAACACTACAGACAGGATAGCTGTTTCTCACATCAGACCAACTGAGTAATATTGGAAAATTTTAAATCAGGACATTCTCTATGCTGAGGTTTAATAATCCGTAGACATATAAATCACTGTCAAGTATGATCCAGCAATTCTGAGAGCTGAATTTTAAGCTTCCATTAGGCTGGAGCACTTTTACCATGATCCTATCAGTCATAAGTTGAGAAGTTAAATAGCCTATTTCTCAAACTCTTGAAAGCATCACAGACTGAAAGCAAATAATTTGCAAACACAAGATAGTTATGTCTCTCATCCTTTTCTGTAATGAAAAAAAAATTGATTTTATCCTCAAAATCTACCAATTGATTTTTCTCCTCCCTTTAATCAGGATTATTAAAAAGTAGTATAATTGCAGTATGTAGGAATTTCCATCTGAAAGGGGGAACAGCAGAACTGTGGATCCCCAAGATGTGTGTATACTACCCTCACTCCCACACTCCAGAAACACAGTAAGAAAATTTCTGGCCATCAGCCTTCTGATTTTTAATCTCTACCATGGCAATCCATGGAAGGGGTATCAAAGGCAAGATGTTAATTTACAGAGCTCAGTGGTTCAACCTTTCCTATGCGACCCCCATGCTCTCTAGCACCCCAATGCACATGAAACCACTAGATGGCAAAATTAGGTTGGAGTGTAATAGATACAAACTAATCCAAGATACAAAATGCTGTTTTTCTTTTGGAGTTGATGTTAAAATTCCTCCTCTACCAAAAATTAAAGCAAAAGTCTATTCTGATTCTTCTTCCTGTTTTGTGAACAAATGATTAATGACAGAGCTTGGCATGCCTTAAGATAATAGTTTCCAAATTATGTCAGAGTTGTTGATGAAAACATACCAAGGGGTGAGCAAAATGTCTAAGATTTAGCATATAGAGAGCAAACAAAACGGTAACCTAGTGGAGGTGTATATCACCCTTTTTGAGAAGAGCATTCAGTGTATTAGCTTGGCCTGGAAAGTTGGACTGAAAAACAATTAATCCTTACCCTACCCAAAATGATGCCTAGCTTATGAAGCATCTCCTATATAATCCATGTTAATGACCCACACGAATTGATAATTTTGAAATAAAAGAACTCATCTAATCATTCCCAATGTACCTCAAAGAACATACACATTCAGAAAGATGGAAAGTGTTAGCAGGACGCAGAGGCTTCTTTAGAGTCATCTTTTCAAAATGAACCCAATCACTCATTAGCAGAAAAGGCAGAGATCCACACCATGGACCACACTGTCAACATAAACTGTTCAATTCCCTGTGTTGCCTTAAAAGAGGAAACATCTGAAGTTCACAAGGAAGTTGACATCAAAAGGTGTTCATGAAAACAATCAAGAGAAAATCAATCTGGGCTGAACTACTCAAATGATAATATTCAATAAGAGCTTCTGTATGACATAATGATACTGATGATGGCATTTGTTTAAGGCAAAAAAAAAAAAAAAAAAAGCCCCACATGCAATTAACAATTCTTGGGCAGCCCCGGTGGCCCAGCGAGGGCTACTTTCAGCCCGGGGTGTGATCTTGGAGACCCGGGATCGAGTCCCACATCAGGCTCCCTGCATGGAGCCTGCTTCTCCCTCTGCCTGTGTCTCTGCTTCTCTCTCTGTGTATGTCATGAATAAATAAATAAAATCTTTAAAAAAAAAAAAAAAAAAAAAAAACAATTCTTTCTTCACCATGTATACACAAATACTGTCTTTAGAGCTGCCCTTGGCAAAGCAAGGATAGCAAGACAAAGCAACAGTTTTCACAATTTCAATAAAGTATTTCTGAAACAAAGGCAAAGGAACCAAGTATTTATCATTTTCCACAGGAAAATTAGCAGAAAATTGAGTCATGTAAATAAACTCACCATAAACATCCAACAGATACTATTATTATCCCACACTTCATGAGCAACAGTTATTTGCATGTAATTAATTTGCTTATTTCTGGTGCCTCAGACAATATAATATGTTTATCAGCTTGGTTTCTCAACAATAAGTGTTTAACTCTTCCTTTTATATTTATAAGAAAATATTTATCTTGCTCTTTCCTTGACAGATTCAGAACCATCTGCAGGCATAACACAAAGAGCTGCTTCAGAGGCGATTGTAGACATAACCCCAACTGGGGCATGACGTCACCAACTTTAGGGTGAACAGAGAATTAGCTGAGGTTGAATTCAGCAGCAGCACCTCTTCTATCCAGGCAAGTGTGTTGACCAGCAATACAATCTGTACCAAAGGTATCGTTGCCAGAGACAGAGAAAACCTGTCATGGGTGTAGTGGAGGCTACCAAGCACTAAACCCAATTTCTAAGTCCCATGCCCCCTTGAAAGGGCAATCCCGTGCCAACATCCCCCCCGCCACTCCCCCCCACGGTCTCCTGCAGCTTTGGTGGCTGTGCAGCTCACTGTCTCAGAGCCCCGCTCTACAGATCTGTAACTGCAATTCAGGGAGCACACCCTCACCCCCAGAGAGCACCCGGACAATAGCTTGTCCCTCTCCTGAACTCTGGCCTTAGGAAAAGAGCATGGTTTCCTCCACCACAGTTGCTGTCACCATTGACTTAGTTTGTGGCTGTGAGGATTCCCCCAATCTTGTCTACCCACTGGCCAATCTAGACGAAGCTTTGTCTGCAGAGAATGTTGGTTAAAGATGAAAGTCATGGGTTAAAGATGAAAATGTCCCCCATATTGAGCCCTCTCACTTACCCTTCTTTTCTTGATATTTAGTTAGCTTCTGACAGAATAGAAGAAATAGTCAACTGATCACATGTTTTATGGATTTACCAAGCATATTCATAGCACTTAATCTCATATCAAATACACAATATCCTAAAAGACCAAAACTGATGTTATATATACATTTTTCTGGCATACTTTTGTATGAGTGATACTTGTAGAATACAGGGGTATGTGAATAAAATAACAAATATGCACTCATTTATTCAATAATTAGCGAGTGCTCCCTAAGTCCAAGAACACTGCCAAATACAGGGTACACAGCGACAAGGAGTTAATTACATGGTTCTCATTTTACATGAGCTTAAAATGTAACAGCGAAGAACCTGACAAACGTGTAACATACACACACACACACACACACACACGGTTCCTAAATGAGCAAAGTGATAAGAAGATGAGATAAAGAATGCTATGGGAAAACATGACCCTAAAGAAGGCAAGAAGAAACGTGGGATATCTAAGCCTGAAACTCATGATGTACTGTATGTTGGCTAATTTAATTTAAATTAAAAAAAAAAAAGAATATCCAAGCCAGTATTAATTTTACTTTTGGTTTCACACCTCTGTATTATGAAGTCACCAGAACAATTCTAGAATCAATCTCTAGGATTTCTCACTTCAAAGAAAATTATTTAGCTCATCCTTAGGTTACTCCATTAATTCTATCACTTAATTAGTTCCTTTCTTCTTTAAAAATAAATAAAAGCCTTTCCCACAATTTCTTTAGTAAGATAAAGCTTCACATACATCTGTAAAATTCTAACTACAGATGTTTTTCTATTATTAAAAATAATGAGTGATCCCTGGATGGCTCAGAGGTTAAGCATCTGCCTTCAGCCCAGGGCGTGGTCCTGGAGTCCTGGGATCAAGTCTGACATCAGGCTCCCTGCATGGAGCCTGCTTCTCTCTCTGCCTGTGTCTCTGCCTCTCTCTCTCTCTCTCTCTCTGTCTCTCATGAATAAATAAATAAAATCTTTAAAAAGAAAAATTCTAAAAAGAATGAGATTCCTAGGATTTTTTTTAAATTTATTTATTTATGATAGTCACAGAGAGAGAGAGAGAGGCAGAGACACAGGCAGAGGGAGAAGCAGGTTCCATGCATCAGGAGAGCAAACAGCTTCCCTGAGCAAATTTTTTAAAAAGCATTTCAGATCAGAGCTTCTGTTTTGTCTCGTTTCCAGTTTTGCCTACATCACTGTAATTCCCTCCACCTATTTTGATCAAGAAAGGTTTATGGGGCCATTCCGCCTGGCCTGCTTGTAGTATTCAGAGGCAAGAGGCAAAAATGATAGGTTCAAAAGCATCAGTCGGGACCTTAGCACCAAGTCAGTGACAAAAGGGCTGCGGGGTCAGGGCAAAATTTTTAAATGGCTTTAAAAGTAATGCTATTGAGCAAAAGATAAAGATTACTTCATAGGAGCTGCACATAGTACTTACTTTTTTTCTTCTGCCTAATATTATAGGTGGTCATTTACATGTCCATCTCCTTTAGTAAATAAAAATTGCCTGAGGGCAAGGATATTTCTTGATTTCATATTTCTAAAATATCTTGAAAAAAAAATCAATGAGGAATATAATTGGCCTTTAGAAACAAATTATGTAGGAAAGAAAAAGAAGTGGTTAGGGGATTAAAAAGAAATTTTAAGTACCATACTCATTGGCCTTCACTTCAGCCCTCTAGTTGAAAGTAAAGAAAATTTAAAATAGCTTAAATAAAAAATGGAATTTATTATATGAGTTTAGAGGTCTATTATACAACTCAAAGGCAAAAATGTAGCCAGAATCAAGAAAAGCAAGCGGGAAATGGAAAATAGACAAGATCCCTCAGAGTGAGTCCTCTCTTTCCATTATTCTGATTCTTTCTGCAGGTCTAATTTCCCTCTACCCTCCATGACAAGCTTTCTCATTTACTCCACATAACAGAAGAGAGCTGAACTAAAGCTTCCTTGACTTCTAGTCTCCTCATATTAGATCAGCAAGGCCTGAACTGTCTCTTTTTTTAAGATTTTATTTATTTATTTATTTATTTATTTATTTATTTATTTATTTATTTATTTATGAGAGCAAGAGAGCACGCGCATGTGCATATATGCATGCATGCATGAGCAGGAGGAGAATTAGAGGGAGAGGGAGAGAGAGAATCTTAAGCTGTCTCCTCACCGAGCACAAAGTCCCATGTGGGGCTCAATCTCACAACCCTGAGATCATGAACCAAGTCAAAATCAAGAGTCGGATGCTCAACCAACTGAGCCATCCAAGCACCCCGTGAACTGTCATCTTTTGGTTTCAAATTCAAATTCCAAGATAGGGAATCTGTGTGGCCCTGTTTGGTTCAGTCTTCGATTCCTGCTCTGACAGACTATGGCCCGATAGGCACGATCAAGGCACAATCATGACTTTTAGGTGCCCGTTTCTATTGGAAGAGAGTAGCACTATGCATGCTACAACATGTACATGTAGTAGTAGTAGTAGTAGTATCAGGCATGTACAACAAAAGAAGTCCACTGCAACCATTATATAAGGCTTTACAGTTTGCCAACAACTTACACATTCATTAATTCACTCAATTCACACTACAGCCCTGTAAGAAAGGAATGCTAGCACTCACAAGAAAATAAGAGCTGAGGATACAGTCCAAGGACCTCCCCAGAGTTTCTCTGCAACCAGGACAGGGATGAAAATCCACACGCAGTACTTCCCACCAAATCCCACGACCAAATGGAACAGTGAAAGGGAAAAGAACACTTTATCAAAAAGTCAAAGTTAGGAACTCACAAACTGGGAGAAGCATCCAATAGCATCACAAAAGTAGAAAACACAACACTTAATGGAAGGTGGGCAGCAGGGTTGTTAGTGCGGACAACAGAAGAAGATCAACAAATTCTCTGAGGTGAATAAGCCTTCACATACAAATTGAAACCACCTTGTTATTTTCTTGAAATCATTTCTCCCCTCTATCCTCTGCTCCTCCTTGTACCTCCCTTTAACTCTACCCAGACACCCTGCTACTTGAAATAACACTGATATTCAGAGGAGTTGGCTGTACTACATTCCTTGAATTCACTCATACCAGAAAGATCATATTGAACCACTTAATCACTTCTAAACACAGCCAACGATGACCTTTCCTAACAATGAAAATATCAGTTGTCCTTACAACTTACAATATTTTTCCATAAATGACCATTTCTTTTCTTTTTTAATTTAAATTCTAAAAGCTTATCATGTATGAGGGCTTTATCTAATCCTATATCCTACATAAGAGTTGCTATAAAGCAGCTGGCCAGTCAATTACAAGGGCCCCTCAGTCCCATCGTGTATTTACCAGTACCACCATGCTCAAATCACCTATAGCTGACAATATTCATAATAATCCAAAAAGTAGCTATAGGTAATGATCCTAATAATGATCCTAAACATGTTAAAAATATATATAGAATCCAGGGAGTGACACTACAGCAGATCCTCAGGAGGTAGGTCATGCCTTTAATAAAAGTTTTTACCAGAGATTTTGTTAGGGTCCCTTGAGGACTGCAGCCCCTACTCTCGTCCCAAGAGAATCAATATACTGACCAATTTTTTCTCATCAGCATACCCCCAACCTATGCACATTTCAGACATTCTTCTTAGTAATTCCTAACACATTGTTTTCTATGAACACTGTGACTTAAATTGCACAGTATCTTAGCAATATGACATGGAACCAACACACAACCTCAACAAGCCAAAGACCTACCTGGCCAACCTTATGACACAAGCTATTTTTCCTTTCCTTTCACATACAGATGAAGCAAGAGATACTACAGTAATCAATGCTAAATTTCTGGGCACTAATAGGCCATATCCAAAACAAGGGAGGAGGTGAGTTTGGAATCCTATAGGATCACAGCCTATAGCTTATCTATGTTAAGCAGTGAACCAAGAAAAAAAACCAATACATGAATTGTGTACTAATTAGTTGTCCCTTATCCTAGACTTGGTGACTTTGATAACACTTGCTTCATGAGATGAGTGAAACTGATAAAACTACGTTCTTTCTATGACTAAAAGGAAATAAAAGGGGGGGGGGAGAAAAGTTAGAAAACAATTATTTAGAAATTGTTTTACAAACTAGGGGTGGTGGAAGGGGAGGTTGGTGGGGGGTGGGAGTGACTGGGTGACGGGCACTGAGGGGGGCACTTGATGGGATGAGCACTGGGTGTTATTCTATATGTTGGCAAATTGAACACCAATAAAAAAATTTTTTAAAAATGTTTCTCAGTAAGAACAGAAAAAACACTTAGTTATTAATTATATGGCTTTAGAGGCACCTAGGTGGCTCAGTCAGTTAATTGTCCGACTCTTGATTTTGGCTCAGGTCATGATCCCAGGGTTGTGAGATCAAGCCCCACACGGGGCATCACACTGGGTGTGGAACCTGCTTAAGATTCTTTCCCCCTCTACCTCTAACCATCATCCTCTACTGCCTCCATTAACAAAACAACAACAACAAAAAAACAATATGTTCTTAACTCAAAATCAGAACTTCATCTATCAATTGACGCCAGTAATAAGAAAACTGTGCAGGGAACACCTCAGTGGCTCAGCAGTTGAGCGCCTGCCTCTGGTCAGGGTGTGATCCTGGATTCCCGGGTTCAGGTTGCACATCGGGCTCCCTGCATGGAGCCTGCTTCTCCCTCTGCCTAGGTCTCTGCCTCTCTCTGTGTGTCTCTCATGAATAAATAAATAAAATCTTAAAAAAAAAAAAGTGCAAAAACTGTAAGTGTATTAAAAAGTTCATGTTTCACATGCACAATCCCATTTAAAAAGTCTAAGTTTTTATTTCAGAGAAATTAATCAGTCATTCACTCTAAAATGAAATTTTCAATGAAGGTAAAACCACATGGAGTCCAAGGTACTGATGAGATGGAGTAGTTGAGAATCCCTGCAAGCAATGGCAGACAGGACTGATGAGATCATGTTGTTCATGTCAAGAGGGAAGAGGCGGCAAAAAGGAGGTAACTATGGCCCGGGTAGTCCCACTTGTCTTCGATCTTTGGCTCTTTGCTGTCTATAAATGATGTCCAATCTAGCTTGGACTCAACAGTCATTATATTTTTTCTGCTCTTAACTAGAAACTACATTTTCTTACTCCGTCAACCTTGTGATCATAAAACCTTTTAACACCCTAAGTGTTAAAAAGGTTTTTAGTTGACATGCAGTCAGACCTTCCATCTTCACATCCCAGCCCCTCTTTGAATCCTTCCCCTGCCCAGAGGGAGACTCCCTATCTCTGATAACACTGTATTCCAATATTATAAAGCTCTAATATTGGTAAGTTCCTTCACTGAGCAGAAATATGTCTTACTTCCAGTTACTTAGCCTGAGTTCTGTCCTCTCATAAAGTAGAATTAAAAGAATTACTTACTCATATGGGAACTGTTCAAACATTTAAAAGAAAATTGCCATGTCTCTACCAAATCTTTCCTTTGCAGCCCTATGAATCCCTTTCTTTCTAATGCACATTCTGTGTGCCTTTCTACAATCCCAGTTTCCAAAGCATAAAAATCACATATTCACATAGACCTCATCATTCCCACTATCTAAATTCAAGTGAACTCTCAGTGTTGCCAGACAGTGCATTCAGTCATCTGCCTTTTACTTCTTCACTCATACAGAAATATCATCAATGCTCTTCATTCTCTGTAATAAACCTACACTGCCACCTCCAACACCGCAGGACCTTCTCCACACACAGGGCACTAGCCACATATCCCATCATCCTTCTCTACTCCAACACTGGCTTACCCTGCCTCCCTCCATTCCTCCTTTTTTTATTTATTTTTATTTTTTTTTATTTATGATAGTCACACAGAGAGAGAGAGAGGCAGACATAGGCAGGGAGGAGAAGCAGGCTCCATGCACCGGGAGCCCGACGTGGGACTCGATCCTGGGTCTCCAGGATCGCGCCCTGGGCCAAAGGCAGGCGCTAAACCGCTGCGCCACCCAGGGATCCCCCTCCATTCCTCCTTTACAAAATCTAGCCCTGCCATCCTTTCTGTGTCTTCTAGAATTGTTTTCCTCAATTATATCCTCTCAAATATCTGGGAAGGGAGGGGCTCTAAGGGAATACACCAACATTTACTGACTCTGAGTAGGGTATTTTGCACACACTTTGTACACACTGATATCATTCAATCGTTCCAACTTATTTTCAAATTTTTTTTAAAAACCTTATTCATTTATTCATGAGAGACACAGAGAGAGAGAGAGAGAGAGAGAGAGAGAGAGAGAGGCAGAGACACAGGCAGAGGGAGAAGCAGGCTCCATGCAAGGAGCCCAACGTGGGACTCGATACTGGGTCTCCAGGATCATGCCCTGAGCCGACGGCGGTACTAAATCGCTAAGCCACCCGGGCTGCCCAATCATTCCAACTTTTTGACGGCTTTCCCACAAGGTCTCTCCGTGCTGAATAAAGTTGTTCTTTTTAAAATTAAGATATATTATTTATCCACCTACTATATGCAAAGTACTGTGCTTGGCAGTGGAAAAGATGAATAAATCACCCATTACTCCTTCGTTCAAAGGATCTTACGAGCTGGAAAGTGAAATAGCCATATATGCAAATAATATAATGTTTTTAACAAGGGAAGAAGGAGAGAAGATATGAATAAAGAAGTAAGTCACTCTCGTGTTTCTAAATCTGAACACTGTTGCTGTGGTGCCACTTAGAAATTCTAAACTGCTCATGATGATGGTCAAGTACAATACCAAGTTCAATGAGCAAGGCTGTATCAACAGCTTTGATCCATCTTTCCTTTTAAGCTATTGCCCTATTTCCTTTCTTCAATTCACTGACCTTTTAAATGTGCATTACTCTGATTTTCTCACACACCATATACTGCTTGCCTCCAATTAAATCTGAACCTCATTTCTAAAAAATCATAACTCTATCCTTGGAGAATATTAATGAGCTGATTACTAAATTAAAAACTTTTGCTTTTTATTTAACAAGACCACATTCTCTCTCTCTCTCTCTCTCTGCAACACGTGACAATGATGACAACACTAACTTGTATTTGTACTAAGAAATGATTCAATTTGCACCTGTGAGCCAAAGTTATTTCTCACATCTCACCAAAATGGAAGCATGCACCAAAGCATTTCTAACCTTTTTTTTCTTAATCCTCCTACAAAAAATTTTCTACTCTCACCACATCAACAATCTTTTTTTTTTTTTTTTTAGGTAGCTGCCTCTCTCTCTCTCTCTCTCTCTCTCTCACACAATTTCTCTCTATACACACACACGCACACACACATACAAGAATACAGATTTTTTATACGCATACACACACAAAAGTAGAAAACAACGTAAAAGACAATTATGTATCCACCACCATGATTTAACAAATGCTAGTATTTTGCCTTACCTATGTCATGCCTTTATTTTTTAAGAAGTAAAATGATACAAATACAGCTAAAGACCCGCTCTCTCATCTCTTCCCATTTTAATACTTTAATCATACATATATGAGAAACAGTACATACTATTGTTCTATATGCTTTAAATACATATTTTTATTCATACACACACACAAACTTATGAAAAAATGACCAACGTCACTAGTCATCAGGGAAACTCAAATCAAAACCACAATGAGATAACCACTTCACACCCACTATAATGTTTAAAATAAAAAAGATAGTCAAGGAAGAACTAAAACCACCATATGCTGCTGGTGATATTGTAAAAGGACACAGCTACTTTAGAAACAGTTGGGTGGTTCCAACATTGTTGGATTCTATATACATAGTTATCATATAATCCAGCAATTCCACTCTAATGTATACACCCAAGAAAAATGAAAACACATGTGCACACAAAAACTTGTACACAAATGTTCATTTTCACATTATGCAGAAAGTGGAAATAACCCAAATGTCTACCAATTGATGGATGAACAAATAAAACATGGTATATCCACACAATGGAAATTTATCTGGCAATAATAAATGAAGGACTTACACATGCTACATCATGTGTCAACACTGACAACATGATCTACCTGAAAGCAACCAGTCACAAAGGAACACATATGGTATAATTTCATTACAGAAAATGTCCAGAATAGCCAATATAGGAAGACAAAAAGTAGATTAATGGTTGCCCAGGGCTGAAGAGGTTGAGAGACTTGGGGATCGGGTACAGCAGCGAAGAGTTTCTTCTGGGAATAATGAAAATGTTCTAAAATTGACTGAGGTGATAGATGCACAACTTTCAATATTCTGAAATCCACTGAATTATATACTTTGAATAGGTGAACTGTGTGATATGTGAATTATATCTCAATAAAGCTGGATTTTTTCATACATATAATACATGGTACACATTATAACTATATTATATTACATATATCTTATTATATTACATATATATTACAAGCTCTTTTACAGCTTATTAACTCAGTACTATGTTTCTGAGATTCATCCATGTGGGTAACTAGTTTATTTTAACTGCTCCAGCGCATGCGGGGGCGGGGTGGGGGGGACCACACTGCATTTATCAGCACCCCTACTTTTTTTTTTTCTATTTGAAGTAGTGCAAGCAAGAACATCCTTGTTCATGTTCCTTTTATATGTGTGACAATTCTCTAGGCTAACACCTAAAACGAGAATGGCTGATTTGCAGAATGTGCACATCTTCAACTGCACCAGATATTTCCAGATTGCCTGCTAAAAATATTAGAGAATTCACTCCCATCAGTTATATGCAAGAGTTTCTGTTTCTTCTCATCCTTGCCAACACTTGGTGTTAGCAAGGTGATTAGGTTTTTGCCAATCAATAGGTGTAAAATGGAATCTCACTGGGGTTTTACTTTTCATTTCGCTGATGACTAGTGATGCTGAGCATCTTTCATCATAATTGGCCATTCAGTCTTCTTCCTCTGTGAAATGCCTCATCATATCCTTTGACTGTTTTCTACGGAGTAGTTTGTTTTTTTTCTTACTGATTTGTATGACTTCTTCTGAACTCTGGATACTTACCTTTAATCATTTAGAAAAGTTGCAAGTATGTGCTCCCAGTCTGTGATCTGCCTTTTCAATTTCTTTTTAATGCCTTTTGTTATATTGAAGATTTTTATGTTAATGTATTCCAAAATGTCAGTCTTTTCTTCTAGGACTTATAATTTTTATGTCTTAAGGAATTCTTCCCTATCACAATGTCATGGAAAATTTCATTGTGTGTTCTCTTATGAAAGTTTTGGAGTTTTGCTTTCCACACTTAGACCTATAACTCATTTGGAACTTAGTTTTTTGTGTGGTGTTAAGTGTAGATTTGATTTTATTTTTTTCAGATAGAGAGCTCTATGTCCATTTATTATTATTTATCAAATCTATCCTTACCCCACTGATCAATAATTCCTATATTACTTCAAACCTGTATTAGCTATTTTATAATCACCAAGATAATTAATTCAAGCTAGAATCAAAACTGGATGCATGAATTATCTGGTAAAACGTTAAGAAAGAAGGATAAACAAATGGTCTCTAAGTATCACTCTATAGGTTGCTTATTATAAAGGGGACCTGTTTCCTTACAATGAAAAGAGTTAGAGGAAATATTTTAATCGAGTGATCAAACCCAGCATCACCAATAACAGAACAAAGCGATATGTATTTCCTAACAGAATGGAAAGCACATAATACCTCCTATGTAGTATTAGTGTCAAACTTTGCCAAACTGAATCTAATAAGGAGGAACGAATTAGACAAATTCAGATGTAGGAGATCCTTACAAGACAACTGGTCTGGACTCTTCCAACTTATCAGAAACAAAAAAAGTGAAAGAACTTTCCAGATTAAGAAAATTAAATAGGCAGGACAAACAAAAATATAACATAAAATCCTTACATAGATCCTAAGTTACTCTTAAAAGACTGAGTGTAAAAAGTATTTTTGAATAATAGGAAAAACAGGAATAGGGACTACATAGTAAATAATATGTATCAATATCATGTGTAATAACAGTACTGAATTTAGCCATCTAAAAGAATACTCTAGGGGATCCCTGGGTGGCGCAGCGGTTTAGCGCCTGCCTTTGGCCCAGGGCGCGATCCTGGAGACCCGGGATCGAATCCCACGTCGGGCTCCCGGTGCATGGAGCCTGCTTCTCCCTCTGCCTATGTCTCTGCCTCTCTCTCTCTCTCTCTGTGACTATCATAAAAAAAAAAAAGAATAAGTTACAAATTTAGAAAAAAATAAAAAATAAAAAAAATAAAAGAATACTCTAATTGTAAGAAGATATGGGCTAAAACATTTAATCATTAATTATTAATAATAATTAATTATTAATGTTTATTATACTATTCCTTCAGTACATTTCAGAGTTTAAATTTTTCAAAAAGAAAAAGCTGGGGGTAAAAGTTATACTGCCTCTCATAACATCTATTTTGGCCTACTACTGCCTTTTGCAATTTTATCTTTTTTTTTTTTAAGATTTTATTTATTTATGAGAGACACACAGAGAGAGAGAAAGAGACAGTCAGAGAGACAGGCAGAGGAAGAAGCAGGCTCCATGCAGGGAGCCTGACGTGGGACTCGATCCCAGGTCTCGAAGGATCACGCCCTGGGCCGAAGGCAGGCGCCAAACCACTGAGCCACCCAGGCTGCCCCTGAAATTTTTTCTTTGACGACCACTGTCATTTTGATATTGACCTAAAATAAGTATCTTTTTCCCAGTATAGCTTCCCTTTCTAACTTTCCAATTTCTTTTTTTTTTTAAGATTTTATTTATTTATTCATTAGAGAGAGAGAGAGAGAGAGAGAGAGGCAGAGACACAGGCAGAGGTAGAAGCAGGCTCCATGCAGGGAGCCCAATGCAGGACTCGATCCTGGGACTCCAGGATCATGCCCTGGGCCGAAGGCAGGCGCTAAACCACCAAGCCACCCAGGGATCCCTCTAACTTTCCAATTTCTATCAAGTTGCTTTGGTATCACCTTCTCTATTAGACTCAAAATTTTGTGCTCAACTTGTAGGGTAATACAAGGTTATTAATAAAAACTATAATAATTATTTATTGAGACCAATTTGCCTGAGATTAAAATTTAAAAATTCTTTTACCTAAATAGACCAGTAAGTAGAGAAATAAGGCATAACTCTGAAGAACTAACCTGATAAATCTATAACAGACAAGGTAAATCAAAGGAGGATTTCAAAGAATGCTGATCCAAAGACATTTCTTCATCACAGAGATTAAACACAGGCTTGTTCCAACACCAGACCTCTTAGAACAAGAAGCCAATCAACTGACAAGACATCTTGGGAGTCACAGAATAGAGCTGATAAGGTATCAGGATCTTCTATTAACCCACAGTTCTGGGATGTATCATCAATATGCAAAGCAAACTTCCAAACCTGCCAGAGGAAGTGCACCCAGCCATCTCTGCAGGCACCCAACCATCTGTGCATGTATCCAGCACTGTGCGGTATTCCTGGATCCTATGAACCCTCAGGGCTGTAAGTTTGCCTTGACTTTGTGAGAATTTGACCACTGCTGGCCCAATGCAGAATCTTTCATCAACCTACTTCTAATGAGCATTTATTGAGTGCCCATTATATGCCATAAGCACTATTCCAGGTGCCAAGAAATCAAAGATGAAATCACCACAGGTGCTGGGCCCAGGGAGGTCACAATGAAAATGGCTATATAAACATGAAAGTCCCTCCACATGCTAAGTCGGAGGAATAAACGTATACACTATGCAGATCAGGCAGTTAATAATTCTTTTTAAGGGGCAGCCCCAGTGGCTCAGTGGTTTAGTGCTGCCTGCAGCCCAGGGTGTGATCCTGGAGACCCTGGATTGAGTCCCACGTCAGGCTCCCTGCATGAAGCCTGCTTCTCCCTCTGCCTGTGTCTCTGCCTCTCTCTCTCTCCTCTCTGTGTATTCTCATGAATAAATAAATAAATAAAATATATAAAAATAATAATAATTCTTTTTAAGGATCAGGTTATCTGAACAGGAACACAGAAGGCTGACTAGAAATTCACTAGGCAGACCACAGAGGCAAGGCACACAAGCAGGAGGAAATAGCATGTCCACAAGCAAAGAAGCCTGAAGAGCATGAAATTTTCTGGCCTTCCACATGCACTGCGGGAACACAAAGGTTAGGAGATGAGAGGAGAGCATCACATCATGATAGAGGAAAAATTCTTAGCTGCTACACTAAGAAGTGTGTAAAAAGGCAAAACTGAAAGGGTTTAAGCAAGAGACACAATGTGACAGTAGAGGTGCAGAAGGTGTGTGTGTGTGCACACACGTGTGGTCAGTAATGACACTGTGATTAATAAACGTATTTAAAGGAAACAGCACTTACTAAACAAACACTATGAACCTGACATTATCTCATTTAATCCCCTCAACAGCCTTTTTTTTTTTTTTTTTTTTTTTTTTTAGATTTTTATTTATTTATTCGTGAGAGACAGAGAGAGAGAGAGAGAGGCAGAGACACAGGCAGAGGGAGAAACAGGCTCCATGCAGGGAGCCTGATGTGGGATTCGATCCCGGGTCTCCAGGATCAGGCCCTGGGCTGAAGCAGTGCTAAACTGCTGAGCCACCCGGGTTGCCCCCCTCAACAGCCCTCTGATATACATATTAATTCCCTCATTTTTACAGACCAGAAATATAAGGCAAAAAGAGGCTAAGTATTTCCCAAGGCCACACAGCTGGTAGATGGCAAAGTGCCATTTCTCTCTCCTATTTCATTAGTACCTATGGACTCTTGCTTCATTCACTCTCTCATAATGATTATTCCAGACTCCCCTCTGCGTGATCCATATGGATGCCAGATTAAGCATCCTAATACACTGCTTTAGCATGTTACTTCTCTGCTCAAAAAAATCTCAATGGCCCCTTATTACCTATAGGTAAATATCTAAATTCCATAATTTAGTCTCTATCTTCCACAATCCCAAACTGGAGTCCTCAGAAAATAGCCTCTGAGACAGAGTTTAGCATGCAGGATGTTTATTTAAGAGTGTTTTTGGGATCAACACCCACAGCTTCTTTTCAGAAGAGAAGCAGGATGGAGAGAAATTTCAAGCCACAATAAAGACCCAACAAGAGCATCAGCTGACGCTATGGGGAGCATGGAGCTAGAATGGCCCATTGGAGCTGTGTGAGATGGCCTCACTTTCATGCTCCTTCATTGATCGACATGAATAAACCCAAGATTTGACACCTTGGGTAGTCTATAAAAGACTGACAGCCCAGAGTCCTGGCTACCAAAATCTCTGATCCAACAGACAATGTAAATATGGATGGTCTCCTATTTAAAATTCTTGGAAGATTCCACTGCCTTTCCAACAAAGTCTAAACTCCTTAAGCGTGGCCCACAAGTACCCACGAGATTGATAAAAAGCCACTTGCAAGGCACCTAGGTGGCTCAGCCGGTTACACATCTGACTCTTGGTTTTGGCCCAGGTCATGGTCTCAGGGTTGTGGGAACCAACAACCAACCAACCAACCCCATGTCGGTTCTGGGCTCAGCATGGAGCTGGCTTGAGATTCTCTCCCTTTCCCTTTCCCCTTCTGCCCCTCTCCCCACTCACATGTGCACAGATGCACTCTCTCTAAAATAAATAAATAAAATTAAAAAAAAAAAAAAAACACTAGGTCATGCACAATATCCCAGAGCCAGCCAAGATGACTAAACTGAAATCAAGCAGCAATCTGACATCAAAGTTACTTCTAATGTCTAAGATCTCACCAATACAATGTCAATGCAAGGGTATGGAAGGGAATTCAAGCTAGGGAGAACTGAAGAAAGACCATCTACAGCAACATTTTCTTAAGGGCAGTTTTACCATTTTACTAAGTCCCCATAAAACATGACTATTAAATGAACGAAGAATGCTTCCCTAATAACTCCTTTAGATTTAAGCACTGAACAAAATAACAAGGAATTTGGCTCTGAAATAACCAAATTACCAGTTTCAACATGACCTCCATCGAAGCCTATAAATCAGAAGAAAATTCAACGAGCTGTACAAAAGGAAAATCACTGGACTCAACAGAAGGAATCATTATAACACGAGTCTTCGGTAGATGGAGCTCTCCCCTCTGAATTGGTGCTGAGCCACATGGAGCAGGGAAATCTGAAGAGCTAGAAATACAGTCATTCAGAAAAAGGTTCTGAACATTTGCAGTGATTAAAATGCCAATCACCCTTCTCCTAAGAGCACTGGCATTAACCCTGGTATACCAGCCACATTTCAACTCTGAGTAATGTTATTATTAAACATGAACTGAGCACCAACAATGACTACAGCACCTGTAAGAAAGAGACTGAGCACTTGCCTAGTAGTTTGCCATCAACCAGTGTTTTGAGAAAGCCAGTAGGATGACTATAAACCACTCCTGGATTTTATTTTCTTGGTGAGAGGTGGGGGAAGGAGGGGGTGCAGAAATGAGCCTCAAAGTTTATCTCTTCCCTTAAATTGTAATATGATTCGATGGTTTATTTATGGGAAAATGTTCTTTATGATTGCTACTTCTTTCTCATGCTTGCTGCGGTCACATGAATTAGGCTTATGACTAGGCTCTGTTTCAATTAACTCAGGATATTTGATTCTACATGTTCACTTGGCATTAACACACAATTGTGAGGTTGCAGAACTGGGCTACCCTTAGATGCTAAAAAATTATATATCTGGATGTCATTACTACAAATAAAGATGAAAATACTAAATATCCATATATCTAATCCTCCAAATGCCCCACCACAACATGATACTTTTTATCAGCTCATTATGCCAGCCCACCAAATACTGCCCCAAAAAAAGCTGAATTCTGTGTGAAACAGCCCAAGTGTCCATCAATAGATGAATGGATAAAGAACATGTGAGATACACACACACACACACACACACACACACACGGGACTATTATTCAGCCATAAAAAATGAATGAAATGTTCCCATTTGCAACAATATGTATGGATCTAGAGAGTATTATGCTAAGTGAAATAAGCCAGTTAGAGAAAGACAAATACTACATGATTTCAGTCATATGTGGAACTTAAGAAACAAAGGGAAAATAGACACACAAACCAAAAAACAGACTCTTAACTATAGTGAGAACAAACTGATGGTTACCAGAGGCAGGGTGGAGGGGAAGCATGGGTGAAATAGGTGAATGGGATTAAGAGTACACTTATCTTGAGGACCACTGGTAATACACAGAATTCTTGAATCACTATATTGTATACCTGAAATTAATACACCACCATATGTTAACTATACTGGATTTAAAATTGTTACAGACTTTCTTTTTAAAAAGCTGAATTCTGAAGTACTCAACAGGTATCAATCGGGAAATTCCATATACTCTAGAAATTCTTAACAAGGCTTAAAGTTAGACTGTCCACTCCAGAGCAGAACTAACCTTGACCCAGCGTTCAAGTAACAACTGCCAAAAAGCAATATAATCTTATAAACTAGTTCACTAAAGGACAGGTTATTATTAGTTCATGATCCACCTAAATTAGTGTCCTACGTCCTCTTTTCAAATACCACATTTAGAAGTAAACTACACTAGAGAGGAACAAAACACTTGAAATTCAACATCAAGGGGATAAAAATTGCTTTGTTATGATGATTCATCCCATGACTTTTAAAAAGACAGGTGAAAAAAAAAAAAAATAAAAAATAAAAAGACAGGTGAGAACATACATTCAAATAATTCAGTATAAATGACACTGCATGAGTTCCAAATAAACTATCATGTTCCACTTGACATTGGGACACAGCTTTCCCTGAGATGGCCTACTTTTGTGAACTTGAGGATAAGTCTCTCATAATCTGATCATAATTTGTACCTAGAGATGCCTTCCCTGGGCTATTTGATTTTGGGGTTTTTATTCAAACAACTTTCTTGAGAATGTCAATATGTATTTAGATGGAAAGTAAAGACCAAGAAATTATTCTACTTTTGTGATGCTGAGTCCTGAAAATATTAAATCTACAGATACAAAAATCTGTGATAAGATCTAGTTAGAATTCTGCAAGTGTAAGAATGTGCTAAATGTACTTGGCAGAGGTCAGGAAAAGCACAGAAAAAGGGAAATGTCTTTATAATACATAAATGACTAAGAATATTTTTATGTAATAAGAATCCTCTAGTTCTAATGACATTTCAGAGCCTACTAAGGACAATGCTATGGTAGGTAAAGAGATTCATTGAGAACCTAGGATCTATAGATGGTAGGAAGATGCTTGAACATCCTTCTATTTGGTTAATACTTCTATAATCAATTATCTAGGCCCTCTCCTTTGTAACCAAAAATGACTCTACAGATATAAGATAGGAGGCAATTTCACTGTTTTTCTTTTTTTTTTCTTTTACAAAAGTGGATGAGTTGACACAATCTTTGCCAAGCTCCTTTTGATATAAAAGATGAATATCTTTAAGATAGCTGACCCTAACAATCATTTTTATATATTTTATAATTTATAAAATATAGTCAAAAATAGAAAAGCAAATGACCCAAAGATCACTATTATCAGTAATTTCAGTCCTTTAAGATCATAGTTGCATTCTAAACTTTAGTAAGATAAGAGATGGTGACACAATTTAAATGGTCTAGGTCTACTGACACTAATGTAGACTTCAAACCAACCTTAGTATCATCTTTTGAAGATTTTAAATGTATTTACTCAAACAGAATGTATGAAAAAAGACAGTAGACAAATGCCCACATGTGCACATTGTGAATGCATGCACAGCGACACACAGACAAGACATTCCTCAGTCTTAATGTTCTTTTGATTATCCTACACAAAACTAATTTCTCTAATAGAATGCTTTTTTTCTCAAATACAGTGCTTTCTTTTCTCCCACCTCTGCTATCCTGTAAGATAGATAAGTCCTGGTAAGGAGACTCTGAGCTACCTTGAAACACACGCCTGACACGTCATTATGATCCCTATGGGTTAACTGTGTGGTGCTCATGGACATAAGGCCATTTCAAAAGTACATTCACTGCGTATTGGCTCAGCAGGCTGGGCTGTCAGGAAGCAGGGAGGGAAAATGAAAATGCAGCAAGGCCCAGATAAAATATAATTTCATTTATTAGCCTAGAAAAGAGATTCCCTGCAAACCTACATGCCTAGTTCCTTATGTCTTTATTTGTTAAACAAAGCTAATAATTTGGAATATTCTCTTAAGAATATCATCCACATAAGCTAATTAATAATAATTGAAAATAAGAAAAATGCACAATTCTTTTAAAAGTTTAGCTGACTGCAGGTTTCCCTGCAAGTAGGGTCCAGTGATTTCTAGTTCATTCAACCTTCCTCCCTAGCCCAGTAAGCTGATTAACTAACCCAGAGCTACAAAGACCAAAGTACTTTCAACAGGCTAAATGTAACATTCTTCAGAATACCAGATCCCTGGGGTAATTAAAATATATAGAAAAGAAAGAAGGAATTAATTGAATGATCACAGGTTGCCATATGTCTGAATAAGACTAGTTGTTAGTATGTTCCACAGTAAGAAAAGTTGAGTAGGGGTCAGGACAAAGATAGAAGAAAGTCATGCACACTGCTTTGAGCTAGTGATCTCTGAAGGTAATAACAGAAATCCTCACAGAAACAAAAGCAAATCAACTCCTGGCCTTTTCTGGAAATATTTGGAACATCAACAAAGAAATTTAGCCACCAGTACATTCTGCTTCTCATAGCTGGTGATACTCCACATGATTGCTTTGAGAAGATCAGGGTGGAGGAGGGAAAGCACTGTGCTTGGCTGCAACGTGTAGCACAGACATTACACATGCATCTCTCCTCTCACTTAGGCAGTATGCAGGTTTTGTAAGAGGAATGAATTGGGAGAGTAAACCCAATACAGCCAAAATTCTAGTATTTTTAGACTATCAAAATGGTAGCTTTGTAGTAGGAAAACCAAAGTCAATGAAGTGGCAATAAAGCCTGATCATTCTGTTACTGTATTTTAACTAAACATGTATAAATCTGCTAGTTTATTGTATAATCCCTCATGAGCAAGGCACCGACTATGAGTAAAAATGATGATGATTTATCTATATACTAACCCACAGAGGGGTTTACCTGATTTTGATTACACTTTTTATGCAGTCATTCCAGATAGCTCCAGCAAGAGAAAAGTTTATACAAGATGGTCATAACACAGGCCACCTATGGTCTTATAAAGTGTTAAATATGAGAACATGCAAAAGCAAATGAGAAGAATCATGGATACCTGTTCAGTTATCTTCTCCTAGCCCCAGTCCCAGAATCCATGGCTAGTGTCAGTACTCTATGAAAATACATAGAAGTCATGTATGATGGACTGAAAAGAATGTAAGCAGCAATCTAATAACCCATTGGAATATAGAGACACTGGTGTCAGACTAATTAAGATTCAAATCTGAGCAATCACATCATGAGACACTGACAGAGCACTGCAAGGTAGGGGAAATAAGATTATCACCAAACTCAGGACAAAAGAAATCCTCAGAGTAGCAGCCAACTCCACCCCAACCACCATCATGACTAGCAGCATCTATGTAATCGCCACCACCTCAATCCTCATGACCAACGCCACCACTTCCACTACCATCACCACCACTGTCATCATCTACATCAGCGTCACCAATACCATTTCTCTCACAACCTTCATCATCATCATCACCATTTTACTGGTTTGGGGGTCACATTTGGATTTAACTTCTA
The DNA here is from genome assembly GCF_053574225.1 of Canis aureus. Lineage (NCBI taxonomy): Eukaryota > Metazoa > Chordata > Mammalia > Carnivora > Canidae > Canis > Canis aureus. The sequence continues at coordinate 57,149,803 of NC_135628.1, read as the reverse complement.
GTTGACTTCAAATAAATTATTTGATAATTTTTAGCCTTAGGTTTCTCCTCTGAGCAAATGAAAATAAGGAATGATCTTGGTTTGGCATAATTATTGAGAGGACAAAAAAAATTAAATGAAACCAAGCAGACATTTGTAAATCTAGGTATTCAATACAGACCACTTTTAACCCAAATTCTATTCTCTGTGCTTGCTCTAGTTTCATTTTAAAAAGCATCTTTGCATCAACCAAGGAAAAATGCTCCATAGTTTGGTGATTTTGGCACTATCAACATTCTATTTAAAATGATCTAACTCTAGTAATTTGAAACAATCCTTTTCAGTTAGCTGGAGACTTCATCTTACAAACGTCTTGTTGCAGGCCGCTATTCTTTCATAGCTTAGTTTCTATATTTTATATTTTAATATAGTAGATATTCCTTTCCTTTAATATTAAGGCACAGTGATTTCAACCTTTATAGTCAATTGCAGACTTGATTACTTGAATTGTTTTTGTTGTTATGAATCTGTTAAAGAGAAAATCATTCTGGGGCCCCTGGGTGGCTCAGTTAAGCATCTCACTCCTAACTTCAGCTCAGGTCATGATCTCAGGGTTTGAGATCAAGCCCCACATCAGGTTCCATGCTCAGCGGGGAGTCTGCTTGAGATTCCCTCCCTCTCCCTCTGTCCCCTCCCCCTACCACCACCACACACACACACAATCTTTCTCAAAAAAAAAAAAAAAAAAAAAGAGAGGGAGAGAGAGAAAATCATTCTGATCCCTGTTAAAATGATAAGGAAGACTTCATCCAAGACTATTGCAATAGGGGAGAGAGAGAGCTCAACTCTACATCAGAGACAGCTGTGAATTTATAGATGACAAGCTGACTGAGGGAGACAGTAGACCAAAAAGTACTAGAAGGCAAACACCAAGAATAAGAGAATTCTTGCTAAACACAGGTCAAGGACTTAGATATCAAGGATGAGGATGAGGAATTTGGATCAGTTATCAAGAGTGATCAAAAGTGATCAAAAGTCAAGGGTTAGGAGATTCTCCCTAAACTGACAGGATTACTGTTAAAACTGAACCCAGTAAGAAGGAACGCAGAAGCCCAAGGCCAAGGCCTAGTCAAGAGGATGGCTAGAAGAACCTTACTGAAGTTTACTCATGGATAGGGTCTTTGTCAAATCCAAGAGTAATCAACCCCTAAATAAGGGCAAACAGTACCCATCCTATTAAGACCATGAGGTTCACTGCATATATATTCTGGGACATTTACACTATCAATAGTAGACCACTTCCTATCACTCTCTGTCCAAGTTCAGGGTTATAATACCACTTTTTATTCATTAAGCATAGTATATTTAATAAACCACACTTACATTCATTTTTATCAACTGATATTGGCAATAAAAATGACTATTGCCTAAATACTTCCTGTATAAAGCAGAAATATCTATAAGAACTACATTTTACTTATATGCTAGCATCCCAAAAATATATTATTTATCTAAAGTTCCTTCTAGCCATAAGAACTTCATGTTTTATATTTTATCAATATAGCAAAGAAATTACAAGAGGCGAACGCAGTCAAAAGAAATTTCAGGGCAGCCTGGGTGGCTCAGGGGTTTAGCGTCGCCTTCTGCCCAGGGTGTGATCCTGGGGTCCCGGGATCAAGTCCCACGTCGGGCTCCCTGAGTGGAGCCTGCTTCTCCCTCTGCCTGTGTCTCTGCCTCCCTCTCTCTGTCTCTGTCTCTCATGAATAAATGAATATTTTTTTTAAAAAAAGAAATTTCAAAAAATACTATCCTTTACATTTAAATTAAAAATACAACCTTAGAAAACCATTAACAGTGAAACTCTGATTGTAATGCTTTAAAGTAACAGAGATTCAACAGGTAATATAGTGGACACAAGTTTGGTTGTATTAATCCACAATGCTCAAGAATTGCTAAGCACCGGAACACACGCAGTAATTTTTTTTAAGTATTTTTCAAATCATGATCTTGAAAATTTTTTGAGATTCTGTGAAGTATTCCACAGTAGCCCATGAAGAAGAGAATGGTTTAGAAAATAGTATGGCATTTGGAATCAGAGCCTATCCTGAATTTCAGTTTACTTTCTCCTGGGCTGCCATGTGACTTTGTGTAAATTATTCTCTTAGTTTCTTCATCTGTCATGTAGGAATAAAAGGAGATGAGGCACATGAAAGAGCTTTGCAAGCAGTAAATCACTATGTAAATACTAACTACACTGTAAATACCAAAGCAGAGTCACGCTTGAGATGTTTTTGTAAATTATGGACATATTTTATCTCTAAGATCATATATATTTTGTAGGCAACTCCAGCATCTTGCCCATAGTGGACTCAAATATTTGCTAAGCGTGGCAGATGGACAGGTAGATGGGTGGATAGAATTTCATTCTCTTGCTAGCCCTAAATTATAATCCCATTACCATTTTCTGGTGGTACATTTGCCCTGGAAAACAAACAAAAAGCACATTCGGAAAACAAGAAGTTATAATATCAATATTTGTTGGTAATGCTTACATTTTTTGACCACAATCTGAATAAAGAAACCACACAAAAGGGAAAAATAACAAAATAACCTTATTTTTAAATAATTTCCACAACGTCTTTATCTCTACTTAAATATTTATTATTGGTCTTAGGATGATTATTCCAGATCTTTTCCTTCCTCATTCATATTTAATATGGATCTTTACCTATATACCAATATAAAATCACAAATTTTGTCTTATTGAAGTTTGCTCTACATACATCATTAAAACTTTACTACTAAATCAATGTGGTATGATTTTAATATAAGGCTTCCATAGCCTCAAAAGTATTGTAAATTCTGCCTCAGGCAAAAGAGAGATAATACTTAACAACATTTTCTTCATTGAGTATCTTATTCAATAAATATGTCTACGTATCAGGCACTAAGAATACAGCTGTGAGTCTTTTTCACAAATGGTACAGGAGAACCTGGATATCCACATGCAAAAACATAAATTTGGACCCTTACCTAACATCATATATAAAAATAAAAATACATTAAATGTCTAAATATATGACCTAAATATGTAAAACCCTTAGAAGAAAACACAGGGCAAGAGTTTCATGCCACTGAATTTAGCAGTAATGTCCTGAGCATGACACCAAAAGCCAAAGGCAGCCAAAGAGTAGGTAGATAAATTGACTTCTTGAAAATTTTAAAATTATATGCATCAAAAGACAGTATCAACAGAGTAAAAAGGCAACCCACAGAACAGGAGAAAATATCTGCAAATCATGTATTGGTAACGGGTTTAAATCCTGAATATAAAGTACTAAAACTTAACAAAAAAAAAAAAACTACCTGATTCAAAAATGGGCAATGGACTTAATAGACATTTCTCTAAAGAAAATCTATAAATAGCCAAGAAGCACATAAGAAGATGCTCAACAACAACAACAACAACAACAACAACAAAAAGATGCTCAACATCACTAATCATTAGGGAAATGCAAATCAAAACTATAATGAGATACCATCTCATGGTCAGTAAAATGACTACTATTAAAAAAAAAACAAATTCATTCATTCATTTGGGGAATATAAATAATAGTGAAAGGGAATAGAAGGGAAGGCAGAAGAAATGGGTAGGAAATATCAGAAAGGGAGACAGAACAATGAAGACTCGTAACTGGGAAATGAACTAGGGGTGGTGGAAGGGGAGGAGGGTGGGGGGTGGGGGTGAATGGGTGACGGGCACTGAGGGGGGTACTTGACGGGATGAGCACTGGGTGTTATTCTGGATGTTGGCAAATTGAACACCAATAAAAAATAAATTTATTATTAAAAAAAACAAAAAGCAAACAAACAGTAACAACAAATAACAAGTGTTGGTAACGATGTGGAGCAATTGAAACCCTTGCACACTGTTTTTAAGAATGTACAGTGGCACAGCTGTTAACAAAAAATTGGAAATAAAATTATTGGGACGCCTAGGTGGCACAGCAGTTGGGCGCCTGCTTTCGGCTTGGGTCATGATCCCAGGGTCTGGGATCGAGTCTCGCATCGGGCTCCCTGCAAAGAGCCTGCTTCTCCCTCTGCCTATGTTTCTGCCTCTCTCTCTCAGTCTGTGTCTCTCATGAATAAATACATAAATCTTAAAAAATAAAATAAAATAAAAATAAGATAAAATAAAATAACCACATGATTCAACAATTCCACTCCTGGGTATTTACTCAGAAGAAATGAGAGCAGAGTGATGAAGAAATATTTGTGTACTTGAGTTCCTAACAGTATTATTCATAACAGCTAAAACACAGAAGTAACCCCAGTGTCCACTGACAAATCACAGACAACATGTGATGTATACACATGATGGAATATTATATAATATTTTAAGATGATAAATGTTAGGTGTATTTTACCACAATTTTAAAAATAGGGGGAAGGAGGAATACAGCTGTGCACAGGACCCAGTCACTGCCCTGAGAAAGTTCCCAGCTGAGCTGAGAACAGGAAATACAGGACACAAACTTCTAGGGCAGCAAAGTACAGTGGGCGTTAGGGAAGTTCCACATGGAGGTGCCTAATCCTCCTTGGCGGTTCAGTAACTGACTTCCAGAAAACCTGACATCAAAGTTCAGAAAGAAGTGAATGATAAATGAGAGTTACCCAGGGAAGGAAAGGTGAGAAAAGGTATCTTAGACAAAGGGTACAATAAGTGTAAAAAAAAAGTTTGGAGGCAAGGAAGAATAGGACCACACCAAGGAACAACTGACCCTTGAACATGGTTTTGAATGTGTGGATTTTCTTTCCCCCAATAATCACAGGACAGTACTATAAATGTATTTTCCTTATGATTTTCTTAATATTTTCTTTTCTCTATCTTACTTTATTAGAAGAATACAGTATATATGTAACATACAAAATATGTATTAACTGGATGTTTAAAGCTGTCAGTAAGGCTTCTAGTCAACACTAGGCTATTAGTAGCAATATTCTGAGGGAATCTAAAGTTTTACACAGCCTTCAGACTACACGTCAACCCCTCTCACCCCCACATCATTCAAGAGTCACCTGTAAAGTGAGATGTAAAATTGCCAAGGCCAGACTCAAGAAAGGTCTTATAGGGATGTCTGGGTGGCTCAGCAGTTGAGCGTCTGCCTTTGGCTCTGAGCATGATCCCGGGTCCAGGGATCAAGTCCCGCATCAGGCTCCCTGTGAGGGACCTGCTTCTCCTTCTGTCTGTGTCGATGCCTCTCTGTCTTTCTCATGAATAAATAAATAAAATCTTTAAAAGAAGAAAAAGAAAAGAAAAGGAAAGGCCTTATACACCACGTCAAGTTTGGACGTAACCTTCAGAGTTTAAATATTAAGGAGGATTCATCATTTACAAAGATGATTGGCTGCAATGTGAAGAGTAATAAGAACTGGGTTAGAAGTTCAGTTAACAAGTAATACAATGACCTGGGAGGAGAGAAGGATGCCCTTAACTATAGAGCTGTAGCCTTGGGGTTGAGGGATGGGAATAAGAAGACTTTAGAGATGGAGAGGGTGGAACGGTTAGACTTTGGTACGTTATGGGGATGGTTTTGACTTGGAGCATCTGCAAGCGTGTAACATTCCAAAGTCACAAAGGTGGAAAACAGCTGGCTTAACACTCAGCATGGAGTTAAACAGAAAGGCAGGACCAATAAATAATGCTAGCGTCATTCTAGCAGCCAAACATAGGCCAAATTCTCTTCTGCTAACGACGACAACCCACCAAGAAGTTCAGAACTTGCTTTCTGGGTCAAATGTGTTGCTCAGCCAGGAATTTTTCCACAAATAAGGTAGACTCATAGCAATTAGGGGGAAAGGCTACTAAAGGACAAGAGGAGAGATTATAGCACTTTAAATACCCCAAACATCTCCCAACCTCTCAAGGTGAGAAATGCTAACATTTCTCACCTATGGGTGTGTGTATGGGTGTGTGTGTGTGTGTGTGTGTGTGTGTTCTGGCCTACAATCAAGACACTTCTCCCCTTGTTCCAATAAATATTAGTCTTGCTATTCCAAGTGTGGTCCAAGTGGTTTTGGCATCACCTGAGAGATTGCCGGAAATACAATCTAGCCCTGCCCACAACTACTGAATCAAAGTCTGCATGTTAAGAACAAGTGATTCATATTCGTGCTGAAGTTTGAGAAGCACTGAATCAGGGGACCAGTCCACAACTCACCTCCCTAAAACTCAAATGAACGTGCCAGCATTGCTGTCCCCATAGCTGTTTGAAGCAGTAACTCAACAACAGCCTTCAAATTCTGCAACATACACAGCATTACACACTGGTACTTACTGTCAATTAGCACAAATCAAAAAGTAAAGTACTTTAAGTATTTCCTGCATTCAGTACACCACAATGCTTAGGGGAAACTAATATAATTATGACTTGTTCTTATTTAAATACTTTCCAGAGAAAAAATTCATTTCCACTTATTTAGTAGAGCAATACATAACTCACATATCTATAAGTCATCCTGGATTTTCTGGTTTCCCAAGGGGCTTTGCAAAGACCTTAATTATAGACTAGTCGGGGAGAACTATTTCATTAGCTAATTTTCTGCGCCCACCTCCTTTTGTCAGGTGAAAATGTGTAACCACGGTGCTTAGTGAAGGCACAGTTAATGTGTTTTGGATAGTGATTTGCCTTAAAAGGGGTAATTAGTATTCTAGTTTGAAAATAAACACCACATCTATTAAAAGTACTGCATTCAGGAATAGATTAAAAAGTTGAAAAAGCTAAACTTATGTCAAAATTTGGACCAAAAAAAAAAAAAAAAGTCAGGCAAATGTCGTTGTATATATTATTTAATACGTTTGGTTATTTTAAAAAATCTTCAATGGAAAGACTTGCTAATTTATCCTCTAATTATTAAGGAATGTAAAACTGTCCGTGTTACAAAAGACCAAATTTTAGGACAATTAAGATCACTGGGACATTAATGGACTGAATATTACAGAAGACAGTTCCCTAAATTTAGATTAGTATTAATACGAAAGCCACTAAAAGAGGCTCAATCTTTTCAGAATGCCCAATAAAGAGACGTGTGCATGATAGCATCAAGGAACCGTACTGTAACAAGTGGGGACAGTAATCAGGGTTCTTAGGCACACCCAGAATAATATGAAAAATCATGGCAAGTCTTCCAGGTGGCAGAAAAAAACACTTAAAAGACATTTTTATAACTTCACTTCTTCCAGCACTTGTTTTTTAGTTTCAGAACCTGACGTCAACTACGACCCTATGGCTACACATAGCTTCGAGGTCCTGCATCTTTTCACTTTCCCTGTCCTGTTGTCACCAGATGCATACGCTTCACTCCCTGCAGCTGTTCTTTCTTTTTCTCTATCACAATTTATTTTCCAAAGTACCCACTCATCTACCAATCTATATATGCCACCCGTCTCAATATTCATCCTTCCATTATCTAGTTTATTAACCTACCATGTACAAAACAGGAGAACAAGACTTCTCAGAAGGGTGATGGAAGGAAAGGAGGGCCCAAGACAAACTTTAGATAGTTGTTATGGCCAACAGCACTAAACTGGGACAAAATGGTCAAAAGTAATTCCTCAAAGAAATCTGACTTTGGTTGCTAAAATGATGGAATGAGAAAGAAAAAAATGATAAACCCTAAATTAGATTCAATGACCTGACATTAACACAATGCTGTAAAAAAGAAAAGCAAAAATTCCTAAGAAGAACATGGAGGAAAGAGCACTGTAACACACCATCAACAGTCACAGGGTGACTCCTGCATAACTGGTTATCTACAAATATTAGGAAGTCACTTATTAAATGGTTGCCCCCAAACTAACAAGTGAGCATCAAACCTGGTATAGAGATATGTCCACAGTAGGGGATTAATAAATATCTACCAGCTAACTACTCTCATCATCGCCTGTTAACTGTTCAATTGGATTATATGCAAAATATGAAGAAAATCTTAAGTCTCTATTGTCTAGATCAAGGGTCTTCAAGTAGCTGGATTTACATATTTTAGGAGCCAGCCTAATCGAGGTCTCATCATCTCAAATCAGATTGACCACAGTGGCCTTCTAACCAGTTTTCCTGCCTCCAGTCTCTTCAGTTCTCTCCAGGCTACTTGGATGTCTTTATGCCACCAGCCTCTGCATCCACAGCCCCAGCTGACTTGAGTATAAACCAAAAGGTAAATAGAAGCACTGAGCACCATGCCTAAACATAGTATGCATTAAGTGTCAATTTACTATGAGACCTTAGTGGGCATTCAAAAGCCTCAAAACTCTGGCCTCTACATACTTCACAAATTTGAATGACGACTAGGCCTTTACAGGGCTTCTCTCCTCCAAAGTGGGACACTACCTATCACCATAACATGCCACATGCTAAACACCTCCATTTCTCCCTCCTGGGACTATATGCTGCTCCTACTCTCTTTTCACCTTCTCCTAAGGCAATCCTACTCTTCTCGCACAAGCTCTCTATCCACCACCAGGGGCACCCAGCTCTATTCTCAAGTCCACATGAAGCTCTCCTACAAAGGTCCCAACGTCACTCCTGTGAGGTCCAACGCTGCATTTTGCCTACAGCACCTGTGAGGTGTGCATCTCTTTCTGTGAATATGAGGTACTACTATAAACTGGTGAGATAAAATTTCTGAAATGCATAAAGACAACTTTTTCATAACTGAAACATCTCAGCATGAAATGCATTATGCCCATAATTCCAGCTATAGAGATTTATCTCTCGTCTGTAAGACAGAATCTTGTCTTCAAGTAAACTTAATGAACAAGTGAAGGGAGAGCTTCAGATATCTTGCTAGTGTGTTATTTCTTGACCTGGGTGTCGATTTCTTGGGTATGTTTAGTTTGTTAAAATGTGTGAAAAATACACTCTTATGGTGTGTACACATTCTTGTCTGTATAAGCAAGGCAAGATAAACACACAGAAGAAACGTGGAGAAGGGGAGAGGAAGGGAAGAGAAAAACCTAAGATCCACAATCTTACAAAGGAAAACTTCATTCTCACGTATTAGCCTGGCAGCCATCATGGTAGTTCCAGGCACCTACTTACCTTTCAGAGTATTAAAAATGTTTCCCTTTAGAGGCTCAAACGCTATTAATCACTTTTACCCTTTTAACAAGGTATAGTTTGGCTGAAATAAAAATAATAACTATAAAATATCAACATTTCACAGGATAATACCAACATAATTTACAAAAATGCCAGGAGGAACAGCTAATTTACATGAATAAAGCACTCTGGAAGTGCAAATGGTATACAAATTCTAAACGATGATGATAATGATGGTTGAGTTATCAATATTTTAACCTTTATAAATGTAATTAAAAAATAAGCACTTAAATACCACTTTACATTCTCTAATCAGTTTAGAGGTACTAATTAAGCCACAGGTCATCCTCAGAAATATATGTAAATAATTCCATTTAGAGAAAATGGAAGCCAGGTCACCAACTTAGGCTCACATTGAAAGAACTAAAGATATCCAGTTCTCTTTGGTGTTCACAACTTCAACTGAGAATGTGAAACATACTGACATAAATCAAGGAGGACAAGAAAAACTCAATGCTCTTGTTCTGTTTTTGGCCTCTGCTGTAAACTTTGCTTAAAGAAATATACACTCGCTGGGGGATGTCTGGGAGAGAATTTAAGTAAAATGATGCCCCACCCTGCCATGGCTACACCAGAAGCTCAATACAACCAAACAAAGCAAATGAAGAGAGCAAGTGGGAAATACAGAAAAGAGTTTATAAGCGAGTGTACAAAGCCACTAAGGTCCTGGATTGAAAGGAACTGCTTTAACTAGGAAAATGCTGAATCAGTCCTATTTCATCACAGAGCCACGTATGCACCCTTCTCCTTATCCCTACATTGGAATCTACTGAAAATGGCATGCAAGTTTAAGTATGAACTCAAGTGAGGAGACATGAAAATATGAAATTAATCTTAACCTCCTAGGTTGTAGCCCATTATGGCCTCCTGTGATATTTAGGTCCCTCTGCTGGAAGATTCTCAAGATTCTGTGTAGTTCTGGCCAAGAGGGTCTGCCTAATAGTCTCTACACATTTTTTTTTCCGATGTCAACAAGCATATGAAGCTTAATATATGAGCAAGATATCATAAAAAAGGGGGAGCAAAGCCACAAAAGCTTATATAAATTTTAAAAAACCAACGGAGACAATACATCACAGTGGTTAAGTGTCTAACTGGAATTAGACAAAGCGGAGTGTGATTCTCGACCTCACCACTTAATAGTGGGGCAAGTCACCAGACTTCTATTTAAGAAGTTTGATTTGTCACCTAAAGCTACAAATAAGCCTGCTTCTCCCTCTGCCTATGTCTCTGCCTCTCTCTCTCTGTGACTATCATAAATAAATAAAAATTTAAAAAAAAAAATAAAAAAAATAAAAAAATAAAAAATAAAAAAAAAATAAAGCTACAAATAATGGCATTATCAATGTGGGGATTAAATGGAATAATGTGGGCAGCCCAGGTGGCTCAGCAGTTTGGCGCCGCCTTCAGCTCGGGGTGTGATCCTGGAGACCTGGGATCGAGTCCCACATCGGGCTCCCTGTGTGGAGCCTGCTTCTCCCTCTGACTATGTCTCTCTGCCTCTCTCTCTTTTTCTCATGAATAAATAATCTTTTTTAAAAAATAAAAAAATAAATGGAATAATGTATGTGAAGTATTAAGCACAGTGACATGTGGTAAATGCTCAGTAAATGTCAGCTGTAATTTTTAGATGTTTTAATTATTAATGGAGAGACCAGAGAGAACAAGAGAATGGTGTATCTGCACTAGGAGAATGGCAAATACAACTGCTCAGAGGTAACAGGAGGAATTATGAATACTGAAAGATAAATGGAGTAACAGAGGGCAGGCTTGACAATAATAGGAAAAGATAGCAAGATAAGAACCAAAATATTAATTCTTTACAAAATTATTGAGTGCCTGCTTTGAGATGTTATAGTATTAGTTTACAGATAAAAAAAAAAAAAAGAAGTCATCCTCAATGCAAACAGATCAAGAGCTATTAATTCAGCTGCTGAGCCTGTAACTTTAGGTGACAGGTAGGGGGGGAAAAAAAAACAAATAACAGCAGAGAATATGTACAGGGTTAGATAAAATGGCAAACCTGGCTCTGTTTGTGATAGATCCTGGCTGGTTCAAAGGCCGTTATGAATCAAGGCTTGAGATGGATAAAGCCTTGATGGTTGTGACAAACAGCAAAGCTGCAAGTCAAAGAAATACTTTATTTTTTTAAGATTTCATTTATTTATTCATGAGGGACACAGTGAGAGAGAGGCAGAGACACAGGCAGAGGGAGAAGCAGGCTCCATGCAGGAAGCTCGACAAGGGACTCGATCCCAGGTCTCCAGGATCACACCCCGGGCTGAAGGCAGCGCTAAACCGCTGAGCCACCAGGGCTGCCCCTCAAAGAAATGTATTTGCAAATAGACTCCCAGATAAAATGCACATGAAAGTGAACTTCCGCATCTTGATTAGTTTGTATTTTTTTTGCCCTTGGAAAGATTGGTAACAAAGTTTCAGTCCTGCAACACTCATATCAATGGAAGCAAACTACAGCTCTTCCATTGAATAGGGATGATAACCTTGAAAAATAAATCACTCCACTATGCTAATTTTCCCAGTCTGAAGTGAAAGCCTTGCTGTAAAAGACATGGTATACTATCCAGGGAAGTCAGCCCTCCAAGGAATCAAGACTCCCCAGAGAAAGCATGTTGTTCAGTAAGAGATTAGGGTAACTCCATGAATATAAGAAAATAAAGGCAGAGATATGCTAGAACAGAGTTCTAAGTTTACACCCTGGGCTGCTCTCAGCACCCAACTTGTTATGGAACCTCCTGGGAGCCTCCTTAACATTAGTTGTGAAAAGTCACTATAGGGGCTCCTGGGTGACTCAGTCGATTAAGCATCCAACTCTGGATTCGATCCAGGGTCATTCAGATGAAGCCCCATAGGCTCATCACAGAGTCTACTTGTCCCTCTCCCTCTGCTCCTCCCCATCGCACATGTGTTCTTGCTCTCTCACTCTCTCTAAAATAAATATATAAGATCTTTGTGGGGGAAAAATTACTACAATAGTCACTTAAATCATTCTTTTTAGAATCTCCCTATTCAAAAGTGGTAAAGACGATAAATGTTGACATCAGACTAGGACTCAAAGCCTGGCTCTATTGCTTACCATCATGAGGACACAGTCCTCATGTGAGCATGGAAATAATACCTCCAAGCTCTCTGGAATGTTATGACAATTGAAAAAAAGAATACATTTAAGGCTTGGCCTGAGTCACAGTCATTAGCTTAAATGAGTATGAGAGCTGCAGTTTCTTTTTTTTTTTTTTTTTTTAAGATTTTATTTATTTACTCATGAGAGACAGAGAGAAAGAGAGAGAGAGAGAGAGAGAGAGAGAGAGGCAGAGACACAGGCAGAGGGAGAAGCAGGTTCCATGCAGGGAACCTGGGACTCCAGGATCACGCCCTGAGCCAAAGGCAGATGCTTTAACCACTGAGCCACCCAGGTGTCCTGAGTGCTGCAGTTTCTTGAAGAAACACCAGTATTTCCTTTTTACATCCTACTGTCTAATTCCATGGTTCTCCTGCACATCAGAATAACCAGGTGGGCTTGTTAAAACACAGATCACAAACCCCATCCTCCCAGAATTTCTCAGTGTGTCTGAGCCAGAACTCTAGAATCTGTACTTCTAACTAGGTTGGCAAGTGATGCTGTTGATGCTGGTCTGGGGACCACACTGTAACCACTGGTCCATCTAACATCATTCCTAATGCCCCTGTCCACTGTGAGAACTTTTCATGCTAAAGACAAAGAAACTGACCTCTTCCAGAAGGAGTCAGAAAAGGCTAACATCAAAAAAAAAAAAAAAAAATTGTTGGCCATGTACCTATGCAATAATGAAATGACAGCATTGGCTGAGCTAACCAGCCCCTAAAGAGAAAGTTAGGGGTGCCCCCCATAATCCCTGGCACTCTTTTTTATAATATATTAGCACAGGTTTATCCTGTACAAATACCAAGCAATTCATGTCTGGTTAAATCCCCACAGACATGTAGGCAGAATGCACAGATGGCTTTTTCCTTTCTAAATACTGTATGTATAATTTTTTTCTTTCCTTTCACTTGAGCAGTAAAACTCACTGCCTTCAGACTCTCATGGGGCCTAAATATGAATAATCTCAGTGCATTCAGAAGCACCACAGTTCTGGGGTCCTGTACACTTGCTCTTCCGATACCATGAACTGCTCATACCTGGCTGGAACCCAGCTGGTCATGAATGGAGATAGAGGAGATAGAAAAAAAACTCAAGAGCATTATAGATCTAGAAGATGAGGGTTCTCTCAAGCTCTTCTGGTTGCCTCCAGGTTTTGATTTTCCAGAAAAAAGCTCTACTCTCCAAGGTGTACACATTTGTACCCCTCTAGTCCTCTGATTAATGACCTCAGAAGATGAACAACTGCTCACACATACTAGAATGGAGCTTCTACGTAAGTAGAGGAAAATTAAAAGACTATTTTCTATTAAAAATTCAAACTTTCTTTGAACATTTTAAGTGCCCCTACTTTGCTTTAGGAATTTTACCTTTATCCTTCCACAAGTAAATGGATTTATCATCATCTCCAACTGCTACCAGGCTAAAAAAAAAAAAAAGCAAAAGTACTGCTATCTGACCAGCAACAATATAAAGACTTGGTGACCATGGCAAATTATACTAATTACCACAGACTAGCTGGACATCTTCAAATTGAGGCTCTCTGAAGTAATTTACTATGATAAACTGACTGAATTACAGCAATTTTAATTTCATATTCTTGTAGTCCCTTCCTCCCCCCCTTTCCCCGGTAACTTTGTCTTTAAAAAGGCCATTTTGAGGCACTTTGGGTAGGATCTTTTTTTATGCTAGATTTGTAGCATTCTCATGAAGCTTGAAATTAAAATTTCTTTTTCCTACCAATTTAGTCCCTTCCCACTTGGCAAACATCTTTTTTGATTCTTGCATCTCTAATGGAGCTGAAAATTAATACTTTTTTGCTTAATTCTTTATTTATGCAAAAGAATCATCAGTGATGTTTCAGTATGGTTCTTTCTGCATAGTAGGGACTTGTAATAAAAACCTTACATTTCTATAGCACCTCATCTTTGAGAAGACCATAGAACACTTCAAAAACTACTCAGAGGGAACATCTCCACACCACTCACTTACAGCTGCCCCTCAGGTGAAATGCATGCTCTGACTAAATGGCATTTACTCAGAAGAATTACATAATACAAGCCTAATGATTCTAAAAAAAAAACTTAACACTTAAAGAAGGTAATTACACACAAAAGTGTCACTGAAAGAAGTGAATGTGATTTACAGCAAGTGTAGTTCATTTATAGCAAGGTATGCAGGAAAACTTTAATAAGGATAAAAAATGGAAATAAAAAAATCAAAATGTAAAATCTTTCCCCCCAAAGAACTAAGGACAGTTTCGGATAGTCTCATTTTGACTTAACCTATTATCAAATTTGTCACCATTCTTCCAAATGTGTTGTCACACTCATACTAAAAATGAGTGAGCCCGGGTTAGCTAGGAACGATGCTTGTGATCATCTCCATTATTAACAGTTTTTCTTGCCAACATTATTCACGCCCCTTATCTGGAAGCCTGAGTTAATCTGCCTGGCCAAGAGAAAGCCTGGAAATGATTTAACTACCATCCAGTTTAAGAGAAAGGTGATGAAATGGTCTCCTGGGAACATATCAGATCTTCAGTTTTATGATTCCTCTGCTACATGATTTTTAAATCTACCAAGTTCATCCCATTTACAAGGCATTTAAAATTCAATCTTAAATCAATCAATATCTATTAGGTATCAACCACTCATTCATTCATTCAAGAAATATTAGGGACATACTGCACCTAAGAAGCTGTGCCAAATTCTGGGGGGGGGGGGGGGGGGGACAACGATTAATAAACAATGTCCCTTCTCTCCAAAGAGTTGAAAAGGAATTAAAAACTGCAAATGCAAAAGCACAGCAAGAAATTTAAAGACATATAAGAAATGGTCCTCCAGAGGACTTCTAACTGCCTGAGAAGGAAAGATGTGGATTCGATGGAGGAAAAAAAATAACTATGAGATATGGTAAATGAATAGTAAAAACAAGAAGTGCAATAAGCTCTGGAAAGGAAATCACAGGTAGCTTCATGAATAAGATAGAGCACAACAGAGCATGAATAAGATAGAGCAGATAGAGTACTCAGGCAGGGGGGCAAAGATGGTGGGAAAGATGTACAGTATAAAGGAAAATACTGGTGTGAGAAAGAACAGAGTCCAAATTCAAGGACAGAGACACTAATTTAATCAGAGTATTTCTATAGGAAAGGGGTAAAACTAAGTATGGAAGAGTAGGCTCATCCCAATTGTTGGAGGCATCTGAATGCCAAGCTAAGAAAATAATCTCATTCAGCAAACCAGATTTTTACAGGGAAGGAGACCATTTGTAATGACCTAATATTTAGTTTGCACTTTCAATTTACTTCTTTGATTATGCAACTATGCTGTTCCAGACAAAGCCTGGTACATCCATCAACACCACAGCACGGGGAGTCAAGCTGTTCTTCACGAGTCCTTTCCCATGCAAGAACTTAAAATAATCACATTTCTACGGGACGCAGGAAGAATCTGTGGCCATCTAGCCTGCTAATATCCTTTTTCTTTGTGGTAAAATCCTAGGGGAACCGGTGGGAGCAGAGTTGAACTGGCATTGCTGCCTACCACTCTTCTATTCCCAAAGCACCCCAGTGAAGCCAGCTGACAACCCTAATAGATAATTAGTATCTGTGAAGAATACTGTGATACTATCACACCAGCCCACTCACCAAGTTTATCTGCCTTCAGTGAGGGATCCCAGTGACCCTACACCTGTGCTACATCCCAAACAGAGGAGTAGTTCCAAAAAGCCAGGTGAACCTCGGGGCAGTGAATCTCCAAGGTACCCTATGTCAAAGAGCGGAACATCTAAAATGCACCTGGGTACAGAAAAACAAGAGATGGTATTTCTAATCACAGTGGGTGAACAGATCATCAGCAAGGACCCAGGATCAGAGAAGAAATGAGGAAGCCTGCAGGGATATTCAGTCTATTTCCCTGGTGATACACATTCAATTCTGTCAGGATCAAATGCCCGAGGAAATCCAGCCCCATTTTCCTAGGGGACTATCCTGTAGCCCAATAGTTCTCCCCGTGGAAGGATTTCCTGACGTTCAGTTTACAGTTTGCGTTTCTTATTTCTTTCTGCCATGCTCACCTCCACTGTGGTGGAAAGTAAATAATCCCTTTATTTCTTATTTGAATCTTTAAAGACAGTGAAGTCTCACCTTCACCGTCCCCAAGTTTACCTTCTGCATTTCTATTTCCAATCAGAAGCACTTGAGCTACATGATCAGTTATTATTTTGTCATTCCTCTTCCCAGAATAGCAGGCACAGCCACCTTTACCACTCCTTTGATAAATGCACAAGTGACAATAAACAAGGACTTAATTTTGCTTTGCAGCTATGTGTGAAATAGCTTGAGTCACCCTGCAATGTGCTCTGTACTGAAGCTGCGCCAACTCCTGAGGACTCTAACTTTGCTGCGAGTGACTAACTTAAGAATGACGGTATCTCTTCAGGAGCATCCGATCCCCAAAAAAGGTTGGGCAAATGTCTATTTGCTTCTGTGCTCATTCCTAAACGTGCCAGTTCTTCCAATCAGCATTGGAGCTTGCCTCCTCCCAAGTCCTCAGTTGCTACAGATGCTCGACCCATTTGTCGAGTGCCCGGGTGCAGGAGTGTCCAACATGGCATCGGGGATGCTGTCCCACCCAAGCCAGAGAAACGGGATGACGAGCCCCGGCTCACCAAAAATACTGCTGGCCTTTCTCATTGCCATATCACGTTGCTAACACATATCTAACATGCTGTCATTCATCACCCCCGTGAGACTGGCTACTTCGTGCTGAGCTCTCGTCACCTGCTGCACAGTGTTTGGTGGCAGCCCGTCTTCCTGAGACAGAATCACAATCAAAGTGGTGAACTGTGTTATGTACTGTTCACTTTGTATTGTTAAAAACCTTTGATACTTCTAGGTAGCTGAACCAAAAAGGTTCATACCCCTTACCAGCAGGACAGCTCTTTGGCAAAAGCAACGAATACTGCCGGGAAGCCCAGTACTACTTAAAAAAAAAAAAAAAAAAGGAGCTTCGAAGCCTTTAAAAATTTGATATATAATCTTATTTGGGATTAAAAAATGTAAGTGATTTTTAAGGAAATTCCCCTGTGAAGGGCCCATTATCTTTTTCAGGGCCTCCCTGTCTTGCCAACAGAGATTTGACAGCAAATATTGACTCCATCCATCCCTCTAGAGCTAGGCAATGCATGCATAAAAGATAGATGGGTGAATATGATGCTCTTAAAGGGTTTAGAACAGACCTCTGAATAACGCATTTTCTTAAGAGACTTTAAGTTAGAAAGGACTTCTTTAGGGCAATATGTCATTGTTGTGCCTTCCCATCAACCACATTCCCTGGATTTCTGATGGATGGAAGACAGAAGACATGGGAGAGAATACAGAGAAACGCTTGGTGCCCAAACCTCACTACCCAGTCCTCGGTCATTGTCAGCAAGGCTGCCAAATACAGGCATCTCGAGGGAAAGAAATATCAAGTCACCTCAACTCCAAAGTCTTTCCCTTATAGCTGGCCAAAGATACTTGTGGCCCTGCTCACTCTGCTGCTTCACATCCCTCTAGGCTCACCTCTGGACCTGTGAACACAAGCCCTTACCCCCTCTCCAAGCTGTGTGTCCACTCCCGTGAGGGACTCACCAGCTCCTGAGAGCCAGCCCCCCTGGCCTGAACAGCAGGCCGTCATCCTGTCACCCGCACGCAATGAAAACATATGTAAGCGAAAGGCAACGTGTGGCATCACTGAAAGAAATGCCAGTGTCTAGTGATCGTGTGATATGCCCCCTGTGGCAACTGCAGAATGCTAAGTAAGCCCATGAACTGCACACACAACTCCTCACTTCACTTCTACATACGAGTTTCCGAGCTCATCTACTTTTCAGCTTTAGCTGTTATCCTCAGGCTGAGAGATGAGCCCTACACTTCTACTTCCTGCCCTCATATCTCCCCTGGCTTCCCGTATTCACTCTCTAGTTACCTAGAGTAACATAATTCCAAAGGGATACTCTGACAATACCTCACAGGTAACAGGCACAAAAGCACCATCTTCCCGATCCTAATCCCCAACCACCCAGGTCAGAGTCGACGTTAGAAGGTTTTGGAAAATTCACTCTTCCTTCAAAATCTCTCTAATCTCGGGACACCTGGGTGGCTCGGCGGTTAAGCACCTGACTTCAGCTCAGGGCGTGATCCTGGGATCAAGTCCCACATCGGGCTCCCTGCAAGGAGCCTGCTTCTCCCTCTGCCTATGTCTCTGCCTTTCTCTGTGTGTCTCTCATGAATAAATAAATAAAATATTTTTTAAAAACAAACAAACAAAATCTCTTTAATCTCTGTCCTCTTGCTTTTCAGCAGCCCTGCCCTCACCTGGCCTTTCCCTCCTACACTGATTAAGCCTGACTTCTAACCAGGATCTCTCTATCCATTTCCTTCTCCACCAACCCATTTTGTGCACTGCTTCCAGATAAATCAACCTAAAAATATTAATTTCACCATTTTATTTTTCTATCAGAAAAGCATAATCTCTACCACCAGCTAGGAAGTAATTATGCTTCCCCAAAATTAACCTAAATCTGATGAAGCTTCTAGACCCAAGTTACAAGACAATAAAAAATCACAAGTGATACCATGGAAAAGTTATCAACAGAAGCTAGAATGTGGAAAATTCTATAGGGCAATGATCTAGTTTCTTCAATAAATAAATTTCAAGGGGTAAAAATAAAAATGAGAGATTTAACTTATAGATGGAGTTTTAAGAAACTTACCAATCACACTGCAATATTTAACCTTATTTGGATTCTGATTCAAACAAACTACAAAGAATATAGAATTATAGCATTTGAGACAGCCGAAACATGAATAGTGACTGGATATTTTGGTTGTAAGAAAATTATGTTTTTAGGTATTGTTATTTTTTTTAAAGGAGTTTTTATCTTTCAGAATTCACATTCCAACATAGATGAAACAGAGTCATCTCCAGGAGTTTTCTGAAAATAATAAAAGACAGGGAAATGAGCAGTGGTAGAAATAAAATAATATTGGGGTGCCTGGTCAGCTCGGTCAGTTAAGCGTCTGACTCGATTTCAGCTCAGATTATGATCCTGGGGTTGTGAGATCCAGTTGCAGGTCAGGCTTGTGCTCAGCAGGGGGTCTGCTTGAGATTCTCGCTCTCCTTCTCCCTCTGCCTCTCCCCTCATCGTACTTGTCTGCTTTCAAATAAAGCTTTAAAAAATAATGTTAAAACAATATTACCATGAACTGATGAACTCCTGACATGGGTCAAATTAGATGATGGGGGTTCATTGCACATTTCTATGTATTTCTGAACATGGTTGAAATTTTCCACAATAACAAAACAAAAAACCAGAATAGCAGCTCACTGCCAAAATGAACAAGTCCAAACTGCCCAATCTCTTATTTAATCTCCCTGTCACCCAAAATTATTCAATCTAGCTTTGGTAACACTTTCCAAATAATCAACTAACCACCAAAACCTTTAATTCTCCCCAGGTCTCTAACATACTAGTTGCATTATGCATTCAACCCTAACCAAAATGAAATGGGCCAAGTCTCACCTTGACCATGAACTCCACTACCTGAACCCATTCTGACCTCCTCCTTCTCTGGTCTTCTCTAGCACTGGTGTTCACAAAGAAAATTTTCTCATGGGGTCATGAACTGCTCTGTAATTGTCCTTGATCAATGTTTCTGTCTTAACTCCCTGCAAGGTTATACTTTCTTAAATTCCTTCTAATGAATATGTTTAAAAATAAAGAAATATCTTTTTCCCCCTCAGTTAAAAAACAAGGTTTTTCCATTAACATAAATTTAGAAAATTCATACAAGTAAAAAATGGGAGGAGGGAGAGGCTACATAGAAAATCCCCATTTTTAATAAAGACAGGAATAAACATTCCAATAAAATTACTTCTGATCCAAAAAACAGTCTTGGATGAAATCATGTATTTGTCCAATTGTCAACTGTTCAAATCAAAAATAGGAATTACCTGCTAGCTGTCCTTGAGCTGCTAACTCTAAATAAAGTTGTCCAAAATCTGTGAATGGAGATCAGTGGCAGCACATTCATGCAGTTTTTCTTTTCCCTTTCAAGTGTGTGTGTGTGTACTAAAGCATTTTCCACCATCTTTATGGAGTTTCAGCATCTTATCATTTGCTACCTGTCATGGAATGCAGACATTCCTAAACAGGGGACAGTGACCTTTTGAATTTAAAATAAATTCACTTTTTGTAAACCTCTCTTACTCCTTAAGATTGTCTTTAACAGCTTTGGTTTTAATGTGACCAAACCTCTGACACTTGGTAATCCTGGCTTTCAACTTGGAGCATGCATTAGAATCAACTGGAATCCTACCGAAAACAGGCTCTCCAGAGGTGGGGTGCAAAGGGAATCCTCACCACTTACTATACAGCCTCCTGGTCTCTAGCAAGGACCCCACCCTCGGCCCAGGTGTGCCACACCTTCACAAGCACACCGTCTTCATAGGGACCCTTACAGCATCAGTAGCAGCAGAAGCCTGATGGGCACATGACTTGTAATGCTCCATCCTCTAAAATCTCAGACAAAACCAGATAGAGAAATAAGCTTTGGGAGTAGTAGGCTGCCATTTCTACCACTGTTTCCTCCAGATCAAGATCTAATCTGACCCAGGCAGACTCTGCCTGGGTAAAAGGAATTTAAGGAGAGCAGATTTCCCCCCAGATCTACCTTATTTTGAAGTATTTGCTGCTGAGCTACTATTTTAGAATTTGACCCACTGTACTAAGATGTCCATGACATTTGCCTCAGGTTTCCCTGGGCATTAGGCACCTTAACACTTGCCACATTTGTACCAGGAGCCAGAGTGATATCCTTGGCTACCCATCAGTTCTGGCTTTAAGCATTAGTAGTAGTGAACATGAAACAATACAGGGTAAGCCCTGATACTATGGAAACTGGCTCCAATTTAGAGGAAGATTTCTAATGTAACTTTCTAAAGTAAACTCAGTTTTGTTCCTCAAGCAGCATACTACCCATTGACAAGATACAATAAAAATTCCAGGAGCAAGCACCTTTCTGGAGATGCAATGGCATGGCTGATGATGATTTTAATACGCCACCCACAATAGAGACTATCAAAAAGTTTTAAAGCCTGAGAAACGAAGAAAAACTTTCTGCAAGGATAATCTGACAAGTTATCTGGCTTGGAATATTGGGGGGAAAAAACTGGTTTTACTTCAAGATCTGGAATCCTCAGCTAACAAAATATCAAATGAAACCAAACCTAAGAACAACCTAGTTTCAGACCTGGATTCAAAATAGAAATTGCATTTGTCTCCTTGAAAAACTCCTCCAGGTCATGCATGGATCAGTACCAATAAGATTTGTGGATTTTCTTACCTAACAGCAAACTTCAAAGTTCTCTCAGCATGAGGTCAATTTTATCACTATTTAAATATTTATGTGGCAGTTAACAAAAGTAAAATGATTTTACATTATGCCTGTGTTGATCTCAAGAAAAAGAGATCAAGGCACTAAAAAGTGAAGTAACTTCTTCCGGGTGCCACTGTCAGTGGTAAACACTGTAATTAGAGCGCACTGCCTCCACCTATAGGACACAAACGCAACTACAGAGTGCACGAAGGGGTTAGCGTTTCAGCCAATAACAGCTAAAGGGGCAGTTTGTTTTGCAAGAAGATATGAAAGAGGAGATTATTTTTTTATTTTTTATTTTTTTAAGAATCCTAACACCTGTTCAAAATGATTCTCTTATTTCCTGTTGGGCAGAATTCCACAAGAAAGAGAATATTTTGTTTCTAGTGCACCTCAGTCTTATGCACTTTAAAATGTGCAGCCAACAGTATGACAGGCATGTCACCAAGTAGGTGACATTTTGGAAGGTGCTGCTGCTGCTCAGAAGGGCAAAAACATGTATTTCTATTATCACGGTTTCAAAAAGAGTGTAAAACTGAAAAAGGGAGTGCAGCGGTGTGTGGTCATGGGGCTGACACCAGGAAAAAACTCTGACACCCTGTTACTAGCATGACTGCAGCCTTGTCTCCTCACAAAGCTGTCTCCAGACACAAACACGCTGAGACAAACAAGCCTTTCAACTGCAGGACGGATTCTGTCTGCCAGGGAGAGCCCAGGTTCCAGTGGAGAGAAGCTGCTGAAGTCTTTAGAAGATCAAAAATTATTTTCTTTTCCAAGATTTAATAAACAAAAGAGCATTTCCATTTTTCTTTTTTATTTATTTATTTTTGCATTTCAGTTTTTCAGCAAGAAACATCTTCCATTCAAAGAAACACTGAAATTCAAATTCTACATATGGAGATCCATTCACGTTGTACACCATCACCTCCACTCAAGCTGGCTCATGCTTAACTTCAGGCATCTCCTGTTCTTCTCCCTTATTTCATTCTCCAGAATGGATTTTAACCCACAGAGCAAGCCACCAACAAGTATGTGAAAACTAAACTGGCCTAAACATAAAACTCTACATGGAATTTAACCAAGGGTCTTTTTTTAAACCGTTCATGTCAGTTTAGGAAAAAAAGCACTCTCCCGTGTTACTACTCCTACCAAATCTCTAACAGTGAATTTAGTGGAGAAACATACATGCCTTGCAGACTCCTCCTCACTTCACCAGTGAGCTCTCCATCTTGGGTTCATCTTTATTTCCTAATACCTCGTATGCAGCTAGGGCCAACAACTTAATAGTAAACCGTAGTTAAAATATCTGTCACAATGGAAAGCAGATTCCTGAGTTGACTGCATGATGTCATAGATTTTCCAAGACTCCCAAAAGATTTACAAATCCTTCTCGCCTTTGTAATTGTTTACCATGCCCCATGAAAGCCTGTCTTGTTTATTTCACTATTAGACAATACTCAATACCATCCACAGACTCTCCCTGCATTAGTCTCTAACCACTCTGCTCAGTCTTTTTCAGTGCCAGCACACCAATCCTACTTTATCTCATCATACCCTGATCAAAATCCCCAGTAGTCCAATATTACTGAAAACAAAGGTCCCCAAACTTCAGCACGCATAGAAATCACCTGAAGCACCTGTTGAAACACAGACCATATGGATGTATCCCTAGAGTTTACAATTTGGTTAAGTATATGGGAGAGATAAAAATCCGCACTTTTAATATGTTCTCAGGTAACACTGGCCCCAAGTGATGGTTTCTAATTTGAGGATCCTAAATGAATACAACAAAAGCACCTTAGGAACTAAAACCAAAACAAACAAAAAAAACCCTGAAACTACAGACAGAATCCAGTCCTTAACCACAGGGGTTCTCATTCAGGACGTCTAGAAAGGGGCTAGGAATTAATCCCTGGGTAAAATCAAATGCATACCCAGCTTCAGAAACCATCAGTCTGAACATCGGTCACAAACGCCTTACATGGCATCAAAGGCTCTCCACGAGCTGTGACCAAACCTACCGAAGCCAAACCATCACTTCAACATGTTTCGGCACAATTATATGACACACTGTGCCAACTGTCTTCTTATATTTAGTGACATTAGTTTATCTGTGCACCTGCCACTGCGTACTCAGTTTACGGATGGGTATAGAGTCTAATATTACTTAGTAATCTGTGACGGAAAGAACTGTTTGAAGCAACTAGAAAATACAGAGAAATAAAAACAGTGTAAAAGGTGCAGAATACATCTCATTGTCTAGTAACAATTCAAACTATTTAGATGAACTTCTTATGCAAAAATGCTTCATTCTCAAATCTGTGGGTTAATAAAGATGAGTAGAATGGACAGTTAAGAAGCAATGAGAGATTAATTCACATCATGACTAAGGTCATTATTCCAACAACATGTCTCAGAAAACAAAAGAGGGGGGCAGCAAAGTAGGTAAGAGGAAGAGAAAAATGGACTCAAAGAAGCAAAGAACATGGTGAGACCTTGATCTCCAACCAACTAGACACAATAAATGAAATGAAAATGATATTTCTATATTATACACCTTACCTTGTATTATTAGGTCAGATTCAGTTTTATATTCTTTAACTGTCAAATAGCTTCCACCAATGATACATGAACACACTAACATCAAACAATAACAGTATTCCAAGCGCACAATTTGAACACTATCAGTTTGCTGAGACCTGTAACACACAACTGAGACCTCTCTCCTGTCCTCAACACATCTTGGGGATGAAAGCAGTGGGAATAGCAAGCAACTGCTAATGGACACAAAGTTTCTCTTTAGAGTGTTGAAAATATTCTAATATTACATCGTGGTGATGGTTGTACAACTCCATTAATTTACCAAAAAAACACTGAAATCTATACTTCAAAGGCACGAATCTTATGCCATGTAGATTATATCTCAAAAGAGCTGTTTAAACAACTCATATTGTAATATGAAGGGTAAGATCCCCAAATCACTTATTTGAAACCATACATGTGAAAGGTACAAGTCAGTTAACAATAAAGCCACAAACACACATTTTAAATCATGTTTACATGTCAGGATGTTCACGTCTCATCGAATTTAAAGTTCGTTAGTATATTATAAACATTTTCAATATGAGTTAGTGGGTTTTATTTTCAAAAGTGTGGGAACTGTATATGTTGGACAAATTTAAAGTAAGTAGAGCTAAGTAAGGCATATCTAACTTTGTTCATTATCATAATTAATTCTTCATTATAATATTATAAATATGATAATATTACAAATAGACTTAAAAGTTGTTTTCAACTTACAACATTAGTCTAAGTCGGTCAAATATCAGAGATCAGAAGAACTTGTAAAGTATTTAAGAACTTTGCAAAACTAGGTTTAGATATTCCATAAATACTTTCTAGGACTTGATATAGTCAATTATGAAATGCTGTTCAGTACTATAATACAAATAATTCCATATGTTAATACTTCATATTCTAATAGTGTCCAACATGTTTGCATAATACAAATTGCTAATATTTTATGGTATCTTTCTATTCATATATTTTTAGTCTATCTGTATCTATCTACCTACCTACCTAATTTACTTGAGACAGAGAGAATACAAGTAGGGACAGGGGGAAGGGTAGAGAGAAGGAGAGAATCTCAAGCAGGCTCCATGCCCAGTGGAGAGCCCAACATGGGGCTTGATCTAACAACCCTGAGATCATGCCTGAGCCAAAATCAAGAGTCTGACACTTAACCAACTGAGCCAACCAGGCACCCCAATCTGTATCTTTATATATAAAGAGCATCTCTGGCAGGAAACCACAAATGTTGGAGAGGATGTGGAGAAAAGGGAACCCTCTTACACTGTTGGTGGGAATGGGAACTGGTACAGCCACTCTGGAAAACTGTGTGGAGGTTCCTCAAAGAGTTAAAAATAGACCTGCCCTACAACCAAGCAATTGCACTGTTGGGGATTTACCCCAAAGATTCAGATGCAATGAAACGCCTGGGCACCTGTACCCCGATGTTTCTAGCAGCAATGTCCACAATACCCAAACTGTGGAAGGAGCCTCGGTGTCCATCGAAAGATGAATGGATAAAGAAGATGTGGTTTATGTATACAATGGAATATTCCTCAGCCATTAGAAACGACAAATACCCACCATTTGCTTCAACATGGATGGAACTGGAGGGTATTATGTTGAGTGAAGTAAGTCAATCGGAGAAGGACAAACAGTGTATGTTCTCATTCATTTGGGGAATATAAATAATAGTGAAAGGGAATATAAGGGAAGGGAGAAGAAATGTGTGGGAAATATCAGAAAGGGAGACAGACCATAAAGACTCCTAACTCTGGGAAACGAACTAGGGGTGGTGGAAGGGGAGGTGGGCGTGACTGGGTGACAGGCACTGAGGGGGGCACTTGATGGGATGAGCACAGGGTGTTATTCTGTATGTTGGTAAATTGAACACCAATAAAAATTAATTTATTAAAAAAAAAAAAAAGAGCATCTCTTAAACCCCAGTGACAAACTCAACAAGACAGGGGTATATTCTTCAAAATACCACTGAGAAGTTAGTGGACATTATAATTATTGGTTCCTTTTAAGCACTGTGTCTTTTTCCCTCTGGCTATCTTTAAGAAGTTTTTCTTCAGTTTTTCAGCAACCTGATGATGATGTGTCTATGTATTGGTTTTCTTTGTGTTAATGTTGCTTAGGATTTGTTGATCTTCTTGGACCTGTGGGTTTCTGTTTTTCAAAAAATTCAGAAACTTTTGGTTTTGATTTCTTCTGATAATTTTTTGCCCAAGTAACTCTCTCCCTTCTCTCCCATACCTGCAACGACAAAATGTTAAACTGCAGGATACTGCTGCATTATAGACAATATGGCTTTGTTCATTTTTCTTTGCAGTCAAGCTTTCTCCCTGTGCTTCATTTTGCATCGTTCTGATTGACTCATCTTCAAGTTCTCTGATCTTTTCTTCCATAGCAGGTAATCTGAAGCTAATGCCACCTGGTGAATTTTTCATTTCAGATACTAATTTTTATCAATTTTCTTAAATCTCAAAGTTGCAGTTTTCTGTTTTTTTCACAAACATAACTGTATGCTTGACACTGTGGATGGTTCACTACTGAAAATGTGGATTATCTTACTTTAGAGTGAGTTTTGCTCTGGTAGGCAGCTTATGTACAGGTGGACCAGGCTGATGCTGTAGAGACCCGGTTATGCAAGATCTAGAGTAACCCCTACCCTACAGCCAGAAGAGTCCTCTTCCTACAACATAACCTATCTGAGGCCACATCTGAAAGTACAGGGTACTCAGCAAGTTCACCTTACTCTGGCCACTCCAACTGACTTCCAAGCATCTGGCAACATCTGGAACTGCTGTTCAACATAGTCAGTCCCACAGTGGCTGTTTTCTGCCAAGCCTTGCAGTGTATCTGCATAACTTTATATTTGACCAAAGGCTCCAAGGCATTCTTTTTCAGATTGATGAGGCACCTCCTCTGTGCAATTCCCTCTTCTCCACCTCCACCATCCTAACCCACAGATTCCAGCTGCCTCCATATCCTCAGACTCTCATCATCTCTGCTTCCACTGCTTAGGGAGCCTGCTGCTATTTGCCTAGATTTCATTTCCCTGTGCCATGGTGTGGCAGGTGTCTCCGAGGAGGAAGCTGGAATGAATGCACTCTCAGCTCTCAACTGAATGTGCTGACTGCCTGAATCTAAACGGTTTTAGATTGCTTACAACAGGAGGTAACTTCATCATGGCTAGAACCAAAAGTCCCTCATTCTATTTTTGAAATGGCTCAGGAATCCCTAGGTGGCTCAGCGGTTGAGTGCCTGCCTTTGGCCCAGGGCGTGATCCTGGAGTCCCATGATCAAGTCTCACATCAGGCTCCCTGCATGGAGCCTGCTTCTCCCTCTGCCTGTGTCTCTGCCTCTCTCTCTCTGTGTTTCTCATGAATAAATAAAATCTTTAAAAAAAGATGTTAAAAAAAAAAAAAAAGAAATGGCTTTAAAATCTATTATCTTACTTCATCCTTAAAACAAACATGGGACGTCTTGGTGGGAAAAGTACATATTTTCATGATATATCAAGATATAAAACATTAAAGAACCAGTTTTTACACAATAAGGATATTTTTATTCAAAATACAAATATTCATCAAGCACCTATTATGGACACACAGCAATAGACAAAGTGGTAAAAGGAACTCAGGGAATGTAGATGCAACCTACATTCTTTTCAATGAGTCATCAATAAAACACCTAGATTGCACCAAAAAAGAAAAAAAAAAAAAGCTTAATGAATAACTAACCAAGAATCTACCATTCACTCCAATAGGAGCATACCTATACTCTTGAAAATGACTACAATTTACATTCATGATTTATTTTTTCCTACAAATACTATTTGCCATGCAAGTAATTTTATTCCTACACAGTTATATTTTTCAATTTCCTACATATACTTAATTTTTTTTCATATTAGTAGGTACTATCTAACCAAGTCACTTCTATTTAGCTGGGCCAAATTTGCTTCCACTAACTGTTAAGCATATTTCCAATCCTCATCTGGCCAAATCAAATATATTTTCCTAGCACATGGAGAGAAAATATAATAGAATTTCTAAATACCATCTCTGCAGCACCATACCAAACAGTAATATCATTTCTCTGATCTCCAACAAATCAAAGTGATAGATTTATACTTTACAGTTATTTTCATCTCTCAAAACAAGCTCTTGACCTGTCATTTACCCCAATATATGCAAGAGATGACTGTAGGAAAATGGTCATAAAACTAAGCTACATATGTTTATAAAATACTGTTTAAAAACATCTTAATATTGATTACCTTAATGTATTACCATTTCCAGTGAAGCCAAGTACATTATAACAGAAAGCCAAACACTGTACATCCTTGATTGCTACCTATTGAGAATCTCCTAATTTTAAAGCCTGCTAAAAAAAAGTTAAAGGGTCTTTTGAAGATGATAGAAGTTGATGACATCGGCAGCCTCACCTTTAAATAGCAACACTGCTTTCTCACTGTTTATGAGTAAGGGAACATTTTTGGTGGCAGTTTTTCATTCCAATCTGTTATTTCAAACTAAGATGGCACCTTCTGTAAAGGTACCTTACCTGCAGAACATCTTGGATCTTCACCCACACATCCGCCATATCATACAGCTTGACATCTTCCTGCTGAGTCAATGGAGCCACCACAGTGTCTTGCAGGTACCCCAGGACCACAGAGTGTGCAGTGGCTACAGCGTTAAACTTGTCAAACAGCAACTCCAGCAGTTCTAGAAGTAACCTGATGAAAAATCAGATAACATTTACATCCATACATGCACACATGCGAAGAGGGCTTTACACTGGCCCTCACAGAAACCAGCAACTGCAGAAACAGCACATCAGATTTCCACTGACTGATTTCCAACAGTTTTATGATCGAAGCAACTTGTGAAATCTAAGTCTTAGTCTCCTCTACTATAAAAGATGATGTAAGAACTTAAAAACCAGTTGTAATGTCTCTAAATCATCAGTAGCTGCTCATGTTTCCTTTTTATCATATTTCATTGATCACCACACTACTACTTTGTATTCATATACAGTTTCTCTGAGAAATTCAGGCAGTTTTTCAGACAACAGTTCTGATGCTACACAGAACATGCTATTTCCCAGCAATAAATTGGGCACTTTTGGTAAGGATACTAATCCTTTTAGTCATGGAAGGCTGTGCCTACCATTCAGATGTATGGACTAAGTTGTGTGAAAAAAAAAATACACACCTGCCAAGCAATCAACTTTCACCACAGGGTGCTGCTCAGGCATCTGCATTATCTCATCTTTCATAGTGAGAGATGCTGGACACATATTATTACATCAATTTTATATACTCAAGGACACAAAATGAGGTTGCAAGGCAGCTGAGCCTAGAACAAAAGTTGATTTCCATGTTGGTGCATTTAGCCACGTATCTCTTGCTATAGTTCTAGAATGTAGATGTGTATTTAGAGATAGCTCGAAGCTTTATGTCAGGAATACCAAGTAATTCTTCTATCACTGAGCCTTACAGCTTCACTGATCACCTCAGCTTGAATCATTCTTTCCTCCCTTGAACTTGTATTTTATCCCACTTGTAAGGTAATTATATGTGACTTAATAAGTGTGGGTCACAGGTATTTATATAGAGACATTTTACCTTCTTTCTTCATTATTAGTCTTTTGGTGTGGGAAACGGCTTTATACATCCATGTATACTTAGGAGCATTTAAAACTGTGATAAGCAAGTATTTCCTGAGTTTAATGTATACCATGAACAAGTCTGGAAAATTCTGGAATGTGACCTTTATTGTATATTGTGGGCTCTCAGTTCAGAGTTCCTAAGGAGACTTACAAACCAACCTGAAAAGTAGAAAAGGAAAGCAAAAGAGCTTGTCAGCAATGTCAATTAACAAAATTTTATTACCATAAATAAGAGGTTATAACTACAATTTCATCAAAATGTATAGCCTATTATCTATTCCTATGGCTACTTTATTACCCAATTACTATAATTAATGTGCCAGTATGGCAGCCAATAACTATCTTATGATAAAACCCTAATGTCTGTTTGACATTTTAATTTAGATGAGACAGAATCAATAAAAATTTATGTAGTACTCTCAGTTTAGAACACACATAATCCAGAAATTAAACATTGTATTTGTAAATAGGAGCCATTCTAACGTTTGGAATGATGGTTTTTGGTTTTTTTGTTTTTTGTTTTTTACTCTTTTAAAGGTCAAATCATATTTATACTCACATATACCTGAAATAATTCTTTCTCATCTGTGTTGCTGGAGGAATTCTCAAATATTAGCAAAAGGTACAAAGGAAGATGTGTCTAACCTAACAGCCAAAGTAGTTTATTTAGCATAGGGAAATGATCTGTATAAAACTGGTATCTGGCATCATACAGAGCAAATTCCTGATTAAGTGAAGGTCCTACTTTTCAAATAATGATTTAAGTACGTAAGCCTTACAGATCCCAAGTATCAGTCACAGTCACAGTGCATTTTTCAATGATAGAAAGCAAAATAAGAGTAGGAACATATATCAACTTTAAACACAAGTAAATTCATTTGGTGTTTGGTACTCAATAGGAAAATCTCATTTTCTGTCATGATGGCAATTACATTGCCAAATGTCCTTACTTGACAAAATTAAAAATAACCTTATGCTATTCCTAACAGTTCTTAAAACTGAGGTGCACTGCTCAGACATCCAGAAGCCTGAGGCGCACTGCAGTCCAACTTCCCTCAATGGCATGAAGTTCCAGGTACCGGTCTACAAACCAACAATGAAGCAGAAAACACTGGAAAAGTAGTGGCTGCTCTGAATGGAAGGGTGCTGCTGTCTGGTCACCTCCAGTGCCACCAAGCACCATGACTTTACACCTTGACTAGCACTCAAGCACAAGAGCAATTCAGCAACTCAGGACAGTGCTCTATTTATTAAGAGACGCAGCAGGGGACTGAGGTTTCAGATGAGATTTGTGGTATCTATTAATATCATGGAAACAGCAAATCGTTTGATAAAATGCTAACACAGTGCCAGTTTCTCTCAGTCCTGGTCAATCAAGGCCAAGGTAGACCTGTCGTAGTATGACCATCGTAGCCATAAGACAGGGAAGAAAGAAGGGAGGAGACAGGCCAGAAGGAGAGAGAGTCTACTTGCAGCTCTACCTGCATTTGAAATGTCAACCCATTTCAAAGAGAGGGACATTCGCTCCTGCTTTACACAGCACAAGCAGGGCAATATTAATAAAACCCACAGTTCTTATAGCACAATTAAAGAATTTTATGCCACAGTTAATACCAACAAGAAAGTGAAAAGACAACCCACAAAATGGGTGAAAATATTTGAAAATCATTGATCTGATGAAAGATTTGTATCTAGCTTATCTAAAGATTTCTTATAACTCATAATAAAAAAGATGAATAACCAAACTCTAAAATGGATAAAGGTTTTGATTATATTTCTCCAAAGAAGATATCTGAATAACCAATAGGCAAATAAAAGACATCCAACCTCACTGACTATCAGAGAAATTCAAGTCAAAACCACAAGATACCATTTCAGCCCATTGGGATAGCTATATCCAAATAGGCAAGTGATAAAAAGTGTTGTTGAGGATGTAGAGAGAAAATGGAACTCTCAATACAGTACTGGTGGGAACGTAAAATGGTACAGCTGCTCTGGAAACCAGTCTGGCAGTTCCCCAAAACATGAAACATACAGTTCAGGAATTCCTAGGTATATCCACAAGAGAAATGAAAACATACACGTGCATGGTGCATGGAAACCTGTACACAGATGCTCACAGCAGCATTATTCCTAGGAGTAAAATATTCTAATAGTAAAGTTGTAAAAATGGACATAATCCAAATGTCCATCAACTCATACTCATAAATGGACCAAAAAATATTGTATATTTTGTATAACACATTATTTTTTGGCTATCAAAAGGAATGAAGTGCTGGAACACATGACCACATGGGTGAATCTTGAAAATGTGCCAAGTAAGAAAGTCACAGAAGACTACATATTTTATGATCCTATTTATATAAAGTGCCCAGAATAGGCAAATTAGAGAGAAAGAAAATATATTCATAGCTACTTAGTGGTAGAACTGACTACTAATGCATATGGGGTTTATTTTGTTTGGGTGGAGGGACTAGACTGTTCTGGAACTGGACAGTGGTGGTTGCATAACCTGTGCATACACTAAAAGCCAGAGTTGGACACTTAGAATGGATGAACTGTGTTGTATGTGAATTATATCTCAATCTGCCTATTTTATTTTTTTAAAAAGGTTTTATTTATTTATTCATGAGAGACACAGAGAGAGGCAGAGACACAACACAGGCAGAGGGAGAAGAAGGCTCCATGCAGGGAGCCCAACATGGGACCCAATTCCGGAACCCCAGGATCACACCCTGGGCTGAAGGTGGCTAAACCGCTCAGCTAAACCACTGAGCCATGGGCTGCCCCAATCTGTCTATTTTAAAAAGAAACCCATCAGCTATGGCATTGAGTTAGGACAGCAGGGCCCAACATCTCCCCTGTGTGAAAAGAAACTATATAAAACGTGAAAAAGGAAACTGATGTCTCAAAAAGCAAAGTATTATGAAAGCAGATTCCTTTGGACTCTTACTACAGGAGGACATTAGCTTTTCTCTTTTGGTTTAATTGCTGTAAAGTTTGTTCTTCTCACTAGCATAAGTAACCTGTAAGAAATCAAAAGATTCAAGTTATTTCCCAGCATCGATAATTCCTGAATTTTTTAATGAAAGAAATCTAGATTCTCCAAAGTATTAATTAATACCTACTCTAGAGTTCTCAGTGAATTGCTGGAAGAAGCACAGCAGAACATGGATCAGACCAGGGAGAGGGAAGAGAGTTCTACGCCCCCTCCCCCTTCTGGGTTTCTAGCTTAAGCAACTCTGAAGATGATGGTTATCTTTCCCAAGAGTGAGAGCATTCAAGTAAAGATAGAGATTTGGAAGGAGAGATGTTGGGTTTAGATCTGGTTATGTTCAAGGTGTTACGTATTTAAGCACTTGGATATGCAAATCTGGAGCTCAGGGGAGAGACCGACACTGGAAATTTTTTAAAGTGATAAATATTTGAGAGGATGAGATCACTTGGGGGTAATATGCAGTTAGTAAGGCAAGCAAGGTCCTCGGCCAATACTTCCCAAAATAGTAGCATTGAAAAGATGGTTAGGAAGTAGCTAGGGAGGAAGGATGAAGCCAGGAAAGAAAATTGGGGAAGATAAAGGAGAAGAGGATATCCACTGTCAAGGCTACACTGAGGTCAGAGAAGGTAAAGACAGAGAATCATACAACTCACAGGTCCCATGACCTTGACAAGAGGATTGCAGAGGGGCGCTGGAAGCTGACCCCCACAGCAGTGGGATGAGGAGTGAATGGCTAATAAGGAAAAAGAAACCAAAGTCAAAACACATGCTCTGCAAACACCATTCCTCACCAGCATATGCAGTCCTTAAAAAAGAAAACGTAAAACGACTCTCTCCTGAAGCATCAAAGGATAAGAGAGATCGGGAATCACTCACAGAAATAGGACATAAATCCACACTAGTCTGGCCCAATTTAAAGCCACCAAAAGCAACTGAAACAGGATGAATATTCATAGCCACTCTCCAACTGCCCACACAGCTCTAGATGCAGGAAACAAGTGTTTGCCTTCAGCTGCAGACACGCTCGGGGTCACCCAAACACACAAAACCCCGCTAAAATTATCCCCCCGCTCCCACCACCCAGTTTAAATAAATAAAAGAAAGAAAATATCCCACTGTGGTTGGCTCAGTTGCTTACATCATTTCAGGCTCAAGGTCTTCACCACTGATCTAAAAGACAAGAGCAGCAGAATCGTGACAAGAAAAGGCTTCTCACACGAGGAAGCCTTAAGAACCTCAGAGACTAAAATTTCAACTATTGCCATTTCCACCCTTCGGGGAAAAAGCACACAGATTCTCTCACCCGCACCATAGAGGTTACTTCTATAGCCACAAAATATTATGTACTAACAGCAATACAACGTCAAAGTTGGCACAAAGGGAAGTACTAGCCCTGGGATAGCAAGACAGTCTAAATGGCATGGCCGTGATGCCAGCTCTCTGCTGCGTGCCCCCGGGGCCCCGAAGACATCACGAGGACGTTCCAGATCATAGGTTCCTCAAACACAAACTTCTGTCACAATGTCCTGATCACAGGTGGTGAGAATCACATGCAAAAATGGATGTAAAAGTATACAAGAAAAGCAAACCTGAAACAACAGTGAATTGTTTTCTGTACCTGTAAGAGTTACCATCTGAAAGGGTGTGTGGGAAAGTCACAGGAGATGCTCCAGATGTCTCCATGGCTCAGCCCCATCTGTCATTCTTACAGTTTGGTTAGTAAAGCCCCTCCGTTGGTCAGATACACCAGCATCATTTCTGGAAAACTCCCACTTTAATTTAGTTGGATTTGGGGTCTGTCACTGCTAACTGATGGAGGCCTAACTGACAGAGTAAGAGCCAATTCCTTCATTCCTCTGGGATTCTACACTCCCTCCAAAAAAAACCCAGAAGCTCACTGTGGCCCCTTTGAGTGGTGATAAGCATGCATGGCCTCCTGGGCCAGAAAGTAAGGACAGGGTGTGTGGTTTATGCCTCCTTGTAACCGCATGTCTCCCCCAACACAAGGCCCAATGCCTAGAATGGAGGAAACTGTCAAATTCTGTGTGTGCCTGAGTTCATAAGACAATGAATGAGCAATGCAGGGTGACTGCAATATTAGGAGAAGTCTAGGATCAGAGACACTGACCTGGGGTCCTCAGCACGAGGCTGGTGGCTCAAGCTGTCAGAATGAAGGAGAGGGCTCTAAAATGGTAGGGCTGACATTGGAGGAGGAAGAGGACACGGACTCCAACAAAGACCACTGCACCAAGAGCAGCCACACTGAGTACAAGCCAGGCCCTGTGTGAGGTGCTTTACTTGGATTATCTCATTTAAATCTTTGAGGAAGGTATGGCTTTTAACCCCATATCATAGACAAGGAAACTACAACTATAATGTAGATAAGGTTCAAACAAAGGCCCCAATTTTAAAGGATGTTCCCTTTAAGGGGTATTAGGAAAAAAGGAAGTCGTTTTTATAAAAAGAGGCTGGGAGGAGCCTGGGTGGCTCAAGTGATTAAGCTTCTAACTCTTGGTTTCAGCTCAGGTGAAGATCTCAGGGTAGGGAGGTTGAGCTCTGTGCTTGGCAGGAAGCCTGCCTCAGAGTCTCCTTCTCCCTCTGCCCCTCCCCCTGCTCTCATGTGCTCCTCTTTCTCAAATAAATAAACAAATCTTTAGAAAAAAGGAAAAGTTAAAGGAAAAGAAAGGGAAAAGAAAAAGGTAGGTAGGTAGGAGGAAGGGAGACCAAAGACATATCAGTGTAGTCCAATGCCATGGAAACCAAGGCTGGAAATATTTTCAATAGAACTTTCTATACTGACTCTACCTTCACACTGTAAACGAGTTTTTACCCCTGGTATTCTACTAAAACAACTCTTGCAAAAGTCTCCAACAGTCATCTTCTTCCATCTAGAAGACACTCTTTGGCCCTTATTTAAATAAGTACAGGCACTTGTTTCTACTGACTACTCAATCCTCCTTGGAACACTGCCACTGGTCCCACTGGTCCACAACCCTAAACTCTTCAGCTTTCCTTCTACCTCTCTGGTGGCTCCTCAGGAACCTCTTCCTCAGCCCGTTCCTGGAATGCTGTGAATTCTCTTCCCAATCGTCATACTCTCTCTGGTGAGCTCACTCAGCAGTCTTCAACATTCCACCCACGAATGACTCCTACATGTATTCTCTGGCCGGACCACTCTCCTGAGCTCTGGACCTCAAACCTCACAGGACTTAAACAGAACTCATCCTATCACTCCCCAAACCTACTCCTCCATGGTCCCTACAGCAGTGAATGGTACCACTTGTCCCAGCAAATCACCTCCACCTCCCTTCCCTACTCAAGTCCAATCAATCAGTCACCATGTTCCTCTACTTCTACCTCTTTACTATCTTGCAGATGGACTGCTTCCCCCCATTGCCTGGTTACTCTGCTAATTCAGGCCATATCACCCACTAAAACAGCCCTCCACTGGTGTGCTTTCCTCCAGTCCTTGCCTCTACCTCTCTAGACCATATATTCATTAAGGGTAAGGAACTGTGTCCAACTTATCACTCTATTCCAGTATTTGTCATAATGTTCAGCATATGATGATAGCCAATAAATACTAGTTGACAGAATGAAAAAATGAGCCACCTGGGTAGCTCAATGGTTCAGCATCTGCCTTTGGCTCAGGTCATGATGCCAAGGTCCTGGGATCGAGTCCTGCATCAGGCTCCCCTTGAAGAGCCTGCCTCTCCCTCTGCCTATGTCTCTGCCTCTCTCTCTCATAAATAAATAAAATCTTTAAAAAAAAGAAAAAAAGAAAAGAAAAAGAAAAATTGAGCTCCAGCAGATGGGAGAGATATAAGCCTGGTTATTGATAATAAGGTGAAAAAATCTGTTATATATTATAATCTCCTGGTTTTAGAAGCCCATAATAAAAACATATTTCACAGATAACTATCCTCTCAAACACATAACCTTATCAACCTTAACATGAAAATCAAAAGTATAGTTCAAGCTGAAAGATACAAGCACTTAGAGCTAACTTTAATAATACTGTAGTAAAATCTACTTGGTGTGGAAAAAAGAAAAAAACAACCACGGAAAGGTCAAATTGAAGAATTTGTTCTTTAAACATACATCCAATTACCTAGCAAGTTTTGAAAACAGCCCTTGTATAAGTTAAATGTTACTTATTTTCCAGATCTTCTACTAACTTCCCACTTGCAGCTCCCCAATCTGTCTCATCTTCAAGAAACAGAAGAAGAAAATGTTGAGGAACAGGTACAAGGTTGGACAAGGAGTGTATATGGTATAAAGTTGTATCATCAAGCTGTGAAAAATGTTCAATATTTAAGGTGAGATATGACTATCTGAATCTAAATTTAACATCCAGGGAACCCTGAATTAGTCATTTGGCTGGAAAACCCAGGTTTGCAGCCAAGAAACTGCCTTAGTTGGTCACGAGGCAAAGACACACACACAAAGTAGAAAATCAGTTCCGTTTTACTACTTATCTGCTGAGACTTTAATATCAGGGTTCTCCATTTCTCCACTGACAGATAATGGCAAAAACCACAGACTATGCTCTAAGAGATAAGAAAACACTGAACTATGAGCTTGGGTCTTACATGAAAAATTAAAGGAAATCAATCATCAATTATTTCCTATCAAAGTGGTCTTAGCTTTACATGTCTCTACCTTACATACATGGTTTCATATTAAGCCTGGCTGAGCTAGTATTTTTCATTTCAAACAGGACAGAGATCCCATTTAATCTTCAGGGTTATCTAACACCTACTTTTCAAGGGGGCAGAGATAAGTTTTGCCACTTATTAATAACAATCTTCATGTAAAAAGAAGTTACTATTTGAGGAATGCTGACTAATTCTCCATCTGCATGATGAAAAGAACAGGAAAAAACTATTAGCAATGTAGAAAGAAACAGAGCAAAAATAAAAGCTCACTGAAACGGGCGCTGGGTAACTTTCTTTCTGTGTCACTTCCCAACTTGCCAAGTCAGCCTCTCATGCTCAGTTCCTGAATGCTGGGTAGATGACCCAGTGAGTTTTTAATTCTAATGGATGGCAAACTAGTGACTAAAATTAGAAAACAGACCCAGGCCTTCTTCCTTTTAAAGTATTTGAATATATTTTTTTTAATATTTTATTTATTTATTCATGATAGTCACACAGAGAGAGAGAGAGGCAGAGACACAGGCAGAGGGAGAAGCAGGCTCCATGCAGGGAGCCTGATGTGGGATTCGATCCCGGGTCTCCAGGATCGCGCCCCAGGCCAAAGGCAGGCGCCAAACCGCTGCGCCACCCAGGGATCCCCCCTTTTAAAGTATTAGTATCATTCTTTCAAATGTCTTTCCCAGGATAACCTGGGAAGGTGCTGGGAATACTAGAAGCCACATGCAGAAGAGTGAAGCCGGATCACGATCTCACACCATAGACAAAAGTCAACTCTAAATGGGTAAAGGACTCGAATGCAGACCTGAAACCACAAAACTCTTAGAAGAAAACAGAGGTAAGATCCTCGATATCAGACTTGGCAATAATTTTTTGGAGTTGACACCAAAAGCAAAGGCAGCAAAAGCAAAACCAACAAGTGAGGCTGCATCAAATTAAAAAGCTTCAGCACAGCAAAGGAAACCATCAATAAAATGAGAAGCAACCCACAAAATGGAACAAAATGTTTGTAAATGACAGGGGTGCCCGGGTGGCTCAGTCAGTTAAGTATCTGACTTCAGCTCAGGTCCTGATCTTGGGGTCCTGGGATCAAGCCCCATGTCAGGATCCCCAGTCAGCTTCCCCCTCTCCCTTTGCCTCTACACCTTTCTACTCGCTCATGCACTTGGGCATTCTGTCTCAAACAAAATCTTAAAAAAATATATGTATTTGTAAATGATACATCTGATAAAGAGTTAATATGTAAAATATATAAAGAACTCACACAATTCAGGAATAACAAAAAGGCACATACACACAATCTAATTTAAAAACTAGGCAGAGAACTAAAGAAGACATTTTTCCAAAGAAGATATACAAATGGCCAAAAGGTACAGAAAATGGTGCTCAGCATCACTCATTATCAGGGAAATGCAAATCAAAACCAAAATGAGATACAACCTCACACCTGTTAGAGCGCCTATCACCAAATGACAAAAAACAAGTGTTGGCAAGGACATGGAGAGAAGGGAATCCTTGTGCTCTGGTTGGTTGGCAATGTTAATTGGTACAGCCCCTATGAAAAATAGTGGGGGGGGGGGGTCCCTCAATAAATTAAAAATGCAACTACCATATGATCTAGCAATCCCACATCTGGGTATATATTCCAAAATAAATGAAAAAGGACCTCAAAAAGATTCTGAGCTCTCATGTTCATTGCTCATAAGAGCTAAAATAGGAAAACAAGTGCCCATCAGTGGAAGAATGGATAAAGAAAATGTGGTACATATGCACGTGTATATATACACATGTACACACACACACACACACACACACACACACACACGTATATCAACGTACCATGGAATATGATTTAGCCACAAGAAAGAGGGACATCTTGTCATTTGTGACAACACGGATGAAACCTAAGGGTATCAGGGTAGGTGAAATAAGTCAAGCAAATACTGTATGTTCTCACACACATGGAATCTAAAAAAGCCAAACTCAAAGAAACAGACTAGAATGGTGGTTGCCAGGGGCTGGAGGTGGAGAAAATGCAGAGCTGGTCAAACTAAACAAACTTTCAGTTATAAGACAAATAAGCCTGGGTAATGTTCAGCGTGATAATACCATATTATAGACTTGAAGGTAGCTAAGAGTAGATCTTAAGTTCTCACCACAACAAAAATTAATGGTAATTAATTGATGTGGTGCAGTTATTAGCTAATGCTACAGACAGTAATCATTTTGCAATATATGAGAGCATCCAATCAACATGTTCTACACCTTAAACTTGTGTAATGCTATATGTCAATTATACCTCACCAAAGCTAGGGGGGGAAATGCCTCTTCCCCATCTCAAAATAATATTTCATCATAGTGGAACATTAGAAAAACTATCCATAAATCCACTTCTCAGAGATAACTAAAGATGTTAGATATGTATTTTTAGTACAAGAATGTGTTGGGTCTCTAGGGAAACTGCTTAGGTATCTAAGTCATCAGTTTAATTCTCAGGTGAGCTAATTAAGATTTATTTACTCTGTGGCTGCTGATCACATTTCTTAACATGTCCAGCTATCTCTGAGAGGCCTGTCATTGATCACAATGTGGGGAGTCTAAGTAAAAGAATGGATATGTCAGTGCAAATACTGTCCTTCTCCAGTGGAAAAACAAAACCAGGCCCAGGCCCAGACCAGGAGTTAGGAGTGTCATTTTTACGTAAGACAGAAGGCAAAGATACATGATGGAAAGAGACTACTTCTACTTTTGATTCCACCACCACCAAGCGTTGTGAACTGTCAAATTATCTTGGCTTTCACATTTCCCTGAGTACATCTGGGGTTTATAATAATGCCCGTACCTGTGACGAGGCCAAAAGTGAGGCTCCCTCAGGTGAGGTACCAGATGACAAACTGCTTTGCAAAGCCTAAATGCTACAAAAGTAGAAAACTCTGTGATGTCTGTATTCACAAACATTGACATGCATGAGAATTACCTAAGGAATTGACTCCTGTAGGCCCTGCACCCAGAGATTCCAATTTAATCACCCCTCCATTTCTAACTTTCAAACGGCTGATCTTTAGACCCGGCTACTGTAAGTATGCAGATATTTTTTTAAAACTCACTTCCTCTTATTATAAAATTACCTTCTTAGCATCTTTTTCTTACTCATTCATTAAACTTCTTGGGCATTTACTATGTGCCCAACCCTCGATCAGGCTGCAAACACAAAGTTAAGCCCCCTTTTACATACTCACAGTCCAGTCTGATTAGAGAGTGTGATAATGGAATGGGAGAGGAGTTAGAAGAGCCTCTATGGTATGAAATACAGTCTAAGACACACATGACGATGCTTTAATCCCATCTAACACAACCCTAAACATCAGCAGGGGAAGCTTGTCATTTGACACAAGTTTGTTATTTGTGTGTTTGTACAATAAAACTAATGTCAGTTTGAATGTAGAATACTTTCTAGGTCTAACACCAAGATTTGCACAGAAAAAAAACACCTAAGATAGCTCCCACTATCTGCCAAATTGAGAAGGGAACCCGATGCAGCATGAAGGCTCACACTTGAATGTTATCAATAACCTATGAAACAGATTTTATCCGCCATTCCTTTAACTCGTATGATCTATGATCTCTAATTCAAACCTCCGATACCATGCAAAATAAAAGAATTCAAAAGCAGGTTTTGTTGTGTGAGTGCTGTGTTTTTAACTCTGACAAATATAAGTGAAGATTTATACACTGTATATTTAGACCTGTCCTGTTTAGCCAAACACCCTTTCTCTGAAGACTCTAACCTTAGAACAATACAGAATCAGAAAGACAGCTGTCCAATTTCACGTTTACAAGAGAGTAAAGAACATTACTAACATTACTACTTCACTGGATGTGTTATGAAGCTCTTGCCAATTAATTTATTGATTCTTACTAGGACATCCATAGATTTGGAACCTGTACTACCTTCCATGGTAATAAATTTTATGTTTTAGTTAACAACTGGTATATTAAATCCCACATGTGAAGAATCAACTCCTTTCATTTGTTCTAAAAATACTACAATAAAGCTGCAGGGGATATGTTCTAGTTGAAAGTAGTGGAATTTCTTCTGTATGTCGTTGGTTCATCCTATTCGTACCCTTCAGTATTTAACAGTTGAGTGTATTTAAAGCATGTTCTCACTGATATGTGTAATCAAAAGTAGAGATTTAATCAAATGATATCATAATCACTGAAGTTAAATTTACTTGCTTCCCACTTGCTTTGATTTGAATTAACTACTCATCTAAATTACATCAAGGCCCTCCCTGATTCCAAGCATGTCCAGGTGCTACATGCAGTGCTTGGGAATGGCTACAAGAAGCCACAAGGACAACTGCTTGACCTTGCTTCAAAGCTGCTCCTAAGTGACTTTTTGGTCAAATAAAACAACCAATCTCACAAAATCCTACATTTCAGAGACTTAGGAGAAGGAAAACTAATAGAAAAAGAAAAAAATGAAAGGAAATGCTACTTATTTGAAAAAGACACACATCCCTGAGTCCAGCCACAGGTCTTTAAAAAAAAAAAAAAGGGAAGTGTTTCATTTATTTGTCTTTTCATAAACACTGCATTTGTACTACAAAACTAATCTTGGGGACTGAGCCTTTAGACTGACTCATAGAACCACTTTGTAAGAATGCCCTATTTTATCAATATGCCCTATTCCAAGTTCTGGACTCTGAGTTTTAAAAATATCCTTAAAGCTTATTTTTTTCAACTTTTATAGCAGTAATTCAATGATTTCTGCAAACCTACCAGCCTTCGCTGACTGACAAACCAGGAAAAAAAAAGTTTTATGAAATGAGACAAATACCAACCTTGAAAAAAAAAATGACTATAAAGTAAATGATTCAGCATTAGAATGATTCAGCAAGCATTCAGCTAACACTGACAATAAACTATGAGGTAGATACATAGGAGGCAGAAATGAAAGGGGCATACAGCCCGCTGTAATACAGTTCAGTGCTACATCTGTTTAAAAGTGGTATGGCCACTCCTTGAGATTCTAGATATATCAAAGACATAAATATTAAAAATGAGACTATATAAATCCTTGAAAAAAGTTGAGAAATTTTATTTACAGTCTAAGAGTAGAAAAGACCTAAGTATGACACAAAACTCAGAAGCTATGAAAGAAAGCTTGATAAATATAGCTTCATAACAACAAAAACTATAATCAAAATATATGCCAGACATCATAAACAAAGTCTCCCATCCAAGTACTAACCAGGCCCAACCCTGCTTAGCTTCTGAAGATCAGACGAGATCGAGAGCAAAGTATTTAGGATAGTAGGATCATAGATCATAAACAAAGTCAAAAGAGAAAAAATGAGAGGAAATTATTAAATAAATCCCAAGGAATTAATTTTCTTAATAAAGAGTTCCTATAAAGCAATTTTAAAAACCCCAAATATACCAGGAAAGTAGATAGTTCACTGAAAAGGAAATAAACATTATTTGAACCCTGTATTATTGAAAATTTCAAATTTTAAAAAGGACAAGAATAGGATAATAAACCATACCTATTACCCTGCTTCAGTATAATTTATGGCTAACATTATTTTATCTATATCTCTACCCACTCTCAATCCAGATTATTTTGAAGTTATACCCAGGAATCATAACAAATTATGTTCTTACACAAAAGCTTAACCTTACTCATATTAACGAAAGAAAAAAATGCAAATCAAAACCACCATGGTAATACCATTCTCAGCTATTAGATTGGCAAAGATAAAAATGTTTGCTAATACAATCTGTTGGCAAGGGAACATAGAAGCCCTCAAATATTAGTGATGACATGAAAACTTGGTACTAGAAAAAGCACAATAGGCAATACTTATCAAAATCTTATCAAGCACAGAGGTCAGCACAAACTGTAAATGGTCTATTGAGAACCTAGAAGCTTTCCTCTTGCAGTTAGCTTGACTAACTGCAT
Source organism: Canis aureus (assembly GCF_053574225.1). Classification (NCBI taxonomy): domain Eukaryota; kingdom Metazoa; phylum Chordata; class Mammalia; order Carnivora; family Canidae; genus Canis; species Canis aureus. The sequence continues at coordinate 57,106,229 of NC_135628.1, read as the reverse complement.
GGCAAGAAGTGCAACTGGTAGGTGTTATCAGATGAACAGAGATTGATAACAACTATTATAAAATGTAGCAGCTGCCTCACTTTATAAAAACACTAACACAAGAAACACATCAATGCTCACTTACCCAGGCCCAATCAAGTGTCAGTGATTGATTATATGCTCTCATGGCACACTTTGTTTTTCCTCTATAGTACTTAACACAATTTGTAGTAATATACATATTGAAAAGTTCTTTGATCAATGCCTGTCTTCCCCTCTAGACTTTAAACTCTATAAGGAGAGGAACTATGTCTTATTTGTGTTTCAGCCCAGTGTCTGGTCCATGGTAGATATTCAGTGTATGTGGAATCCATTCTTCCATTCAACAAATATTCACTAGCGGTCAGGTGGGCAGTATGCCACATTCTGGAGATAGGGTGCCAAGCAAGGCAAAATCATTCTCTCTCAGGGCTTCTGTTCTAGGAGCAGTTAGAGGATAACCAAACATACACAGACACAGATCATAGAAGGTAATCTAATGGTCATGATCCTGTTGGTCTCCAAACAGGTATATTTTTCCATACTGATACCCCCAACTGGCATTTAATTTTCAATGATTTCTTCTGTTTGAAATAACTTCAGTACTTTAATTCTTAAACAATGAATCTACTTTTCACCAGAACTTAGTAACAGTTACAAAATAAAGAAAGAAAAATTTACATTATCCAAACACAACTACATTTAACATCAAAGCATATTTCTCTCCTTTGTTTCCCACAAATCTTTAATATCCCAGTGAGCACAGAACATGTAATGTTCCCTGCTTCTTAGATCAGACATTTAATCTCCCTTCATTCCTAACAAAGATGAAGGAACATGGCAAAATGATCTCTTTCCAAAAGGAAAAGAGGTTTCCATAGCAGCCATGGCTTCATCGCATTCAATCTGGTCTGCCCTCTCCAAGACCTGCAGTTCTACCAAAGCAGAGTGGCTCTCTAGCACCTCCTCTTGCAATGATTTGCTACCTCCACATTTAAACAGGCCCATTTTCAAATAGATGGAAGAGGTGCCTCACACATGCCAATCACTATCTTTTCTCCCATTGCTCTCTCTTCCATATTTTTGACATTGCACCTTGAAAGGATTTTCTTTCTTTTGCCTCTTCCTCATGCTTTTCCTATTTGTTGATTATTACAGAACTTCTTCTTCCAGCTTCTTGGACACAAAAATGGTATGAAATGCTCATGAGCTAGATTTTGGGAAAGAATCAGTAATTAGGCAGCAGCAGATGAAGAAATTGGTAATGAGCTGCCCAGACTGCAGACCACATTAGCCATCTGAAATTGAAGACACTGCCTGTCTTTCTGAGGAAATTATGGGTAGCAGGAGGTTCTGGGAGATTAGCAAAGCACATGCTGCTCTAATGCTTATACTGAGTTGGCAACAATAATTGAATATTTTTAATAGTAAGCAGAGGTTTATAGACACTTCATAGATTATGAATGAACAGCAAGACTATCTCTCCTATAAATAGACAACTGATAGTTGGGAGAGAGGTGGGAGGAGATAAAAAAAATAAGTGGGTCACCAAAGTGATTTTTAAAAACTGGCTACAGAAGTATTCTGGCTCTGCAGGAAGTGAAGTATGACAATTCACTAGCCTGGTTCCTTCTTTTCTAGCAAAATAGCACACCACATTAATTCTCTTTACATAAAGACAAATGAAACAGTCCTGCAATGCATCACAACCAGAATATATTTAATAAGATGATGCTGAACAATGAAACTTTTAAGGAAAGTTACAGTACTGGTATCTTGCCTCAGAGCAGTATTTATATGCTAATGATTTAGAAGAGGTTATTTCACTGGGGGGGGTGAGGGAAAGAAGGTGCATTTGGGGTGGAAAAAAGAATTTATGGTTCTTTTTGCCTACACTCCAACTTTAAGAAAAACAGATTCTTGTACTTTATCATAAGATTCCATGAATGATAAATAATATAAAGTATTGTGACTTGACTTCTTTCTAAAATAAATGCCAGTAACATATCCCAGTACAGTTTGATGAACACAAAATACTATATAAGCTTCAAGGGATAATCTGACAATATCCCTTCTAAAATTTTCAGCCTCTAGAAGCAACAATGCCAATCACTCTTGAATGACACTTCCAAGGTCATTAATTTGTGAGTTTTAAAGCATTTTAAAGCTTTCAAGCACAGAGCCACCACAGCCTAGTTCAAAATTATCAGTTATTTGGAATCCCAGCTCAAGACTTTAATCTTTGATCTTCAAGAAGAGTGGTTCACTCTAAGTATTTGCTTTCTCTGGTCTATTTTATCTCATAATAGTCTGGGCCCAATTTTTCAGATTCATACATGTTATAAAATGGGATCATGCCATACACCTGAAACCAAGACAGTTTGTTCACTTGCCAATATGCAACACATCCTGCCTACAAAAGCTCTACCTACCAACAACAACAAAAAGGCTTAAAGGAGGGTTTGGGGGGGAACCCTTCTGCTAACTCATTCCTCATAGAGAAACATTTATTATTTCCTCGGGCACTATGCTGAATTTCTACTTCTACAGCTGTAATTTCCACTTGTGAATTGTGGAAGGGGCTTAGGGAATGGAAGAGGAAGGGGTCAAGATTCTATGAAAGACACATTGCTTTTAAGGGTACTGTAATGAGATTTGCAGAAAAGTTATTGATCCGTGCCCTTTCGTTTTATTTCCAATATACACTACAGTCATGTTATTTCCCTATGAAAGTTCAGTGTATTCATCTAGGGACTTGCAGCAACAGGGCAAATAGCAAGCCAGAATTTTGGAGTATTCATTAGTAAGGAGGCAAAAGGTCTTCACGGAAATCCAGGCACCAGGCAAAGAAAGAAGAAAAGCAAAGTTCAATTTAGAACCATTCCCCAGCCTCTCTAGATGACAATGTGAGTGATCAAAGAACATGGAAGTTCAAGAAGGAAGCAAAAATAAAAAAATAAAAAGTGTGTATTCATATATACTTATGCATGTAATCGTTCTTCCTGGCGCTACTTTACTAAATTCTAATCACATGACCTCATCTAGTGCAAGCAACCCTCTAAGACATGGGTTATCTTCTTCAGATTACAGCGTTGGCATTCAAAATCAGGTCTGCTTGACTCCAAAACATCAAAATACATTCTTTGAAATGGTCTATGGCAGGAGATGGGTGGAAGATGGTTTCTTCACCAACAGCATTTTTTTTAAGACTTATTTATTTGAGAGAGAGAGAGAGAGAGAGAGGAGGGGGAGAGGGAGAGAACCCTCAAGCAGAATCCCCAATGAGTGTGGTCTGATGTGGGGCTCAATCCTATGACCCATGAGATCATGACCTGAGTCTGATGCGGGGCTCGATCCCATGACCCATGAGATCATGACCTGAGTGGAAACCAAGAGCCACCCACGTGTTCCCATATCAATTGCATTTTTTAAAGAAGTTTTTAAGGGAATTTATTTTTGACGGTTTTTTTTTTTTGACGAGTTTTAAAGTATAATCAAAATCAATGTTATTTAGATATATCAAAATATAGAAAATGTAAATAGAACACATTAATTTTCCCAAAATATTTGAAGTCTGGGGAATTCTAAGCAAGCTATGATTTCTCCTTAAATTTATTATTTTCTCTTTAAAAAAAATATTTCTTTAAGTCCTAAGTACAAACAGTAGAGTTTCCTTAACAACAGGTCCATGAGATTATTATCCCTTCTATATACTATCTGGCACCTCCCAGGAACTTACATTCTTGGAGCAACTGAGAAGACCTTCTCCACTTTGCCCTTTGTCCTCACACAAAGTTGTAGTTTCCAGTGGTTTCTCCCTACCTCACACTGTAACAAATTCCTGCCCTGGTATACATGGAGGGGGACAGAAGCAGAGAAGAGGAGCAGGGAACAGAATCTGTGTAGAGTATATCTTGGATTTTCTCCATGTTTGGAGACATGATCTCTCAGTGTATGAGTCAAGACAGAGTTAGGACTATAGAACAATTTTAGGTTCCCCTTATGAAACAAGAATTATGAAATCCAAATCCTATTAGCTATCTTAAATAGATAGAGGAACTCCTGAAACGACCTATCTTTTTGGTAAATATCACCACACATTAAAGAAGCAAGTACAGGACAGAGAAAGACTATATACTGCATTCAACTCCAAGGCCAGTCACTTTTTCTGTCACCTTGAACTAATTATTAGTTTCTGAGCCCCAGTTTCCTGGACTGTAAAATGTAGATACTAGATAAGTAGCTCATAAAGTTGTAGTGAGAATTAAATGAGATAATATATGCAAATGACTTGAGTACTGCTTAGTATTTAATATTCAATCAATACATTTTTCATTTTTTTCATTTGAGTATGAACAATACGCTTTAAAGCTTCTCAACTACATCAAAAACCAGCTGAATGATGCCTATTCAGCCATTTTCATCAATCTGAGTTTGTATCAGCTCTAGCAGCTCAAGTTGAAGAAATAACATCAACGAAAGTTGTTCACCTAACCCCCATCCTAAAAAATGTAGAGTTCTCAAAACAACACATCACATGCCAGTTACCTTGGCTGGTTCTCCACAGTGAGGCTCTCTCCCCTCTGATAGCCACTGTCTGCCACCTGGGTGGTAGACCTCTTCACAATCTGCTGCAACTCCTGCTCCAAGCGCTCTTTGATCGCCTTCACTGTCTCTGGAATCTTCTTCAGTTTGGCCAGTCCTTTGATGAGAATGCCCATAAAAAGGGTGCTATTCTCCTCTGGATCCAATTCCAAATCCTCCTTGATGTCCTGCAGGTTTATCTCCCTTGCTGTAAGAAAAAGAAAAAAGTTCCATTACAAGATTCAAAAACAGAACAAGTTGAATAAATGAGATCACAGCTTTGATTACGTCTTAAAGGAGCGAGAGATTTTTTAATTAAATTTTTAATTAAATTATATTCACATAGTAACAAAGAATCACAAAATAAGTTATATTCCGTGAATCATACCCATCAGTTATAATAAGAGGTGGAAGCCATTAAAAACAAGCAAATGTCCACAGAAAGTTTCCCACAGACTGCCACTTCTACAATGAGCCAGTCAGTTCATGACATTTATTAAGCATTTGCTGCTTATAAAATGCCATACTTGAGTGCTACAGAAGAATTCTAAAGAGCCTGACCACAGTCTCAAAACTCTTATTTGGTAGTTAGAAAAGAAAGTAACTTGATAAAAAGAGGTAAGTTAAATAAGGTAAATCAGTTAAAACAAATGACTAAAGATATAGAAAAATGAAGAATGATATGTGCAAGTGAGACAATACTCTGAGGGAAAGAGTAATGAAGAGTTTTCATAAATACAAAAGAACCACCTTCTATTTTTCTTTAAACATAGATCTACTATAATACTGTCTACAGAAAACAGGCCTTGCTAATTCATGTTAGTTTCCTGAGAAATAATTTTATGTGTCAAAAGTCTCTGCAGGGGATCCCTGGGTGGCGCAGTGGTTTGGCGCCTGCCTTTGGCCCAGGGCGCGATCCTGGAGACCCAGGATCGAATCCCACGTCGGGCTCCTGGTGCATGGAGCCTGCTTCTCCCTCTGCCTATGCCTCTGCCTCTCTCTCTCTCTCTCTCTCTGGGTGACTATCATAAATAAATAAAAATTTAAAAAAAAAAGTATCTGCAGATCTGTTAACTATAGCTTTCATCAAAACCACCTGGTTTGGAAATGAAAGAGGACAGCCTAGCACAGTGGTTCCCACCGCCCAGTGAGGAGCTGGGGAAAAGGAGGGATAGGGATCTGAGATCTCTGCTATCTATTGACCACCACATGCCTTCCCCTCAGACTAATGCACACACACAGAGATATGTACCCCAAAATACTCAAAATAATTCTCTCATTTTAAAAATGATTAAGAAAGAATAAAGCAAAAGTGAGTAAAAGCTGGAAAATGAATCCTACATAGTTAAAGCCTTCCCCATCTTCCCTCTTCTCTATTCTTCAAAATAACTGGCAGGTTTTTAAAATATGTGATATCCTGAAAGAGAATGCATACCATTCTACTTAGTAGACTCAAGCTCAGTGATACTATGAGTTCACTCCAGGGTTTTCAGCACCACTCCAATCTATTTATTAGGGAAGAATTAAAGTATCTCATGATGGAGTAAATCCTTGTAACCACTGCATAAAGTCTCCCAAACCCCTACTTCACATGATATGCAGGCCATTCTCCTCATACCCTTTTCTTTTTGTTCCCAACTCATAAAATGTACTTAAATCTGAGCCCAAAGAAGTTAAGGACATGCAGGACATAATTACTTCAATGAGCTCGATCTTCACTGAAAAAGTCCCCTACGTACTTATCCATGAGGCAGAAAACCATGTGGAGACACAGAAGCATATCAAGAATGACCAAATTCCTAGGATTTTCTTTGCAACACAGAGGACATTTGATGATGTGGTATTTAATTTAATACATTTTAATACTAATCAAGTGGGAGTAGAAGCAAGGTGGCTTAAGCCTCTGAAGATGACAATTCTGATGGCAAATAAAAAAAAAAAAAAGGTTTTGATATTTCCAAATGTGACATTCCAAGAATAGACATTTTAGTTACTGGTTTTGTTTTTATACATTAAGAACTAGATACTTCAGATCACAGAATTCCTGCATCCTGCAAAACCAATCCCAGCAGTGAGAAGAGAGAAATACTTAGCAGCCAAGGAGCCTCTAAATTCAGCATGTTAGAGAGGGAAAATGAAGCACAACTATAAGCAGAGCTTCAGGCAGGGAAAAAAGTAGAAATTTAGCTGAGAGAAAATCATCTTCACGAAAGAGCACATATGAATCACCAACAGACACAAACCAAGGGCCACCTGCATGTTGCAACCACCTGCTACAGGAGCTATTGGTGATGAGATAAATGTAGTTTAAATCAATGAGGCCCTAAGATGGTGTGGCATATAGCTACTTACATGTGTACTAATATGATAGATGAGCTATTAAAAAAAATAACAAGCAAAGTATGAGTAATAAAATGCCACAGCCCCAAATGGCACATTTGTTTAGAACCTTATCTTTCTGTTTGTCTCCTGAAATCACCTAGAGCATAAACACTGAACAGATCCAATATTAATTGATTTATATTATCTATTTCACTTACACCAGCTGAAAATTAAAAGGCAATTTAAAAGGATAATATGATCAACCACGAAGACTAGCCCAATAATCACAAAAACCCTATGAGGTCAGATAGAATTATTGGTGCTTTATGGAAAAAGTCTTGTACAAAAAGAATGCAGCTGCTATTCAAGGGTCTCACACCACAACTAGAACAAAACATACATACTTCCCAATGACAAAACACCAAATCCTTCCCTTGTATCTATAGTGATATAATATGTACTCACTGTGTAGGTTTTAGAACACTTTATAATTAGAAATACTGTACTCTCTTACCCAGTTCTCTCTGACCTTTTTTGCTCTGAAGAGGCTTATCAAGCAAGGATTTCTTGAACCTGGTTTTGAAGACCCTCACTGGCAGGACTGTGCTAAATATTGACTTTCTTGTTCTTATTCATTACTACTACTAAAATCCTACTGGCTCCAATTGTTCCTTATTATACGCATAGACAGGGAAGGAAGCAGAGAGAGATGGATGTGTAGATATACATGCCTAAGTAGATATAAATCGTGTCTGTGGTTTCAGGCTAAGTATGGATTCATGAAGGTTTAACAAGACACTTTGGGACTCATGAAATGATTAACTAGATGGTATCTCCAGTCTTTTCAAGCTCCAAAATTCCATGATTCTACTACCTTAGAACAAACCTATACATCCTCTGGTTCCATGGCCTATAGGTAATTATGTGCACCTAGATTACAGATAGCCCATTTAAAAAAATGACAGATGAAGTGAATAATCCATTTAATCAGCTAAGTGTTCTATAAAAGAAAACTATTTGTTTCCCACTGAGTACAGGAAGCAACAGAGACTAGTCCATAACTGCTTTCTTTTCTTGGTACATCTGGTAAGAAAATATTAGTAACACATGCCATGGTTATATACATACCACACGTCATCAAATTTGCACAAGAACCCTGGTGATACATTTTAACTTTGTACTGAATAAGCTTTACTATTTAACTTAACATTTATGCATGTTCATGAAATTTTAAGAGACAATGGTAGTGTTTCCCACAGAAACTCCTGGTAAACATCATGCTTTATACTATGCATGGAAACTAAAGTAGGTAAATATGATGTATATGATTTGGACCTATATATATGACTTCATTTACATGCTGTATTCAAGAACATTATGTCTATATAACAGGAGAACTGTGTCATGTTGAACAGAATCCAATATGGTAAGGAGACTTCAAAAAAATTACCAAACCTAATTAGCCCAATAAAGTATCAAGAGAATTACATATCCACAGTGCTGCCCCCAAAGATGGGAATCCGTCCTCAGAAGAGTGATGATACTGTCAAGTAGAAAATAAGAAGTTACCACTTAATAATTCTGTGTTTCTGGCCAAAATGGCACTGTAAATTCTCAAGATAACCCAATCTCAAAACACAGTTATACACAAAATATGAACTAAGAAGTTATAAAGAAATAGTCTGGTTCAAAATGGAGAGTAACACTTCTGTAGACTAGGAATAGAAAAAATAAGTGAGGCCAGAGTCTGTGTCCAACAACCTCTGTGTGGAGAAGCAGGCAAGCAAGGTCTGGCCCATGGGTGTTACAGAGAGGTCACCTGCACCACTGGCCAGATGAGCTGATAAAATCCTCGGTCAAGGGCTATGAGCACAGGACCAAATCAAGCTCTAGACCAACGAGGTAGGCTTCTGGCCCTATCAAAATCCTTATCTTCATGTCCCAGTGGAGATAATTGGTCAACTCTATATTTTAAATACCATTCGTTTCACCGATGAAAAATTACTTCTAACATCTTTTATTCTAATTAATGCACCCACTGGTACAGATGGAGACAGCAGCATCTGATGCACTGGTTGCCCCTGGAGTATAGAATCTTGATTAGGGTCTTTCAAATGTTAACTAACTACCCCTGAAGTGTGGATTCCTTGATTAGGGTACTTCAAAAATGTTAACTAAGCACCCTTAAGGTGCAGATTAAATTACTTTAAAGGAAACTACAGACAATATAACACCCCACTCCTGAAAGGAGGCTGCCAAAAGCTACTGCCAAATGCTACTTGGAGCTATCATTTACATGAAGCTAGGGGTTTTTTTCCTTCCTCAGCATAGTAACAGTTTCAACTCAGAGGTACAGATGAACCCCACATTGCAGTGAGATAGATTTGAAAGCACAATGAATATGCACTGGTCCTTCCATAAGAGAAAGTGGGTCATGGGGAAAATGATGGTATGTTTCAGGGGGAAGATGGAGTGCAAGGTAGACTAATACGATAAAAACAAACAAAACTGACACATGTTCAGTTTCCCTTGGGACAACACTTGACATAAGTTCTCTCTTTTGGAGCCAGGAGGATGCATCTTTAAAGGTCAAGGAGTAGCCACCAGCAGAGAAGTGGTTACTAAAAATTTTAAGAGGGATACAGAATAAGAGAAGACCCATGGAACCCATAAAGAAATCGACAGTTTATATCAATATTCAATAATATGTTAGGCCTTGTAAGTTCAATTGCTCAAAGAGACAGTACGATCCTATAAAAAGAGCAAGAGCTGAGCATCATACAACTTTAAATTTGATTATCAACTCTACTACATTCTCATTGTGTAAATCTCTCACAAGTCATTAAATCTTGCTGGACCTCAATTTTTCCATCTGTAAAATGGAAATAATATTATCTACACAACTGTGTATATTAAATGAGGTAATGTGACATCAAAGCCCAAAAACAAATACCCAAGAAAGTAAAAAAAAAGTACTTTTAGGACTTCTAGCTTTAGGAACTCCTGGATTGCTGGAGACAATAGTAGTTGCTTAGGTGCCCATTTCTCCTTATTTCCTCCAAAATAACATAGAACAACCAGAAAAACAAACAAAACTCCTAGAAATCATACCCTCAGGATAGCCTGAAAGACAGAAATTGCCCAAAATTCACAACTGTAAGTAAAAATTAAAAGAACACCAAATACCAGCACACAATCTCTCAGGTTCCTGTCCCACCCCTACTCTGACACAAGGCTTTGTTACAAGCAATAACAGGCTATTGAAGAAACTATGAAAAGACATGGGGGTTGGTGACTGATCCAAAACTATCTCTAAAAAAGACTACGTCCGCCCTAAAGTTCAAAATACTCAAAAAGTATCCAAAAAAAGATGAGATCATGGACTATAGAGAAGAGAGTTTAAAATCAGACAAATTGCAGTATTTGAGACCTCCAGCTTCTATGGGAGAAATAAGACGAAAGAAAGAGAGAAAGACCCTTTAGCTATTGGATGGTGAAGGGAGAAAGAAGCATTAAGGGAAAATTCAGGATCCCACAAGAGTCAAAATTCTGAGAACAACCTTCTCTTACCATCAAATCAATTAGTACACTCAAGGATTAGGATTTTGCTATGCTGACAGAAGAGGGAGCCAATGAGTTAGGAATTCTATAAAATACCCCAAATCCATAAAAGAAAAAAAATGAACAAATTTGCATAAAGGTATACAGAAACATCCAAAACACATTAACACAAGAAAACTCCCTGCAACCACCAAGAAGCACAAGGAAATTAGATGACAACACTCCAGATGGTAGCAATATATTCAAACAAGAATTTGGGGATACAAAAAGCCACATTAAGTCAGAAATCCTAAAGCTAAGAACAGACACAGACCAATAAAAGAAAGGTATAATAAGAAAATGGACTAAACTCAGGAGAGATATGGAAGAAAAAGGCTATTATTTCAGATAGGAAGAATAAATTATAAAGTGTCCAAGAGAAAACAGACTCAAATGAGTATCTCATTAAGGGTACTAAGGAAATTCAAGGAACCAACAGAGAATAAAAGGGATATAAAGAAAGAAATACAAAGACCGAAGAGAAAGTAGTAGAAATGAAAGACAGGCAAAGAAAAAAGTAACATATTAGAAGAAAAACAAATAACAGAACAGACTACTTAAAAATTATAAAGCAAAAAAAAAAAAAAAAAATTGAATCTACAATATGAAAGAGCCCATTGGGCATCTGGGAAAATTAACCACAAAAAAAAAAAAAAAAAAAAATTCCAGGGTATATATCCCACTAAAACTGTTAAATTCCTAAGTTAAAAAGTCCTCAAGGTCTACAGGATCACAACTTACAAGGGCAAACAATGCAAACTGGTGCTGCTACTCTGGAGAGCAGTATGGAGGTTCCTCGAAAATTTAAAAATAGAGGTAACCCATGACCCAGCAATTGCACTACTAGGTATTTATCCAAAGGATATAGAAATAGTGATTTGAAGAGGCACACACATCCAATGTTTATAGCAAAAATGCCCACAACTGCCAAACCATGGGAAAAGCCCAGATGTTCATCAGCAGATGAATGGATAAAAAAAACACAGGATATATATATATAGATATATATAGATATAAATAGATAGATGATATAAAATGGAATATTATTCAGCCATCAAAAAGAATGAATCTTGCCATTTGCAATGACATGAATAGAACTAGAGGGCATTATGCTAAGTGAAACAAGTCAGTTAGAAAAAGACAAATTCCCTATGATTTCATTCATACGTGGAATTTATGAAACCAAACAGATGAACATAGAAGAAACGAAGGAAAAATAAGATGAAATCAGAGAGAGAGAAACAAACCATAAGAGACTCTTAACTATAGGAAACAAACTGTAGGCTGTGAGAGGGGAAATGGGTGGTGAGTGGGCTAAAGGGGTGATGTGCATTAAGGAGGGCATTTGATGTAATGAGCACTGGGTGTTATATGAAATGAGACAATATTTTTTAAATGATAATGTAAACATTAAATACCAATGACTATGGGGCACATTTAAAGTGATGAGAAAAAAATCCTGAAACTGAACACTTTTATCCATAAAAATGAAAGAATTAAAATACATAACCTCAAATGTCTAGATCAGGAGAAAAAATAAACAAGAAAGCACAAAAAAGAAAATAAAGATAAAAGCAGAAAATGAGGTAGAGAACAGAAAAATTGCCCTAATCAATAATTAAAATACTGGTTATTTCTTAAAAATTAAAAACAGAAACAAAAAACAAAACAAAAAACAAAAAAAACCTAAGATAATAGCTAAACCACCAGCTACTGTGATCAAGAAAAGAGAGTTAGTGCAAATAAAAAGAAAAAAAGGGGAAATTGTAAAATCATTAGAAAATACTTCATAGATTTCTGTATAAATAAAATTGAAAAACTAAACAAAATCAATAATTTCCTAGGAAAACACAGATTATTAAAACTGATCCCAATAGAGATCCTAGAATGCTTAAAGAGAACAATTTATGGAAAAAAATAGAGAATATTAATAAAGAGGAAAAATATTTTAAAATATCAGATCCAAATGTTTTCACAGGGAAATTCCCTAACCTTCAAACATCAGAGAATCAGAGAATGTTCCATCACTTGTTCTAGAGCACTGAGAATGAAGACAAACTTCCCAACTCCTTTTATGAAGCAAATTATTATACTGAGGCCTTAATCTGATGTGACTTAGACTGTAGGCTAGTATCATTTATAAACATCGATGCAAAAATTCTAAGTAAAATCTTAGCAAACAGAATTCACCACCACATTGAGAAAGTAACACACCATCATCAAGAGACATTTATTCTAGGGAGTGAAAAATCAGTTCAATATTGGGAAGTCTATTAACATAACACAGTAAGAGAATTAAAGATAAAATAGGAAAAAAGTGGATAAATGACAATTCACAAAAAAAATTAAAATGGGCTTTAAAAATAAGGAAAATTGTTCAAACTGACTAATAAGAGAAATGCAAATTAAACAATATTGTGATACCATGTGATATGCTCTCAAATGGGCATAAATGAAAAAGTATACCACCACATTATTTGGGAAGGCTGTGGGGAAAACAAGCAGTCTCACATACTCATGGTACAATGCAAACTGTTACAGCTCTTCTAGAGAATTTGGCAATACCAAAAAAAATAATAATAATAATACATATGGCCTTCTCTTTTGATTGTGCTATCCCTCTTCTAGCTGCTTACCCTAAGGATACACCTTCAAAAACAATGAGAATACATATGCACAATGTTATTCATCACATCACTACTTATAAAGACAAAATACTATAAACCCATATACCCACACATGAGAGTGATTGAACTATGATAAATCAACATAATGGAGAACTATTCAAGCATTAAAAATAATAATAATAAAACAATCTATATAAACTGAAGTAGAGTGATTTCCAGGACAAGTGAAAACAGGAAAATATAAGAGAGTATCTAACGTAAAATTCCCCTTCGTGGAAAAGAGGTATAAAATAGACACACAGATACTTATTTTTTAAAAAGAAATGCAGGAAGAATAAACCAGAAACTAATGAAATTGATTAACTATATGGGGTGGGTGGAAAAGCAGAAAAATGATTAGCATCCACTTAACTCTCTTACACAGTAATAGAGAAAAGAAATGGCCTAATAAAAACCTGGCAAACAACAATTTACAAGAGACCCAAATGGCTCATATACATGGAAAAATTCTCTACACCACTAGAAACCTCAGAGATGCAAACTAAAATAACAAACTAAAAAAATACAAACACGAAGCCTGTCGGATTTGTGAAAATCCATTTGCAAAAATTAAAAGTCTAACAACGCCAAATTTAAGGGCAATAAATGGAGAAACAAAAGCTCATGCACAGTTGAGAGAAATCTACATTGGTACAATCACTTTTAAAAAGCTATCTGGCATGGGCATCTGGGTGGCTCAGTCAGTTCATCATCTGACTCTTGATTTTGGCTGAAGTTAGGGTTATGAGTCCCCAGTTGATGGATTCCACTTAAGATTCTCTACCCCTCCCCCAACTCTCTCGCTAAAAAAACAAATAAATAAAAAATAAGCAAAGATAGCTAGCTAGCTAGTTTGGCAAGTGAAGTTCAAAATGCCCATTCCTATACATACAGAACATACACGGTACCCCAAGAGTAAGGCTTCCTCACTTTGGGGCATCATGGCACATATGGAAAATAATAGTACTTATCCAGCACAACTAGGATAAATGGAGGTGGCTGCATGTTGCTAAGGAGAACTTGCCTAGAGATTTCAACTGGCCCAAGATCCAAATGGCTATACCAAAGGCTGAAGGGTTCAGTATCTCAGATTTATCTACAACCCATTCCCAAGAGATCAGTGGCAGGGAAACTGTCCTACAGAAGTATGTACAAAAATACTCACTGCTATAAGGTTCCTAATAATGAAAAATTGCAAACTTGTAACTTGTCTACCTATAGAATGGATAAATTGCGATTGCATAATAAAACACTATAAGTAGTTAAAACAAATAAACTAGAGCTACATTGTAACATAAGAAAATGCAGATTACAATGTTGAGTTTAAGGGTGGCTCAGCAGTTGAGCCTCTACTTCGGCTCAGGGCATGATCTCTGTCCTGGGGATTGAGTCCCACACTCGGCTCCCTGCGAGGAACCTGCTTCTCCCTCTGTGTCTCTGCCTCTCTCTCTGTGTCTCTCATGAATAAATAAATAAATCTTTAAAAATAAATAAATAAAAATAAAACCTAAGCAGTAGAATGATACATATGATATAATTAACTACTTATATTATATCATTAAAATCAAGTAAATATTGGGCAGCCCCGGTGGCTCAGCAGTTTAGCGCCGCCTTCGGCCCAGGGTGGGGTTCTGGAGACCCAGGATCGGGTCCCACATCAGGTTCCCTCTGTGGAGCCTGCTTCTCCCTCTGCCTGTGTCTCCGCCTCTCTCTCTATATATGTCTCTCATGTATAAATAAATAAAATCTTTGAAAAAAAAATAAAAGATTTAAAATCATGTAAATATGTAAACTAGGCTATACAATTTATTTAAACTCTAAAATAATATACTTTATATATATAAACACACACAATATTATAACATTTACATATAAATACATATATGAATATATAAAGTATGTGATGTTTCTATATTTACAAATATACAACATATATATACACACACACAGTACAAGTATGAAAACATACTGGGGAAAGATAGGAACATTTTCAAAATAGTAGTGACCTTTAGGGTAAAAGAGAAAGGAAAGGAATTGAGGAAAATAATTAATACATGCATTGGGGGCTTCAATTATACCTGCAAATTTTTTTTTAAAGAATCTAAATCAGGGATCCCTGGGTGGCGCAGCGGTTTGGCGCCTGCCTTTGGCCTAGGGCGCGATCCTGGAGACCCGGGATCGATTCCCACGTCGGGCTCCCGGTGCATGAAGCCTGCTTCTCTCTGCCTGTGTCTCTGCCTCTCTTTCTCTCTCTGTGACTATCGTAAATAAATAAAAATTTAAAAAAATATATTTAAAAAAAAAAAAAAAAGAATCTAAATCAAAGGGCAGCCCAGGTGGCTCAGTGGTTTAGCACCGCCTTCAGTCCAGGGCCTGATCCTGGGGACCTGGGATCGAGTCCCATGTCAGGTTCCCTGCATGGAGCCTGCTTCTCCCTCTGCCTGTGTCTCTGCCTCTCTCTCTCTCTGTCTCTCATGAATATATAAAATCTTAAAAAAAAAAAAAAAAAAAAAAGAGAGCCAAATATGGAAAAATATTAAGATTTATTAATTGGTAGTTAATACATGATGATGGCTACATTCACATCCAATGTGTGAATATAATATTCATAGTTAATAAATAGATGTATTTTAATTAACAAACTCTGGCCTTGCTTTATTTTTACATTTACAGGTATCTGAACTATTAATTCTATTTTGCCTCCTTTGTATATAGTCCTCAGCTCTACTTATGATTAATCATAGAAATCAACCAAGATATTTAATAGCAAATGAAGGATACTTTAGGAACAACTGATTTAAAATTCCAAGGGAGGTCCCAACCTCAGGACAGAAGTAACTTACAAGGCATCATATTGTTTTAGAGAACTTTCACTATTCTAGACATGTGAGTTACAAGAAGAAAAAATTCATCTCCTTTTACGTTAGGATTCATAGCTCTCACTCCATGTAGAGAGAATTTATATATCAAATCCTAAATTTTTTAGAAAAATACCAAGTCCCAGAACAAGACTTTATGAAATAAAATGTACATTAAAAAAGCAGCAAAAGAAAAAAATCATTTAATTTGTGCTCTCTTTAGGTTTTATTGCTTAACCTATGCTAGTACCAAAAAGAAAGGAAGTAAGAAGTCCAGTTTCATTATAGTTATAGTCACAGCAATCCCAGCAGGAGCATGCATAAAATGAATAAAGAAGCCACAAATGAAATGCCTGTGTACCCCAGGAGTAATTGCTCAGTCAAAATGTTCCAAAGGCAGTTTGCCAAATAAAAGGACACACTGGGAATCCAAAAGCTTAAACCAACATTTTACTACAATTACTGGCTTTTTTCCACACTTCTCCCATCCTTTTACCTAAGTTATAGTTGAATTACTACATCTAAATTAGATATTAGTTTCCTGTACATTACAAAATACTGTGACTGATGAGAAATAGGAGAAAGGCTTGCAAAATACATCTCTTACTTATTTAGAGTGAGAACAGCATGAGGCCAGCTTCCAACAATTACCATCTGGTGAACCTGGACCAATCACTCAACCTCTGTGGATGGAATATATATATAAAGTGAGTTTTAAAAATAATACCTGATTAACTAGAGTGTATAAGCAAGCTTTCATATATTTACTACACCAGTTGCTTATGCATACTTGTGCCTATTTTTAATATATTACATTTGCATATTTTTTGCTTATTAGCAGCTTCTTTTATTGATTTATAGGGGTTCTTTATATATTCTGGATGCTTAACCTCTGTTGGATAAATGCCAATCTTTCCATGTATATGGACTGACTCTTCTGTAAATTGTCCATCATTTGTACAGTTCTTTAAAATGGCATTTCTTCTCTTCACTAATGTTCAGGAAAGCTAATCATTTTTCTCTTAGTGGGTTTCTTGCTTCTGCCAATCTGTGCCTTGATTTTACATTTTGTAATTAATATTTTTAATTGGATGATGCATACACATCCACAGTTCTCTACTTTTATAACTTAAGTATTTAACAGACTGAAATATGATAGCTATAAAAATAATCATCATAATGACAACAGTACCTGCCATAACTACCTCATAGGACCACTGCCATCAGTTGAATGATGGAATATGTTTTGCAAACTATAACATGTAACTATATACTATAATAGAAACTATAATAGAAAATCTCACAGAAAAGTCACTCACAACTCTACCTGTAAAGATGTTTGAAAAATGACTCCTTTGCAAACAATCAAAATTCTTGTTTAATAATAATCTGAAAGTCCTCAGGAATCACCTCCAACCTTAATTTATGGCACCCCAATGACAGATCTGTTCTATCCAGGGATTCCCTATTGGAACCTCCTCTATAAAAATGTCAGTTCTAATGGATTACATCCTCCATCCTACTATTTCACAAGATGAGAGGGGAGTTTTAAAAGCCTATGTTAAATTCCCTTCTGAAAATGACTATTACATATAAGGCTGACTTGCAAGGCACATCACAAATACACTCTTAGGACTTACTGTCCATTAAGAATAAGAAAATATCTGCCCTTTATAGTGTATTTATTTCATCAGCCTCACACTTGTATGTGTACTTAGTAACATTTTATGCAGTTCTCTACATAATTTACATCTTCCTCATTTATACAAGCCCCTTTAATCACGTGACCCAGATTAACATAGTCCTTACAACTGGAACTGCAAGGATTTAAAAAGATTTCACATACAATTTCAAGAAGGTCAAAATTTTACATATTGGCTCCTCAAGATAAAGCAAGTCAGAAAATAACCAGTACAGAATGGGATATTCCAAAAGATATCCATGTTCTAATCCCCAGAATCTGTGAATAGGTCCCATGGCAATGGAGACTTCACAGATGTGATTAAGGTTAAAGACCTTGAGCTGGGCAAAGTGTCCTGAATTATCCAGGTGGAATCAATCTAATCACAGGAGTCCTTAAAAGAGGGAGGAGGCAGCAGAAGGGTGGGTCAGAGATGTGACACATTGTCCCCAGTTTTGAAGACAGAGGAAAAGGGCAACAAGTCTTGTGGCAGCTTCTAGGAGCTGGAAAAGGCAAGGAAATAGACTCTCCTGTAGAGCCTCCAGAAGGAACACAGCCATGCCAACACCTTGATTTAAGCCCAGTGAAACCCACACTGGACTTCTAACCTACGAATCTCTAAGATGATAAATTTATGTTGTCGTAATTTGTCGTGGCAACCAGAAAAACCTAATACTCAGAGCATATCTAGCTTTTTTGAAGGAAAACAAACTGGTTAGAAGAGCATATTCTGGGAGGACCCAGCTCCTTACTGGAAATCACAGCCCTACTGGCTTGCCAACTGTGTCAATTTAAACCAATTATTAACACCCCAGGCCCCGGTTTTCTCATCTGTTAGAATGGAGCTGTTAGAATAGTATCTACCTACAAAGATTGTTAAAGGACTGACCTCATTCATGCAAGGAACTTAAAATGTTGTTTTACATAGAGTAGGGCACTACACTCATCTTTAAGTACTCCTAGTACGCATTTCAATTGGTAATATCTCAACCACCTGCTCTTTTGTTCACCCACAGAAAAACCAGAAGATCAACAGTCTTAAACAGTCAAAGAAAGGAGCCTTTCTAAAGAGAAAGGTTTGTGGCATATGTACAAGCAGTCCCCATAATGGTCCCAGCTCTGCTGACCCACAATGCAGCTCTTCAGGAGTCATCCCACTAATGATGGAACAGACTGCTAGAGAGCAAGTCTCACCGTGAACTCCGCTAAGTGAGAAACGCTAACTACAGGGCCTGACAGAAAAGTGCCCATCAAAGCGTAGGCTGTCTTGTTAAAAATAATAGACGTAGCAAAATTAGTTTCTACTGAAATTTGCCATAATTAGCATTTTGTCAACTTACTTGGTACTTCAGTGCTTTTCATTTGCAGAATGCCTACCCTATCATTTCTTCATAACCAGTTCAAATTTTTATTTCATTTGGCCATCGACTTGGCAACATTTATTTAAATTGATATAACCAGACTAAGCAATGATGGTTCACACTATAAAAATACGAAGATATAACAACTGATAATTTTTCCTCAAGGAAGAGGTAAATTACAAATCAAAAGTGTAAATATATATGGGTTTCACAATTCCATTTTCTACAAAGCTTGAAGCAGTGCCAAAACTCAAAGAATAGCAACACTATGTCAGCAAGAGGGAGAAAACAAAACTTTCCAGCTCCAGGGAGAGGCTTGAGTACAAACCTTGTAAAGTGTCATAATAAATAAATGTAAGTATTCTGAGGGATTAAAAAAAAAAAATCAGTAAGCAGACTAACAGTAAAATTATAAAACAACTTCTACACTTTTCCTACAGTAAAAGCAATAAATTTCAAGATTCCCAGCCTAAATAACCCTAAAACTTAATAAAATGATATTTTAAAAGGTAATTAAATACGCCCCAGCAACAACAATATACAGTTAGGCTCTCAAAAGAAACACTCTCAATTAGTTGCACAAAATGTATTGATTGACTCCAAAATGATTTTTCTACCTTTCTACCTTTTCATTATTTCAAGCTCTATAGGACTACAGAACTAGAAAGAACTATAAGAGCTAATTTATACCTGCAAAGCCAACAATAATCAACATTACTCATTCTTTAGAAGGTATTGAGGACTTTAGCTATGACATGAAAGCACCTGTGGGATATCTCACAAAAAAATCCCATCTCCTTCTCCTCAACCCAGAACTGCAACAGTTGAAGGTTCTTCGCAGAGGCCCAGAGACAATATGGGCCAAGCTCAGCTGAACCCTCCAACAGGGCAGGTCTGAGCCATTCCAGAAATCCGCTAAATCAAATCCCCTAAATTCAAAGCATATCCTCCTTCTCCAACTTTAAATACAGGCCAAAATGGCTCTTATTCAACAGAATAGTGTGTAGCCCAAGAAGAAACATGGCTAGTTTGTGGATATAACCTCAAAGTACATTATGCATGTGTGCACGCACCTAGTGCACCCATATGCATTCACATATTGATGTGGGCAAGGCACTGTAAGATAACAAGGTATCAGGATAAAAGACACAGGATACAGAACACACACACAGAAGCTCTCAAGGACCAGAAAGAAATGTAAGGAGCAGTAGCTGGGTGACAGCTGACAGAAATAATAGAGGTATAGGGAAAAAACAAAACAAAAGCAACTCCGTGCATAAAAAGCATTCAAATTCCACTACAGGGGATCCCTGGGTGGCCCAGTGGTTTAGCGCCTGCCTTTGGCCCAGAGCGCGATCCTGGAGTCCCGGGAGTCCCGGGATCGAGTCCACATCGGGCTCCCTGCATGGAGCCTGCTTCTCCCTCCTCCTGTGTCTCTGCCTCTCTCTCTCTATGTCTATCATAAATAAATAAATAAATAAATAAATAAATAAATAAATAAATAAATAAATAAATAAATAAATAAATAAATCTTTAAACAAAACAAATTCCACTACCAAAAAAAATACAGTGCTAGTCAAATAAAGCATAAGGGCATCTGGATTCAGGAGACAGGCCAGATTCCGAGGCCAGTTTTCAAAGCTGATAATGCAACAGGCCCAACCAATCATCTCCTATCTTATTCTGAGGATGGCAAAGAGCTCATCAGAGGCTCTAAGACACTAACCCAGGACCTCCTGGCCCTGATCCCCACCCTTCCCCCACCCCCCCACCCCGGGCCACCAGAGTTCCCCAGGTCTTTGCCTAGGAACTGCAGCATTATGAAAAGGTGAGTGGCTAAAGAATTAAACACTTACCACTTGAGCTTCCAGGAGTAGAATACTGAGAGGTATCAAGGAATTTTCGAGGAGTAGGAAGGTTTGTAACATCAATCAGAGGAACAGGAGAAGCATCTTTTATAAGGGAGCTGAAAGGGAATGGGAGATGGTTGCTACTTTCTCTCTAAAACCAACTGAAGTCCCACTCCATACTCAACCCTTCTCATTTTCATTTTGTCACAAGCCCTCTGTACACTTTGACTTCTAGTGTCTGTCAAGTTATGTCCAGTAGTGATTGTTACAGAGAGGGGTATAAAGATGTATCCTAAGGGTTTCAAGTATTCAAGTTTTTGTCTTTTTATTGCAATGCTAGGTCTAAAAACGTCAGCATGATCATCTGGATAACTACCTTATCACCAAATTATGCTATGAAATTTCAACACCCTCCTTTGTTCCTATATTAAAATTAAATTTACAGCAAAAAAGATCAAATGTCACCATATCATGATAACTGAATGAAGGTTTAAGCAGTTAGGCCTTGTCTAAAACACTTCTGTTTTTCAAGCTGGAGTTTTTGATATATTTTCTGGGAGTTCGCTAAACTTAGTTTTCTTTAAGAGGTTCATAAATTTCATAAAGTTGAGAATCACAACAATAAAAGATGATTTAAGGAACTCAAAACAGGTTAATTCAGTACTTGATTACTCATTTCACCTTTCCCAAAAAGGCCTAGTACCTCATCTTAATGATTAACTTTAGCATCTCCAGAATAAACACATTAATTTTAAATGACAAGAAGACTATAAAAAACAATTAAATTTTCACGTTAATTCGCATTTATAGCCATCTGCTAAGTGAAACAAGCAGGCAATTCCAAGGCAAGTAAAAACTGTGCTCTACTCTCAAGAAACTGAATCATCTACAGGGTACCTGGCTGGCTCAATGGGAAGAACATGTGACTCCTGATCCTGGGTCATGAGTTCGAGCCTCACTTTGGGTGTAGAGATGGCTAAAAAAATTAATAAACGAAAAAGAAAGAAAGAAAGAAAGAAAGAAAGAAAGAAAGAAAGAAAGAAAGAAAGAAAGAAAGAAAGAAAGAAAGAAAGAAAGAAAGAAAGAAAGAGAGAATAAAGAAAGAAGTTGAATCATCTAATCACATTGTATCTACAACAGAAAAGCTTCTCTAAGTGCCAAGGGTAGACAGGTCAAAGCAGTAGTTCTCACCTCTTTCCAGTCCCATCAAATCAGCAGCAGCAGTGGCGAACTACAGAAGTGATTCTCACAGTGGGTTGTAAAGGGAGAATGGGCAAAGTGGGGGGCACAGGGACAAGACTCCACCTTAAGGAATGATTTCTCCAAATGGGAAAGACACTCACCGTTCGAAAATCTGCACCCACACATCCCATGGTGATCTATCCCCATCTCCCTCCCATCACTCCTTTAGGATCCAAAGTGCTAGGTATGTGTGTATTTTTAATCTAATAAATGTATGCATGTTCTTTCAGAAAACTGATTAACAGACTTCATGTTAAAGAGCAAACATCATCATTTAAAGTTTTTTTTTTTTTTAATCAAGTGCTAATAATATCTGAGTTACTGACCCAGGCCTTGAGGTTAACAGATAGTTATCAAGTTTCCCCTTCCCTCTTACTACAAGGAAGAAGGAATCATTATTCAGACAAGTCTTCAGGGCTCAGTGCTGAGGATTCAAGCACAACTACTATACGAGCAAAACCAAACTTAGCCCTATTTCCAACTGTTGGAATCACTCGTAGACTCATGGGAAACCTCAAGTATAAGATATAAAAGTAACAAAAGTAACACCTGGAATTTTTTTTTTAATTTTTTATTTATTTATGATAGTCATAGAGAGAGAGAGAGGCAGAAACACAGGCAGAGGGAGAAGCAGGCTCCATGCACCGGGAGCCCGATGTGGGACTCGATCCCGGGTCTCCAGGATCGCGCCCTGGGCCAAAGGCAGGCGCCAAACCGCTGCGCCACCCAGGGATCCCTAACACCTGGAATTAAACTGACATAGTTCTCATAAACCTTCTCCTCCAATATAAGACTGGTTAGTTCCTATTTACCTAAATCTTAAGAAACAGAGCCTTCAAATCCACTGATTCACCACAATAGTTTGTCTACTTATAAAATCAGTTAGATCATAGATTTATCTAGTCATCTTTTGCCTACTGACCACTGCTCTCATCTCCATTTTTCCCTCAACTACCTCACCTCATCCTCTGCCCTGCATTTTACTCAGAACTGCAAAACTAGGTTCACACACCTCTCTAGCCAGGATACACAAACTCAGAGACAGAGGATAACAACTGATGTTTATAGTGCTGCTACTCAGTATTAAGAAAAAGTTCATTTCAATTCTAAATGATAGGAAAAATATATAATACATTTCATAAATATTTCCATAACAAGAATGGAAAAGTTATTTTTAAAGAATTGGTAAATAAAGGTATCAATTAAAAGGAAAGTTCAAAAAAAATAAATAAAAATAAAAAAAATAAATAAAAATAAATAAAAGGAAAGTTCAGGTGTATGGCTGCAATACTGCCTGCCATGCCTATAGATGAAGTAGTACAGTTAGTACATATTTGTGTGCAGTGATATGTGTATTTTTATGAATATAATACACACTTCTATAAACACAGATGTGCACAAGCTTCACTTTAGATTAAAACCTACAATTATTTTCTCAATTTTAACCTAAAAATATGTTTCAATTAAATACAGGGTGATAAATGTCTTGCCATTTTAACTTTGAAAAACATAACTTACTGATTTTATTAACAGAGCCAGAAGGGCCTTAAACTCCATCAATAAACTTTTAGAAAGTCAATTTACTGTGAAACTATTTTCATAGACTCATCTCTCTAAAATTTTCCCCTGGGCTTCAATTTTCTCTTTTGTGAACACTAACCCAAAGGCAGTAACTCTGGAAATTACTTTTGGTTTTTCTCTTATTCCTTTATGAAAGGACTTAGTCTCAAGAATTCAAGAGGAAGTGGGCACACCCACTCATTTAGTTACTACAGACATGAAGCTCAAGAGGAAGGTAGGCGCTATTACAGAAGACAATATTTAAAGAGTGTGCACCTCCATTTCTATTTCTGAAGAAATAAAGCTGAGCAACTAGGAGTACTTCCAAAGGATTCTGAGTGTCTCTGAGGAAGTATTTTTGAAAGCAAAAAATAAAATCAAAATTAGACTATTCTTCTCAAGTTCATAATTAATTTGAGTGCTCTGAACTGCTTTATTTTGAAAGACACACTGGTACAAGTTATTTTTCTCTTTAAACATATATGATTATGAATTTTTATTTTAAATCCATTTAGAGTCATTCACAGCTAAGTTGTAAAAGACAGCTGACGTACATAAAATCCTTTCCAGCATAAGATAGTGCCCCCAAATTACTAATTGCTTATTGTGATTAAATGTTTGCTATTTACTAACCACAGGGTGGCAGACAGGAAAACTATAAAGCAAATTATGCCAGAAACAATCCCTACGACCATAACCCTAAGGACTTCTTGGTCATTAACTATCCATCTAGTAAGGATCTACTTCTATGTGTTTGACTTCAACAGCCATGAAAAGTTTGGGTTTTGTCGGGGTTTTTTATGAAGGGTTAGAAGTACTAGCAGCTTATTAAACATTTACTTTTTAATTAGAACTCATTTCTGTTCCTTCACTTAATAATATGTCCAAAATTCACAGGGCAGCTCCCTTGGCCGATTTTATTGTCAAACTAAAACTTGACAGAAGTGAGTTGAACTTTAAGTTGTAAATCTAGTAATGAATAGATTCACCTCTATAACCCCAACAGCTGGCACAGTACCTGGCAAAGAGCAATTGTTCGTAAAAGTTTGCTAAATCAAACTGAGCTAAGAAATAGCTGTCAAAGATAATATGCCCTTAGTAAGAAAATTTAACTGAATAATGAAACAGGAATGGCTGGATAAGTAATTCTCTGTAGTTCTGAGATCAGCCTGAACATACAGAAAGAATAATGAATGATTCAGAGGGTATAAAAGTCAAAAACAGTCATGGTCTCAAATGACAGATCAAGAGCAAAGACATGTAATACGAAATAAAGTGAAACTAAAATCTAGGCAAAGAGGGAAAAAGAAGAGAAAAAGAACTGAAAGATAAAAAGAAAACTGACACGAAAAAACTTTAGAAGACAAAATAGGAATAAATAACATAATGGAGTCAAGCACGCTCTTTACATCCCCACAGACAAATATGGACTCCAAAATCTACAGGGCTGAAATTTTCTCCTCCATGAGCCAGAAAGCATCCAAGGAAACAAGGTCAAATCAAGGATAAACCCAGGATGCATGAAATAAAAGGATTAACTTAAAATAATTTTTATTGATTCTATCAGCCTATAAAGGCATTTTAAGTTTTTAAAAATATATATTAAGAAAATAAAAATAATCTAATATGTAGTGCCTTCCAACACATTTAACAGAAAAGAGTCTGTCTGCCCGTCCATCCCTGCCCCCTCTATACATACACATGCTCATACACACAAAATGAGCACACTTTCTTTTTCAACATTATTTGGATCATCCTCTATAGAATTTTAAATCCTAGGTATGTATGTATGTATGTATATATGTATGTATGTATTTGAGAGAGAGGTATGTATTTATTTATTTGAGAGAGAGACAGATAGTGATACAGATAGTGAGAAAAAGCAGAGTAGGAAGGAGAGGGAGAAGCAAATTCCCCGCTGAGCAGGGAGCCAGGCTCCTGGCTTGGTCCCAGGACCCTGAGATCATGACCTGAGCAGAAGGCAGATGCTTACCCAACTGAACCACCCAGGCACCCCTAAATCCTTTGTTTTCATTTCAGCAGTAAACATTTTGCCATTTCACTAAAAATATTCTAAGTGTCTGGGTGGCACACTCAGACCAACTCTTGGTTTCCACTCAGGTCATGATGTCAGGGTTGTGAGATCGAGCCCCGCATCTGGCTCTAAGCTCAGCACAGAGACTGCCAAGGCTTTCTCTCCATCTCTCTTTCTGTCCCTCCCACCTCCCCTTCTCCCTAAAATAAATAATTAAATATTTTATTAAAAATATAAGATAAAAATAATCTCCAAAAGCATCATCAATAATTGTATTACTATTAAAGTAATAACACATGCTCATGATGAATCCATTCTCAGTTGTGAGGGTATGACAAGTACTTACAAGTAATTCCTTATAGCAGTGTCAGCATTATCTTTCCTGGAATTTCCTAGAAACACACATTCATGTCTGCATATAAAGGATACATATTTAAATACATATCCTCTCAATTCTTATACAAATAGGTTCATCCTATACATATGGTTTTTCAATTGGCTTTTTTTGGACCCAAGAATATATCTTAGAAATCTTTTCCTATCAGCTCAAAGAGATGTCTCATTCATTTAAGAATTACATGGCATGGATATGCCACATAATTCATTTAACTATATGCCTCTTGATAAACATCTAAGTTGTGTATTTGTTGTTCTTATCAACAACATTCCAATGAATATCCTATTACATATATTTTTATGATATGCTATTATATTTGTAGGATATGGGCCTACAAAGCCTCTTCCACATACTTTCTCTTAACTTTTTCTAACGCTAGTAAAATTTTATCATATGATTTTTAAATTGAGTTAGGATTTTTTGTATGTAATAACAGGTTAACATCTACATTTACTTTCTTTAGCCAAATGTCTAAACAACAATTTCTAGATAGCTTTCATTCCTTCCACTTACTTGGATTATTGTTAAAAAATATTAAAGTCCCATATATCCTGCATTTGTTTCTAAATTGTTTTTGCTGTACCTATCTGATTTTCCTTTTTTTCCCAATCCAATTTTCTTTGCATACCTGTACTATTTTGATTAGTTTAAAATATATTTTAGTATTATATAAGAAAGGTCTTATCTCCCTTTAATTTTTTTTTAATAATTCTTACTCATCTATTCTTCTATGTGAACTATAGATCTGACAATTTCAAAAAACCCAACTGGGCTTTAACTAGAACTGATATCTTTGAGTTAAGAACATGGAAGGTGGGGATCCCTGGGTGGCACAGCGGTTTGGCGCCTGCCTTTGGCCCAGGGCGCTATCCCGGAGACCCGGGATCGAATCCCACATCGGGCTCCCGGTGCATGGAGCCTGCTTCTCCCTCTGCCTGTGTCTCTGCCTCTCTCTCTCTGTGTGTAACTATCATAAATAAATAAAAATTAAAAAAAAAAAAAAAAAAGAACATGGAAGGTGGGATCCCTGGGTGGCGCAGTGGTTTGGCGCCTGCCTTTGGCCCAGGGCGCGATCCTGGAGACCCGGGATCGAATACCACATCGGGCTCCCTGGGCATGGAGCCTGCTTCTCCCTCTGCCTATGTCTCTGCCTCTCTCTATTTCTCTCTCTGTGACTATCATAAATAAAAATAAAAAAATAAAAATAAAAATAAAAAAAAAGAACATGGAAGGTCTCCTCATTAATGTAGGTCTTGTTTCATATCCTCCAAATACCATTTTTATTATTTTTCCATCGTGTTCTCTCTTATTACATCTACTAGTTGTCTGTTTCTACTTCAAAAATATCTGTTCTTGGGGCACCTGGGTAGTTCAGTCGGTTAAACGTTTGCCTTCAGCTCAGGTCATGATCTCAGGGTCCTGGGATGGAGCCCCACATTGGGCTCCCTGCTCAATGGGCAGCCTGCTTCTCCCTCTGCCTCAGCCCCTCCCCCACTCATGCTTTATCTCTCAAATAAATAAAAACCATTTTTTAAAATGTGTTCTTTATACATAGGTACCTTCATGTGATTTTTTTGTTCTCTCCCACAGTAGAAATTTGTTGTTGAGTGTTTGTGTCTGTCTTTGGATACCAACAGTTGGAACAGTTTTTGTGTTTGGAAAGACCTTCCACTGTCTGGGTCAAAGCAAAGAAGAAGGTGACCCAGGTGGCTCAGCAGTTTAGCACCTGCCTTAGGCCTAGGGCGTGATCCTGGAGTCCTGGAATCGAGTCCCACATCGGGCTCCCTGAATAAGCCTGCTTCTTTCTCTGCCTATGTCTCTGCCTCTCTCTCTGTGCCTCTCATAAATAAGTAAAATCTTTAAAAAAAAAAAAAAAAAAAAAAAAAAAAAGGCAAAGAAGCGAGCCCAACTTCCTACTGTAAAAGTTAAAGGACGCCAGACATGTCTCAGATGCTTCCACCAAGGACTCTGAATCTTGAGGGAATAAGGACAGATGCAAAGACATTTAGAGGTCACTGGCCTGAAAGTGAAAAATCCAGCAACCACAGGCATGGTGACAGAAGGACAACAACCCAACCAGACCCTTCCCTAAGGCTTGTCGATGATGTGTGCTCCGCTGCTTCAGCTCCTCTGGTCCCTCCTGACTTTAGAGCCTGATTTTACAGTCTTCCTTCCCTTAAATTCTATGACCTACCTTACCACTTCCCACTTAATTCCTTTCCTTATTTATCAGGATTGACTTTTGCTACTTGCAAGCTAAAACACTGGCTAATAGATAATCCTTTGTACTAGATAATATTTTACTTGCTTCTCTTCTAATGATTTGCAACATAGAAATCTTTAAATATATGTATCTAGCTTAATAAACACGAAATTAAACATTTTTCCCATTATTCAAATCCAGAACTTCTGATTCATCTTATACAAAAATTAGCATTCCTTTTTATGTCCTGCCTGTCCAAAGTTCTCAGTCTCAAACTTAATATGGAGATATAAATCCCCTTTATTATGGAGTATCCTTTGACCACATAGACCTTTTTCAAAAATAGCTTCAGCTTTATTTTTGATCTTGCCAAAATACATCAGTTATTTAAATGCCAATTTACATATTTAATGCCGTGTGGTCCTTACAGTAGTTTCAAACTACCTACAACTTTATTGTTCTCAAGTTGCTGATTGTGGTTTGTATCATATTTGAGTATTTTTCAAATACTCAAAAAAACCCTACTTCTTTCTGATGTTAATTTGTATCTGAGGATGTCTGTCTGCTACCCATGTTTATCAGTGTCCATTTGGCTGGGTATATAGAAACCTTTGGTCCCAACTCTTTTCCATTCAACACTCTATAGACTCTGTTCCACGATCTTCTGGCATTTCATGTTCAGCAAATCCTGGTGATCCTGGGTTTTGCTCCTATTTATCAGGCCTAGGTTTAACTGTATAAAATTGAAGACTCAAAAGAGCAGTGGCCTGAGTACCTGAGTATAATAAAAATTTTCCTTCCTCTCATCCATTTAGGGATATACAGGAGGAGCCACGCCATCAAAGAGTTTAGGATACACCTTCCATACTCAAGATCACCTAGTATTTAAGATGGTTTGATGGTACCAATCCATGTCCCTGACAGGAATTAAAAGAAGAAAGTGAAGGGTAAAAGAGCAAGCATACCAGTTTGGCTGGCACCTTTAAAGAATTTTCCTATGAGCCCAGATTCAAAAGCTTGCAAGCAAAAGTCTCACCTTAGGCTATGCAGGAGGATGAGTAATATAGCCTGTTAGTTGCTAAGAACAAAATAAGGGTTGTCATTAAAAATGTAGAAGGAACAACTAGGCATCAGGTGGTCAAATAACCATCTCTGTCACAGGAGATAATTTTTCTTCCTAGTCCTTACAGAAATTTTTCAAAATTCATAAAGATTTCCTGATCCCATCTAAGAATAAGTCTTTTCATTAATTTTAACTTAAATACTTTTGATTTTCAGAACAAGATCTTTTGGATTGGGGTTTGTGTTGCTTTTTTTTTTTTTTTTTTTTAAAGTAGGCTTCTTTATTTACACTGTAATTATTGTCTCTATTTCTCTCTGTATTCATTTGCTAGGGCTGCCATAATAAGGTACCCCAGACTGAGTGGCTTAAACAACATAAATTTACTTTCTCACAGTTCTGGAGACCAGAAGTCAAGATAAAGTGTTGAAAACACTGGTTTCTTCTGAGGACTCTCTCCTTATGTTGCACTACATCTTCACAAGATCTTCCCTCTGGGCGAGTCTATATCCAAATTTCCTCTTAGACAGACACTGGAGTAGGGTCCACTCCAATGACCCCATCTTAACTTCTTTCCTCTTAAAAGACTCTATTTCCAAACCTAGTCACAGTCTGAGGTACTAGCAGTTAGAACTTTCATACCCCAATTTTAGGGAGGCAAAATTCAGCCCCAAACACTATCATGTTATTGTTGTTCTCCAGAATAACTAAAATCACTGTTCTCCAACTTTCACATTTACTATCTTTCTATCACCTTCTGTTTTTCCTCTTCATGATGAGGAAACTTTTCCTTCCCTATCACCGATACAACTCTTTAATGGTTTAAGCAAAGATTGAATTTCTCTACTTTATTTCATTGATTCTTATATTTTGCTCATGTTTTCATTAGTTCTTTTTGCATCTCTACCAATTCCATTATCACAGCTCTCCCTTAACTTTTCATAGAAACCATATGCTTATGCATACAACCACAAGATCTCAGTTATGTTCAACAATTCAGCATGTATTTTGGTGGTTGGCTGATCCAGGCCAGGAGGCTAAACTGATCTTAGTTCAGTTCCAGGGGGTTCTCATCCTCCTCTGGACCTAACACCATCTGGCCAATGGCAAAGGCACAAGAGGGCATGCTCTCTGCCACAGGCATATTTTGGGCCTCTCCTTGTTCACATGTTAACAAGTAAGCAAAAGCAAGCTTCCCTTCCCTCTCCCTAAAAAACCCCAAAACAAATCAAAGATCAGGAAGTATTCTCCTCCCACTACAGCGGAAGAAAGAGTAATCATTCTGAATAATCTATTATATCATCTTGCATCTTCTGAAGAACTCAAGCATCTTAAATTTTCCTGTTTTGATTTATAAAATTGTTTTTTCAAATAAATGCTCTTTTCTGAGACTTCAAGGTAATGCTTATTTTTCCCTTATGTTATAGAGTATCTTCATAGGACCCAGAGTAGTTTTGATTGTTTTTTTTTTAATCCCTACATGGGAATAAATCTATTCAGACCTGCTATTTACCACCACACACTATGGAAGGAATTTCCTTAGCACTGGCCCAACACTACTCTACGCTAAGGAACTGACATACTATCCAGATCCAGTGTCGAAGTTAAGTCTCCAGTACCTAACCCTCAGCTCAATTTGTGTGCCCGGCAGAAGATTTTCTAGTGCCCATCTGTAGAAATGAGATAGAAACTTCTCTTTCTGTCAGGGTCTCGGACTAAATTGAAGCATCACATACAAAGTTGGCAATTTTTGTCTGAACAGGATAGGATTTCAAAGACTTCATTCCCAGCATGCATTGCTTCCATTGCTCCTTTTGGCCACAGCTGGATGAAAAAATATGAGCACGTGCATTTCGGCAGATACTGCTAAACTGCCCTCTGAAAAGATCTTACAGCTATTTTAAAGGAATGTTGGAAAGACATGCACAGCTATCTGATACATGTTAGTAATGTCAGTATTCTACTGTCTTAACTGTCTTTAAGATCTTGTCTTACTCCCTACCAGGTCTAGACTAACCTAACGAATTTCTTGAGTCCACACGCCAGTTCTTAAGTATAGGTCTATGCTAAGATCGGCCCAGGGATAAAAGAAAAGTGTTCTCTTTGAAGCTCGCCCGAACTATTCCAGAAATAAGATTGTCTAAAGATGAACACAACCCCAAGTAATAATCTTTTAACTTCAGTTCATGCACTTATGTTTCTACATTACACTGACTGTACTACACAATTTAAGGATCTTTTTTCTCTTCCTTCTGAGATACACCAGAGCATCTCTGATCCAGTATAAAGGCCCCACAGCAAATGTTTCTTATCTTTACATTAAAGGATCATAATAAACGCAATGAAGGAATGAAGATGGGGGAGAGGAAGAGGAGAAGAGGGAGAGATGTGGAGGAGGAGGAGGAGACAATAGGACTGTGGGAAACAAATAACATTCCTTCAAATTCACCACCACAAGACACGGTAGCCAAGAGCCTCTTTAACCAACCTCACTCTCCCTTTCTCCTTGTTACGCTGCACAACTCGGCTAGTGGATTTGATGTACAGGTGCCGGTGCAATTCATCTATGAGAACCAAATGGAGGTTCATCTTCTTGCTATGAAGCTCCAACCTAAGGTCACTCAATCCCTCCACCTGGAGCAGGGGGCCCTCCAAGGACTCGACTGCTGACACCTGAAGGGGAGGGAAAAAAATGATTAAGTAGGACAACTATATAACCTCGCAATATTAGAAAAATGAGACTTTTTATTTGACACTTTCTTTTATGAGACTATGAGACTTTATTTTGTAAAACAAGATGACCACATTTTTAAAAGATATGGTAAAAAAAGAGAGTTTACCAGAACCTTATTAACATACATCACACTTTGAAGAGTATCAGGTGGAGAGGCCTAGTTCTGCCTTTGAAGGGTCTAACATCTAAGTGAAATAACAAAGAACATAATAAACATGAAGACATCTAAAGTGCTGCAAAGCTGTACATGTTATTTATTCCCACATGCATTGCCTGTTACCAGACACAAGTTAAATGACCTTCCCAATTAAATTATACCATTCATATTCTCACAAGAAGTCCACTTACTAATGATTTAAATAAACTTTTAATCAAATTTAGCTTTTTAAGACTAAGACTAAATAAAAGGACACTACATACATTTTTAAATAATTCTCAAGGTGATCATGAGTCAGAGTTTGGTCAACCTAAATTTGTATGTGTGTCTACCTATAGTGAGATATGTATGTCTCTTGCTTTTTCTCATACACACATACACACAGGGCAACACCCATTTTACATGAATACTACAAGGAGAAAACAGCAGTCATCACCTCTCTCCTTGGCCTGATCCATTTCAATAGAAAAAAATGGGAAATGAGTGGTAAATAGGAGATAAACTACGGAGAGGGAAATACTCCTGGTATTAAGTATGATTTGGGAGATCTTAAGACAAAAAAAGACTGGATAAATAAAAATGGCATGGGAAGGCCTACAACAAATGAATAAAAGGAATTCAGAGAGCCTGGAACAACCCACTTTGAAACCAAAGCAGTTAACTGCAAAGGAAAAACAAAACAAAACAAAACAAAACTATGTTAATTACATGATCCCATTTATTCATGTATGTAAGATTATGTTTTTCTTTAAAGAAATATATATATACACACACACATATATTTTAAAGATTTTATTTATTTATACACACACAGAGAGAGAGAGAGAGAGGCAGAGACACAGGCAGAAGGAGAAGCCGTCTCCATGCAGGGAGCACGATGTGGGACTCGATCTTGGGTCTCCAGGATCACGCCCCAGGCCGAAGGCGGCGCTAAACCCCTGAGCCACTGGGGCTGCCCCAGATATATATATTTTTAAATATATATATATATACATATATATATATATTTTTTTTTTTTAAGTAGATTCCACATCCAGTGTGGAGCCCAACATGGGGCTTGAACTCACAACCCTGAGGTCAACACCTGAGCTGAGATGAAGAGTCAGATGCTAAACTGACTGACCCACCCAGGCACCCCAAAATCTAGATTTTCTTAAAAGAAAGTAACAAAGTAAAGAGTATACTCTAGGTACTATTCCTTAGGAGAAAAATAAAAGCAAGAAAGAAATACAAAGGATGCAATAATAATAGTAATAGTAGCAGTAGTAGTAATAGAAAAGAGAGGACACAAGCTGAACTCAGAGGGAAAAGAGCCCCATGAAGCTTCGCAAAGGGATTCCTATGCTATGACCATTCCCTGCTTAGGTTATACTTGTAAATATTCCTAAAAGGTACAAATAAAGGCAGTAACTAATAATACTTCAGGGTAAAAATAATAAATATAATTAGGGATATAAACATGCTCCTAAAAAGTATGGCATTTATATAAAAGTAATAGATAATAAAAGCCATGAAACATACCAATGTTCTGAAGCGTTGATCACAGCCCTACACCAATATACACAGTCATTTGGGAGCAGGTGGACAGCAAATACAGAAAGCCTGGGAGCCACCAAATACAAACTGGCCTGAGATGGGGAGGAAAATGCAATGGCTTACCCACAAAACACATCACTTGTTACATGATGTGCTATAAAAAAATGTCAGTAGCAAGTAAGTTTCCCTAAGTTAACCAAGAAAGAATCAAAGCATGAAAAAGTGACAAGCTCTGGGCCAGCCCTGCCCCCTTGCAGCCTGCATTTTCATGCTGACTTGCAACTGCCCCTGGGACAAGGGCCCCTGGGCCTCATGTGAGCTGCCAATGATTCCAAATGGAAAAGCAGCGTCACAAAATGACCACCGTGTCCCCGAGGAGGAAAAACAACAACAAATTCATTTACACTTATGCTCTAAAATGGATTTTAACTCGGGTCTCTAACAGAGAAAGGGGATGCATTAACCTTTAGTGACATCGAGTTCCAGAAAATGAAAAATAATTTGGTAAGCCACTGGCCCATCATGGAGCCTTATCCCTTAAGGTAATTAAATCCAGCTGAGATATTTAAGCTGAAAAACCACCCACTGCACATCCGTACTCAATTTGTTTGTAGGAATTTGCATGAAGATTTTTTAACCCAAACAGTTCATGTTCCAAATATAAAATTATAGCATAATGTCAACTTTCAAAGCCACTTAAATTTTTTTTTAAATATTGGTAAACCACTTACCACAGTGCCTGGCACATAATGAGTGCTCAATGACATTAGATTTTTACCAGAATCTATTTATTCTGTGGATAAAGAAACCTCAAAAGGTGTTACTAACATTGCTAATGCTGTATCTTCAGTAAAGTGTTGTTTGTTCATAGTACCATTATAAACCTTTGAATGACAATCTTTCTGAATATGTTTTCCTGACCCAAAATCAAAGTATAATTAATATATATATCTGAGTAGTCTTAGAATTTCAAAGGCTTGAAAACCTTACCACAGAGAAGATAGCATAGTCTTATATTTATCTGAAAATACAGTGTTCTAATTTTCTGGCCCTCACTTATTGAAAGCTATAATTATGAAAGCAGGCAAGGTGACTGTCCTTCCCTATTCTAATCTTACTAAGTGGTACTAAAACTAAGTTTAAGAAAATAGTTGTTGGAAGAAGGCATACAAATGGCCAACAGACACATGAAAAAATGCTCAACACCACTCAGCCTCAGGGAAACAAAAATCAAAACCACAATGAGATACCACCTCACACCAGTCAGAAAGGCTCAAATTAACAACTCAGGAAATAACAGATGTTGGTGAGAATGGAGAATGGAGAAAGGGGAACCCTCCTCCCCTGTTAGTGGGAATGCAAGCTGGTGCAGAGGTGCTAGAAAACAGTATGGAGGAGGTTCCTCAGAAAGTTAAAAATAAGAGCTAACGCATGACCTGGCAACTGCACTACTTGGTATTTATCCAAAGGATACAAAAACAGTGATTCAAAGGGGTACCTGCACCCCAATGTTTATAGAAGCAATGTCCACAATAGCCAAACTATGGGAAAAGCCCAGATGTCCATCAACAGATGAATACATAAAGGTGTGGTATAGATATACATTGGAATATTAGTCATCAAAAAGAATGAACTCTTGCCATTTGTAATGATATGGATGGAACTAGAAGGTATTATCCTAAGTGAAATAAGTCAGAGAAAAATTAATACCATATAATTGCACTCACGTCAAATTTAAGAAACAAAACAGATGAACACAGGGAAAAGGAAGGAAAAATAAGATAAAAACAGAGAGGGGAAAAAAAAAAAAAAACAGAGAGGGAAGCTGGGGCACCTGAGTGGCTCAGTTGGTTAAGCATCTGCCTTTGGCTCAAGTTGTGATCTCAGGGTCCTAGGACCGAGCCCCACATCGAGCCCCCTGCTCAGTGGGGAGCCTGCTTCTCTCTCTCCTACCCACTCTTGCTCTCTGTCGCTATCTCTGTCTCTCTCTCTCTCTCTCTCTCTCAAATAAATACATAAAATCTTAAAAAAAAAAAAAAAAAACCGAGAGAGGAAAACCATAAGACACTCTTAACTACAGGAAACACACTGAGGGTGGTTGGAGGGGAGAGGGTGGGAGGATGGGGTAATGGGGGATGCAAGGCATTAAGGAGGGCACGTGATGTAATGAGCACTGGGTGTCATATGCAACTGATGAATCACTAAATCCTACCCCTGAAACTAGTAATACACTATGTTAACTAAATTGAATTTAAATAATTTTTAAGTGGTACCAACATGTTACAACATGGACAGAACTTTAAAATATTATGCGAAGTGAAATACACCAGACACAAAGGATAAACATTATATGATTCCGCTTACATGATGTGCCTAGAACAGGCAAATTCAGAGAGACAGGAAGTAGAATCATGGTTTCTAGAATATGGAGGGAGGGAGTAAAAGGAGGGTTATTGTTTATTAGGTACAGAGTTGCAGTTTGGAAAGACGAAAAAGTTCAGGAGATGTATGGTAGTGACGGTGGCACAACATAAATGTAGTTAATACCACTGCATGTTTAAAGAATGTTTAAAGTGGGGTTCCTAGCTGGCTCAGTCAGTGAAGCACACCACTCTTGATATTGGGGTTGTGAGTTCCAGCCCCACACTGGCCATGGAGATGACTTGGAAAAAATAAAATAAAATCTTAAAAAAAATAAAACAGTTGTCAGTGCAACACTTTTATCTCTAGGACATCAGTTTATAGAAACCTGTCACTTACATGGTTTCAAGCAGCTTATACCATAAAGCTTACACATAAGGAAAACTTGGTGAGGCAGAAAACAAACCAACCAACCACCAGTGATGGTCACATTGTTGGGGGAGGGGAGAGGACCTGGTTTCCAGGCATTTACTAACATTTACGCTTTATTAGAAATCATTAAATATCCTTGGAGCATCTGGCTGGCTCGGTCAGTAGCACATACAACTCTTGATCTCAGAGTTCTAAGTTCAAGCCCCATGTTGCGTATAGAGATTACTTAAAGTCTTAAAAAAAATCATTAAATACCCACCTACATTTAGATATATATAACTAATGGTAAAAGTGCAACTGAAGAGTTGTGTTTTTTTAATGGGGTCATTTTATGAATCATTTCACTGTTTCCCAAATTTAACGTCTACAGAGTACTTCTTAAATACCACTGATGAAACATTAACAAGAATTCAAGAGATGCAGTTGCAGTAGACAGCAACAAAATGATCTCAGAGGGGAGTTGCTATGAGAAATTATTAAAATTGGGTTTTTAAGTGCACATACTGCATCAAATATATATTGTTACAGAATAAGACATATCAGATGAAAAATCAATACAAAACATACAGTACAGAGGTTCACTGGTAAATGCTGTCTATACCTCTATCACAGATGGAGTAACAAACACTCATGCCCCGAATGATCTCTAGTATGACAGTCTAGAATTTGCAGATAGTCCACACCATCTTTTTAAGGTAGATTAGTATATAATGAGCCAATTAAATGATCTGGAAGTTTTCCTATACATATTTTCTTTTTTTTTTAAGTATTTTATTTATTTATTCATGAGAGACACAGAGAGAGGCAGACACACGGGCAGAGGGAGAAGCAGGTTCCCTGTGGGGAGCCTGACACAGGACTTGATTCTAGGATCACGACCTGAGCCAAAGGCAGATGCTGAACCACTGAGCCACCGAGGTCCCCTCCTATACATATTTTCAAAAATAAAATTAGGGGATTGGGGGAGATACTACAAGCAGGGAATGTTTTCATACAACTCTTATTACTACCCAATTGAACATCAGTATTCTACTCACCACAACTGGAAACTGCCTAGATAACAGAACTCTGTTCTGGATTTGAAAAACATTTCCTTTAGGATTATGAAAATAAGCGAGTATTTACAAAATGTTTTAACACGGGATACTGAACAGGGAAGCATGTTTTCCTACTAGAAACCTATCCACTGAAGAAAACAAATATCCCAAAAATGTTTCATAACTAAGTATGTGAAATGTACAGTTAAAATGCACATAATTGGGCAGCCTGAGAGGCTCAGCGGTTTAGTGCCACCTTCAGCCCAGGGCCTGATCGAGATCCCATGTCGGGCTCCCTGCATGGAACCTGCTTCTTCCTCTGCCTGTGTCTCGGCCTCTCTCTGTGTCATTCATGAATAAATAAAATCTAATAAATAAATAAATAAATAAATAAATAAATAAATAAATAAATAAAATATAATCAACAATTGTCTGGTACTTCAAAAAAGTTTAAATTGAGAAAGAAGTTTACAACAAAGGCCATCTTTATAATTATGAACTATAGTGCTCTTAAATTTTCTTTCCCAAATGTCTATTTCTCAATTTTATTCTAATTTAAAGTAGGAAATTATTATTTTATCATTAAGTGTTTGTCTTCTGCTAATCTCACTCAAGTTGATTAAGTAAAATGATCTAGTTTTGTGCTTTACCATAAACCAATGGACATGTTTTGGAGGAACACCCAAGTGGGCCATTCTGGACAGCTGTTTCATTGAAGAGATACTGAAAAAGAAACTACTGATCTATTATTATTATTATTATTATTATTATTATTATTATTATTATTATTTTAGTTGGGGGAGGGGAGAGACACAATGGTAACTGACATTAGTAACTGTTTCTAACTAAACTATCTGTTAGCTAAGATAAATGCTTATTTTGGCAATCATGTTCCCCTAAAGAAAGCAAATGTATTGCCACTGTGAGATCCAAAACAAGTATTTCCTTCAGGACTCCGATAATTACATGGTTCCAAAATGTTTTATCACTTTTCCATAGGTCTTTATGTTTCCCTTAAGGAAGCATTTTTCTAGTGAGACCACATAACCATTCTGAAAATGTTGCCTTGGCTCAACTTACAGATGCTATAAAAAGGTATGAAATTAAGCTATTCCAGAGAATGGATACCTTCTCCCTTCCCATATGTACGTAAGAAGACACAAGTTAAACTTCTGGAACAGTCTCAACTAAGAATACCAGAAATCTCTGGCTATGAACACAAGAGCAGCAGGCCTCAGAATCTGACATTTACCTAGTACCCAGGCCTGCAGCTAGTTGCCACCAGGGCCCCCTGAAGTGCTAGAAGGCAAACTCACGTGGCTTCAGCCTGCCCCTCAAGACAGCCCTCCACCCAAAAGTCTCTACAGTCAGGCTCAGGGAGTCCTAGATGGACACAGGAAGTCTCCCTCTGAAGGCAGAACAAGCCATACCCATCTTTACACAAGCAGTGAAGATGTTTATCACCAAGAATCCCAGATCAGTCACTTACCAAACATTTCCATTTTGCTACACCACAGTGCCCAAAGCAGAAAAATCTGGCTATTAGACAGGAACATTTAAAAAAATCAAAGACCGAAAAACCAACAACTAACACTCCCAAAAACAAAAATACAGTATCTTTCATGCCTTAGTTTGAAATTTGAACCATAGGAACCTATTCTTATAAGTCAAAAATGACCCAATACTGGCTGTTTCATATGGTTTAATCTAATAGTTTTAGGTGGTCTAAAAGCTTTGATGCATCAAGGACATCACAGCATTATTGGTAGAACACTGTGGCCTTTATAAGAAAATCCTGTGTATTTAACTGCGTCACAGATCTAGAAAAAATTTAATGAGTTATTTTATATGACATAAAACCACAAACATGTGACCCCAAAGAATTTAG
Source organism: Canis aureus (assembly GCF_053574225.1). NCBI lineage: Eukaryota > Metazoa > Chordata > Mammalia > Carnivora > Canidae > Canis > Canis aureus. The sequence goes on along the minus strand of NC_135628.1, from coordinate 57,066,647 downwards.
TGGATCAAAATCCTGTTGAATATAAACTTAAAGCAACTGCTCAACCTGTGTTTATGACATGACACCAGCCAGCAAAGGGGACATATGTAGAGGGACAGCTTAGACTGCTCTTGGTACAAAACAGCTGGGGGAGGGGGAGGAGAGGGAATGGGGAGGCAGAGTGTGAGCCATACAAAGCAGAATGAGGAAATCTACTCAAGGCCCAGGGCTAGAGTGGAGGCTTAGAAGAGTCTTCCCGCACCTCTAGGAGAAACAGAATGCCTGATCCCAGCTTTTCTGGAGAAAATCTGGTTCCCCATGGTTCTGTTTTGCCACTGACCGCAGGCCCCCAGGCTACTGACAGCTTGGACCTGAAGACAGACTTCCCAGGAAAATGGCATCATGGGGCAAGGCCTGGAGTGGGAACACTTTTCCACCCTAACTCCTCCTCAGCCTGCAGCCAATCCACAGTGAGCAAACCAGGCAATCAAAAATGCCCACTCTTAAAGTCCGTTTGCTAACAGAATATTGATCAGCCCCATTCAGGTGCCCCTTCTCCCTCTGGAAACCCAATACCTATAATGCAGACTCAGCATGCTCTCACCATTAAAAACAGGATGCTGTCTACTTCCATTCTCCTTTCATTATTGCCAGGGTTATTACATGTTTTTATTTAATAAAACTTCATCAGTTCAAATGAAGGGTTGTTATTAGTTGTGCTAACAGCCAAATGATAATGCTCCAGAGAGATATCAGTGCTTGTTGGTGCATTAGCAAAGAGAGGAGAAGGGCTGAGGTCAAGCACGTGTCAACGTAAATGAGGCGATATTAGGTAGTAAAGGCTTAATGCAATAGACTGCCCGGGAAGTAATGGAATTTACAGGATAAAGCAAATGAGATGAAGTTATTGATAAGTGAATAAACGGAGGAGGGCCCACAAGATAAAGTGCTGTCAAAGAAAAGCCCTTTAACTTGTGAATTTCTTCTTTAAAGTATCTTCAAATCTATCTTAGAAAACAAAACTCAGGGATCCCTGGGTGGCGCAGCGGTTTAGCGCCTGCTTTTGGCCCAGGGCGCGATCCTGGAGACCCGGGATTGAATCCCACGTCGGGCTCCCGGTACATGGAGCCTGCTTCTCCCTCTGTCTCTCTCTCTCTCTCTCTCTCTGTGTGTGACTATCACATAAAAAAAAAAAAAAAAAAAAGAAAAAGAAAGAAAGAAAAAGAAAACAAAACTCATGAGAGATCAAAAGCGACTTCGAGTTTCGTAAAAGAAGAACCCACCACTGCTGTGAAACACAGGCTTGCTTGCAAAAACATACCATTTGACTAAGGTAGTCGTAAGTCTCCTTTGGGGCTTCTGTCTCTTTTTGGTTTGGGTTTTTTCCTAAACATCAGGGCATTATGCCACAAATAATTCCCATAATGTATGCAAAAATCTTTGGGGTTTTTTTCTCTTACAAAGTAGGGGTGACCAGGTCTGTGATATACCATCAGTCCAAGCCTCACAGAATGACAGTATCTGAGAAATGAAATGCTGTATTTTCCATTATAAGAGATCCTCAAAGGCTGTGAGTACTGGGGTCCCACTCCAATTTCACAGATTTTTTTTTTAAGACCCAAAAATGTGTTTCTTAACTTTTTGCTTTCAAATTATAAAAAATACATGATCAAGAAAACCTGAAAACCACAAAATCACAAAGGAAAAAGACAGGACACCTGGGTGGCTCAGCAGTTGAGTATCTGCCTTTGGCTCAGAGCGTGATCCCAGGGTCCTGGGATCAAGTCCCACATTGGGCTCCCTGCATGGAGCCTGCTTCTCCCTCTGCCTATGTCTCTGCCTCTCTCTGTATCTCTCATGAATCAATTAATAAAATCTTTTAAAAAATAAAAAAAGGAAAAAGATGGTCCACATTTTCACTAATCAGGTAAAATACATTTTAACCTGATTCCTTCCAACTGTTCTACCACATAAAGTTTTTTAAAATTATTGTTTTTTTTAAATATGCTTTTTCCATTTGGCCATATATTGGAAACATCTGCCCATTACCCAATATATTTTTATTGTGCATACGACTCCATAAAATGAATATTCCACATATGACTTAAACCATTTCCCCATACTAAGTAATTGCTATTCTTTTATTTTTACATATCTTCCTATGATAAAATATATATATATATATATGGATAAGTATCACATAATTAAAATTCTTAACTCCTTCCTTATTCTAGAAGTAGAATTCCAAGTCCAAAGTTATGCACGTATTTAGGGCTTCTAATACATAATGCTAAAATTAAGAGGCTTATTTGTTCTAAATGGACTTATAACGGATCAGTTCACAATTACTTCCTGATGAAATTAAACTATACCTCACACCTTAAAAGACAGTTAAGAATTTTAATTGCTTATCACACATACACACACACACAAATACACAAATCCTTCATTGTTCCTAATCTTATGGTCCCTCCAATTCTCAATTCCCAACAATGTTCCATAAAAACAGCATTAAATCCTAGGTTTCTACTCCAAAATACAAGAGAAGAGGTCACTAGGAAAGATACTCTCATTTGACAGGTGTTCTAAAATCACTTACTTCCTTACTTGTTATCATGTTACTTGTTACTCTGGGACAGGAAACAGTTACAGCCTTGGCAAAGAAGGTCTATGAGAGTCACAGCAGACCCACACTTGAATCAAGACAATTTCGCCCACTCTCTAAAAACCCCCAAATCCATTAGAAATGCTCAGCACCTACACAGCTCTTTACTAACAGCAACTATTAAAATCCCACAAAGGAATGTGAGAGGAATATGGCTTTTTGCATTTTCAGGGCTAGCAACGACAAGTAATTAGTACTCAGATGAATCGCAGAGAAAAGACTCCAACAAGCTCCTCCTATCTGGTCAAGCCAAGTAAAAGCTACTGATCTGCCTTCTCAGACCACTGTCAGGTTGACACAGAGGGCTCCCATCAACAACATGAATCGTCACCTGCAGCAATTTATACATACATAGGGTCCCCATCTGGCCACAGGTTGACCCATCAGAAACCTGTTCAAGCAAGTCCACATGTGAGGCTGAAACCCACAGTATGAGAGAGGAGGTCAGCAAAGGGCTTGTGTGTTATTCTTGGCTGAGTTTATTCCTCCTACAGACTAAAGTGTATAAATGTACATGTACACACAGATAATCTGATTTAAATGACATGTATGCATTAATGATGGTAGCTCCAGGAGAGAAAGGCTGCTCAGTATAAATGAGTCCCAGATGACTACTTTTCCTCCTACCTAGCACTATGTGATAGTAATGATGATGCTTACTTACACTTCTTAAGATTTGTATATTGCCTTATGTTTTACAAAGCACTGTAAACCTACAAAATTTCATTTTTATTCTTACAGCCATTCTGTAAACTAGACAGAGGATCCACAGAAGTAGTATCAACAGAAGAGGATACTACAAAACAGGCAGAGACAGTGATTTGTCTAAGCTCACACAACCTGTGAGATGTTGAGTCAGGACTAGAATTAAGAACATCTGGCTTCTAAATCCATTTTGTTTGCACTACACCATAATGTACCTAACTACCACTTGTCTATAAGTCCATTTATGCCCTCATTTCAACCCATGAAATTCCAGTGAGAAGTCAGATAAGAAACCACAGTAAGAATGCAGGAATTAGAGCACCAGGAGAACAGTCCTGAAGAACTCGAGTCAGCCCGAGCCTGGAAAGCATCTCATTCAACCATTCAACAGCACTGCTACTGACCAAATCATCAGGCTATGATACCAGAGTAAAAGCCACATACTCGTCAGCTCTATCCAAAATCTGCAAGAGAGGATGGCAAGAAAGCAACTTCAAACTACAACATTTCTATATAAATGTATCAATCACTGTGTGATCTGTCTTATGCAAATATGAGGTTTCTAACTCCTTAGAGCTGGTGTTAAATTAAGTCAAGGACAATTAGTTTTACTCTGTTGCACTGCATAGTAGGCTATACTCTAAATCTATGGCTCCGAATTTATCCATACATTGGAACCACCTGGAGAACTTCAAGTCAGTGTCCTAAGGCCAGAGATTTCAATGTCATCAGTGTAAGGTGTGACCTGGGCTTTATAATTCCTGAATGAGTCCCTGATGCGCAGTTTGGGAATCACTGCGCTAAAGCCTAGCAAGCCAGCTGAAAATAGCTGAACCTTATGAGGTTTAGTGCAATCTAACCAAATTTCTATTTAATAAAACAGGCAAAGACGAGCAGATAAAAAGAGCAAACTAAAAGGGAAGGAAAGCTAATACTATACCTGGTGCCTATCAGTGTGGCTTTTAGAAACCCCAGCCTTCAAAAACAAATATATATAAAAAGGGCATTGAGCACCACCAAAAACAGTTTGTGTTTTTACTCTCTAGGAGAAAAATGAAGCTGCCACACTAAGCCTACTCATTCAATTTTAGACAAACACCAAAGGTTCTTATTTCATGACCTTGTTTTCAGCTCTTCCTAAACCTTTTTGAAAAGTTTGGATGTAGGGCAGCCCCGGTGGCCCAGCAGTTAAGCGCCACCTTCAGCCGGGAGTGTGATCCTGGAGACCCGGGATCGAGTTCCGCATCGGGCTCCCTTCATGGTGCCTGCTTCTCCCTCTTCCTGTGTCTCTGCCTCTCTCTCTCCGTGTCTGTCATGAATAAATAAATAAAATCTTTAAAAAAAAAAAAAGTTTGGATGTAGGTGTCTGAGGGAATGAAGAGCTTCTCAAATACAGCTTGAAGCAGCTACAGAGGACCAGCTTATTTAAATAGCAAACCATACTACCCCACCTCAGCCCAAATATCCCTGGTCCCCATTTCTTGCCATGCTCATCATGACACAAGACACTACTTGTTCATTCATCTTTCCTTATTAGCATGTAGGCTCCTTTAAGGTTAAGGCCACACCGAGATACATATATCAACAACGCATGTGATTAACAATGTCATCATCCCATTTTTTATAAATCTATCAAAACATGTGCCCGATTCTTTCCTGTTATTAGTATAGAATATTGGCATTGGTCTTTCAAATCAATATTCTACACTAGAAACAGATGGGTTTAATGGTGGCTATTTCATTATTGATCACAGATATATTTTTTATCACGTGTAGAGAAATCTATATGGAATATTGAAACATTTTTGCAGTCACTTACCACTTTCAAGTTAAGTCCAATAAGTTCACTAGAATGTTCCAGCTCTTGCTATTTATAGAGCTTTCACTTCAATACCATTTCCATAGTCATAATGAGAAAAAACAGTCCTGTGAGATCTTAGAAACTCTCAGACCAGATGAAAAGGATGTGCACTTTGGCCCCCTTTTTCTTTCTTGTACATTAATCATTTGATAGTGGATGCATGATCACCCCTGCCCTGCCCATAGTCTGAGGAAAAAATTCGTCTATTTGCTAATGACACAGTTTTAATGGCAGCAAAAGGAACAATCTCACTGCTCCACTGGTCCTGCCACCTAAGCCCTGCCAGAAAGAATAGCTTAACCTCAACTACTTTAGAACACTAAAATCAACATTATTGATAAGGACCCTCCAATAGTGAACTGGCTTATATCTAATTACAATACTAGCAGAAAAATAGATTTAGTTCCCTAAGAGTAGATTTTGCAACTGATCCCAGATAGTTTACCAACGAATTGCATTGCTTATAATTAGACAGTAGGTACCCTATGAACATACAGTAGGTCAGAAAGGTGATGGAGGCAGAATCTGAAATGTTGTCCATGTCCAATCTGAAACATACAGCAAAGAACTTTGGGGTCCTGATCACCCTTTTGAGCAAGTGTTAGATCAGACTAGGCTTGTTTGGGGGGAACAATTTTATCTCTGCCTGCAGGACCTCCTTTGTATAAAGTGTGGGGTAGTCTTTCATTTGGATAGATGTCCATTTGAGGCAAAAAGGAATCAATAATGCTTAACCTAGCCAGCTCTACTTCAACTCTATCAGCTCAAAACAAGTCCATCTCTGACCAGCTTCTGAAATTATAACATGGGAGCAATCACCATATCCTTCTCATAGCAACAGTTAAGTCATTATAAACACATTTCTAAGCACTTACTGTGTATACTGTGTGTACACTACATAAATAGCTTAGCATCTCACTTAATTCCCTTCAACAACCCTTGGGAATGTATGTAATTCTCCGCTCCAACTTTCAGCAAAGTCAAATTCAATAATCAGCCCCATGTCATCCAGCTAGTGAAAGTCAGAGTGGGATTTAAGCACGAGTCCATGTGACCCACACTAAGACCCATGCTGACATGCACAACCTTGATCGTTATCTAACAAATACAAAGGATCTTGTGAGCTGAAAACACTACAAATATACTTTTATTATAGGAGCTTAGAAAACTGCAATTAAGAAGCTGCTTTACTCCCTCTATGCCATATGTGGCCACATTTTCCCGGTGTAAGTGATGTCATTCCACCATACCATTCTCTCAAAGCACTCTGGGATTCTCTGGGAAGAATGCAACTACATAAATAATACTTATTATTATAATAATCTTTATCTCACTATATAGCTATGACTTTTTAAAAATAAATAAATGATTAAGAGACATTCAAAATCCCTACAGTCTCAGAAAGACTTAGAAGTGAAAAAATTTAGCGACTGGCCCCGTGACTGTCAGCCTAAAGTGCTTCACAACTGCTTGCACCTACTTAGTTTCCACTGATTGAACAGTTATGAATGGACTTCTATGGGTTGATAAATCAGAACTTATGTAAGTGGTTTTCAAAGCTCATCTGTGCAGCTTTAGTCTGATGCAGAATGCCACATAAATTTTCCTTTAAAAAAGTTCATAAAAATATTAACTATCATAAAATACCTTCCTGGTTAGCTCATGCCACTGGGAAGAAGCTGCTATTCTTATATTAACAATTCTTCCCCGAATTAATCAGTCATTGTACATTAGAACCAGCAGCTGGAGTGTTTTGGGTGATAATGAAACCTGTAACAAGGCATCTTCAGCCGTCTTTTCAAGACAATAAGGGAATTAAAATTTCAATTTAAATGCAGAGGTTTGAAACACGCTTCACTGGCAAAATTACTTCAATTAATGTGAGTGGAATACAAAGGACAGACTGCAGAAATGTGATGCAGCAACCAGAAATTATGTCATTAATGTGCTTGCATCAACCCAGCACAATGACTGCAAAGGTCTAATTTAAACCATACATATCACAAAGCTACAGGCTACAATATTAATCAAGTCTCTGATTGCAATGTGATGGATACAGGCTTCTTGTTGGACCACTTTTAGCTTTTCATAAGCTAACAACAGCTGTTTACCTTGAAGAAGGAAACAAAAGGCCATGCCTATTTGCAGACATTCCGTGTCATGACAATTTAATTATTTTATGCAATACTCAGGTTACATATCAAAAGAAATAAGTAATCCCATCTAGAAGCCAAGTCTATAGCTATCAGACCAGCGTGAGGGTGACGCAGGAATTGTAGGAGCTGACAAGAGCCACGGGTCACCACTGATTTATTTACTCTGGATTTATGAACCTGAGTAGGGATTAAATTACTAGCCATCTGCACCTGCCTTACATGGAAATGCAAAAATCTTTTGATAAACAAATCCAAGGAAATCAGAGAGTTTTGAAAGACTCAGGTTTTTGTTTTTACTTTCCTCTGATGTCTTTCAGCAAAGATTTTTCATTTGGACCCTTGAGATGCTTTAAGTAGATTTTACTTCTAATAGCACATAACCATGGGGAAAGGAAATGTGATTACTTTTTCATAGGAAGTCCAATGAAAGAGCAATTGTAGACCTTACGATTCGCTCATATACAAAAGGCCAAACTGGAGGAAGTTTCCAACATTTTAAGCACACCTTAAATCCTATCTTCATGCAATTATTGCATATTAGGATATGCCAATTCCTCAGATCATGCAAAGCAACTTGCTCATCTGGAAAATGGGGAGCACATCAGAAACCTCTTTCTCAAAAGGTTACTGCAAGAATTAAATATGTTAGCAAATGTAACAGACTTAGTAACAGAACATAATGAAAACGCAATACATATTAGCTATTATTATAATTACTGTTTGTTCATTTAAATATTGCAAAAAGGAAAGGTTGGAAACTAGAGAAACTTGCCATAAAAACAAACACTGAAACCAGAGAAAAATCAGACCAGAGCCCCTAGAAAGGAAATATCCTATTCTGTTTAGTGTTATTAAGACTTTCCCATGGCTACCTATTTGGCTAATGACCCTGACTAGATGAGGCACACTATGCTAAGTATGGGGCAGACAAAAATAAATAAGATCTAGCCCTTGCCCTCAATGACCTACCATACAAACAACAGTAGCTGTATTATAAGTACACATAGCTTATGGAAACAAACAAACAAACAAATTTAAAAAGCATCTACTCAGGGTAATTTATTAAGACAATAAAAAAATACTTTTTTTTTTTTTTTTTTTTTTTTTGAGAAAAGAAAAGCATTTAATCACCTGGGACATTCAGAGAGCTAATGAAATTTGAGCCAAGCCTTCAAAAATAAATCATCATTTTCCAGGCAGACAGGGTTGGGATTAGGTTCAGGGAAATATGATCAATTCAACATCTATCACATCCCTACATCAGCAACAAATAACTAGAAGTTATTATTAATAAAGAGCCACCTGCTTTAAAAAATATGACAGCCAGAAATAAAACATATTTAATACCTCTAAGCAATACATTACTAAGCATTATTACATAGAACATAAATGAAGACATCAATAAATGAGACCAAGACCCGTTCACTGAAAGACTCAATATTACAAAAATGAAATTCTTATATTGAATCAATCTCCTGACACTTTTTGAGGAATGTGACAAGCAGATACCAAAATTCACATGGAAGAGTAATGGGCCAAGAATAGCACAGGTAATTCTGAAAAGCAAGGTGAGGGAATGTCTCCATCTGCTATTATCAAGATATATCATAAAATAATAGAAATTAATACAGCACAGTTTTGGTGCAGATATAGACAAGACCAACTGAACAAAACAAAGAGCTCAGGAACAGACCCATGCATACATGAAAACTTGGTATGTGACCAACATAGCATTAGAAGTCAGGAGGAGATAAATTCAGCAAATGGTCTGAGCCATGTGGCTATTTATATAGAAGATAAAATTAGATTCCTAGTTCATACCATATATGGAAACAGATTCCAAACGATTAAAGAACACATAGATTTTCTGTATGACACTGGGATAGAAAAAAAATTTCCTGAAATAAAAACTGGATTTGGTGTGCCTGGATGGCTCAGTCAGTTAAGCATCCAACTCAATTTTGGCTTAGGTCATGATCTCAGGGTTGTGGGATCAAGCCCCCAGATGGACTCTGCACTGGGCGTGGAGTTTGTTTAAGATTCTCTCTCTCTCTACCCCACACCCCCCACACCACTCATGCTCACTTATTCTCAAAAAAAATTTAAAAACTGAAAATAAAATGGTTACTGCGAAAAAAAATTGGAGAAAGGAAAAACAAAGAAATTTTATGACATTAAATTTTAATACTTCTTTGTAACAAAAGGCTTCATAAACAAAGTAAGAAGATATATTACCAACTAGGAGATTTTTCAAATACATCTGACAAAAGATTAGGATCCAGAATATACAAACAACAACAAATAGGGAAAGAAAGGAACTTCCAGGAAAGGTAGCTCATATACTCACTTCTTTCTAGAGGTAACTGCTCTTCCTTCCCACCCCACTCCCCAGACCCCCACACCCCACATACACATAATTTTAGTTAGAAATGACAATCATAGTACTCAAGTTGGCACAAATCTAGACCTTACCCCCTTATTTTTTAATTAAAAATTTTTCCTCTGAAAGCTGTAAATATGTAGGCCACAGCCCACACCTCTTCTTCTCTCCCAGACACCCAAACCCAAAATCTGTGTCTCTCATGAATAAATAAAATCTTTAAAACAAAAACAAAAAAAAAACCACCTCTCTTTACCATGCCAACATAATTTAGGTACTGGTTTCTTATCATTACATGACTTGCCATTCTTCCGAAGGCAGATAATACATGAAAAATCGCCTACCATTTCAAACACTGGAATTGGGAAGAGAACCAGTCAGGCTTCACCTGCAAAGGCTTGTGAATCCCGAGAGGACAGTTTATAATGTGCTACATGAAAGACAGCATTCAGGGAACAAGAGTAGGGCCTTTCCCATCCTAGCAGAAAGAACCATTAGCGCCGCAGGCTCTTTTCTCACCAGCATGTCGGTGGCACTGAGATAGTGCTTGCTGACCATGCACTGTTCCAGTTTTTGAGGCACTTGCTTGATGTTCTCAATTTCATCCAGCAGATTCAGGACATGCTTATGCTCAATTCCTTCAATCCACAACTTCCGAAGCTCATCCCTTTTGCAGTGCAACAGCATCTTGCATGAAAGCAGATTCTCTTTCACCTACAATGAAACAGATTCGACCTGATGTCAGTCCAAAGTCTTGCCATCCTAAACTTATCATCTAATTAGTAGTCTTCATTAGTGTCACTAGAAGTAAACAGTTCCTAATTCCCCCTTCACTCACTTCTCATAGTGAGTCGGCTTGCAAAATTCTTTTTTTTTTTTTTTAATTTTTATTTATTTATGAGTCATAGAGAGAGAGAGAGAGGCAGAGACATAGGCAGAGGGAGAAGCAGGCTCCATGCACCGGGAGCCTGACGTGGGATTTGATCCCGGGTCTCCAGGATCGCGCCCTGGGCCAAAGGCAGGCGCCAAACCGCTGCGCCACCCAGGGATCCCGGCTTGCAAAATTCTAATCCTGGTTCTGACACGGACTCACTTGGATAGGTCTGTCTCCACCTCAGTGTACATCTACACCTCAGTGTATATGTGCTCTCCCTTGAAATGAGAAAACTACTCCCAACCTACCTTTGGGTGAATCTAAAAAAGTTACTTAGGACATAGAGCACTCTGAAAATATGTTAAAGTATCTACCCACTGATGTTAAAATATCTAAAAGAAAATCCCTCATAGAGTCCATACTATTAATCCTTCCCTGTTCTCTGCATGTTTCCCATTCAGCTGATAGGTCACTTGGACCATCCTACATCTATAACTTGGTTGAAGTTTAGAGCCAAGGAACTGTGCATTCATATCAACTAACATGAAAATAAGCCCATGTTCCAGAAAAGGGCACACATCCAGAGATAATCTCAAAATAAAAGGAATTAGGACATACCAAGGATTTTTAGATATTAAATAAGACAATCTCAAACATTCTCATAGTTTAGTGACCAGTACGGCACAGCCCGACAAAAAGAGGAGGAACAGGCAGGGGTACTCACAATGTACATGGTGAGCACATTTTCATATTCATAATTAAGACTTTCCAATTTTTGTGACATGAAATAAAAAGAATCATGACCTTTCACAATTCACAGAGCTACTTTCATATACTTTTGGCATTCCTTACATGTATTTTTATTTAAATTAGAATTTAGTATTTGTTTACAGTTTTGTTTTATTAATTTTTTTAGAGTTGGGGGGGGTGTGGGGAGGAGAAGGAGAGCAAGAATCTCCAAGCCCAGCACAGAGCACAACAGGGGATTCATTACCCTGAAATCCTGACATGAGCCAAACTGAGCCACCCAGGCACAACTCCCCCACCACCTTTTTTCTTAAGAGAAAGAAAGAGTAGTTGTTTTGTTTTTTGTTTTAGGTAAAATTTATGAATACATGTCAGATGTACTATTTATTAGATGTACTATTTATTAGATGTATTTTAGCAAATCCAAGACACCTGTATAATTCAAACCATCAACTATAGGTCATTTATATCACCCTAGAAAGCTTACCACATTTTTGATCATTGAAAATCCATCTTCAACAAGATTTGCTGAGGAGGTGCACGCACTCATGAACATTATACTTCTGGTGATTATAAAACTACATCTCAACATTTTTCTAACACACATGGAAAATATGAAGATAGAATGCTAAGATCAGAATGTTTTTTGAGAAAGCATCTACTCTATAACTTTAGGACAATACCTAATCCTAATTCTAAGAAACTCCAATGTAAAAAGAATCCTAAATAAGGAGATTTTGTAATCTCTCTCAATAAGCACAGAATGATCATTAGCTTTCAGGGGAGACATAGACCCCTTTGAAAATCTACTGAAGATGGTCCTAATTGCCTCCACTCCTTCCTGCAGTCCCAAAGTGATTTAAAAAAAAAAAATCTGCTATGCATAAAACACCTAGGAAAGAGAACAGAGAGGAGGGAATGGCACTTTTGAATTTGGCAAGAAGTTGGAACATGGGTAATTTAGCAGAGGAGAGCAATCTGAAAACCTCAGCATGGAGTGGGGTACCTCCATTGACAAAGAGGTACCAAGAACATGGAGAGTGGGAAAACCTTCCATATTTTGAGCCCTGGATCCTCATCACACCACCCAGATAGAAAAATCCTCCCCCCACCCCCTGCCCTGCCTCAACTATTGGCCACATAGAATGTGTATGACCTGGAGATCACAAAAGATCTGGGATGAGGGGAGGGTGTGAGGCACTGGACAACAAATCAAAAATGAGACCCAAGTGGGCCTATGGAACAGTAAATTCCTCAGCCCCCTCCAGAGCCTCGGCCTCCTGCTAGGGTTGCTTCTAAATACACTCAGCTTGATTTCTAGCTCCAACACAGGAAGCGTAGGGCTTTCCCTGGGAAAGGTGACCAGGCAAATAGACCTAGAGTTAGTGACATCTAAAGTTTCACGAAGGAGACTGCTAGGTCCCTGCCACTCATCAGTAGATGAGGCCCATAACATGCTCTGAGCTTCCAATCAGCTCTGTATTGCCTCACTCTTCTACCAGACAGCCAAAGAAAGCCTGGAATATGCAAAGTCAGGCACCAAAACAAACAAAAAGAAAAAAGAGTTGGGGGGCAGAGGGGGGCAGGACAAAAACTATGCAGGAAACAGAAATTTTTAAAACTACAATGAATATCCCTTAGGAAAAATAGGAGGAGGCACTAACATTGATGAAACAAGAATAGGATGCTATAAAAAAAAAATGGAGAATCAAAACAACGCTTGGAAATTAAAACATGATAGAAAAAAATCCAATATAAAGGTTAGAGGGTACCCTTGAGAAAATCTCCAGAGAATAAAAAAAAAAAAAAAAAAAAAAACAAGAGATAAAAGATAAAAAGAAAATGAGGGGGATTGATCCAAGAAGTTCACTATCTGCCAAATAGAGGAGTTCTAGGGGAGGGAAAATGAGACAAATGAAGTGGGGAAAAATATCAACAAAATAATAAAAGAAAATGTCCCAGGAGACATGTGTTTTTAGATTGAAAAAGCACACCAAGTGTTCAAGAAAATGGAGTGAGGAAAGACACAAGCCAGGGCACATTATCCTGACACGTAAGGACACAAGGGATACAAGGGATAAAGAGACAATCTTAAAAGCTTTCATGGGAGTTGGCGGGGGGGGGGGGGGGGTACAGGGAGGAACAGAATCCATACAAAGAACTGTGAATCAGAATGCATCAGGCTTTTCCCAATAGGAGCACTAAAAGCTACAAGACAAAAGAATAATATAGCTTCAAAATCCTAAGAGAGAATCCTTTCCCCAAAAAACTATCAATCAAGTGTGAGGGAAGAATAAAGACATCTTCAGACATACAAGCTCTCAAAAAAATAAATAAATAAGCCTTCTATGCACCATATCTCAGCAAGCTAGTGAAGAACGTGCTCCATCAACACAAGAGAAAATCAGAAGACAGAAAACACAAGATCCAGGAAAGGGGAAAACCAAGGCAGAAAACTTCTGCCTTTCTGCGGAAGAAAGGCAACAGGAATATTCAATCATTAATCGCATGGAAAACAGCAACAACAAAATTGCTCAAGCGCACACAGTATGCTGGATGGTTGAGAGGTAAATATTTATGTAGTTTTAATAAAATAAGCACCATCTATTTAACCAAAAACTAGGATACAAGCAGAGAGAGAGAGAGAATGAGGGAGGAAGATGGGGTGAGATACGGGAAAGAATGACAGAGGGACCTATATCCTCATCTTCCATAGCTGCAAGCTCATATACCATGTCTAAAATAGAAAAATCAAGAATAGTGTAAGCATTTTACTATGAGTAAAAGTCAGTGCCTTTAAAGTTTTGCAATTTAGACTAGGGAAAGATGAGATCAGGAAGTAGTGGTTTTTATTATCACTTATGGTTTTGACTTTTTAAATTTTTAATTGGAAGTATAATTGACACATAGTATTGGTTTCAAGTATACGGCACTGATAGAAAAGTCATATAGATTATAAAATGCTCACCATGATTAAGTGTAGTTATCACTGTCACCATACAAACTTAATTACAATATTACTGACCATATTCCCCATGTTCTACTCTTCATCCCTACAACTTATTTTGTAAGTGTGTATCTCTTAATGCCCTTTATCGGACTTTTTAAACATATTTCTCAAGGATATTCCTAGATCCTCTTGGGAACTCTTGGTCTCTGGGCTAGAACTCCAGCTATTATATCCATTCTCTCTCAAATCTTAGTTAAAATCTGTTAGAATTTGATTTCTAATGTTCTACTCTTCTCACCTTGGTTCTGTAATTCTCAGATTTTTCTTTTGATTCACGGTTACTATGGAAATTGTTAAAAAATAAATGCTATGTCACGCAACACCCAGCTAGGCTCTCAATCAAAAGAAGGGGGGATGAACTTACTGAGTGTCAGGAAAGCTTGGCAAACTCCTTTTGATTGGAAAAAAAAAGGCAATTATGCCATTTCACACTAGGATATATACAATGTAGTCAGCTCACTTCTCATTTTTGCTTACTGCATGGAGGCAAACTGAAAAGGAAGATAGAATTTGTGTCCGTGTTGAGGGGTGGGGAAGATGATACTAGGCTGTGTGGAAAATGAACATCACCAAAATTATTCCCTGAACTAAGTTATTAGTCAAAGCTGCAGACATAAGGAGCTACAAGAACTTTTAATATTAGATTGCCCTGAGGCTTCGGCTCTTTGATGAGAAAGTCAGTTATGAAGAAATGTTATTTTAAAACTTGGGTGGTGGGGGAAGGGGAATACTACTCAGCAATAAAAGAGAAGAAATCTAAAGAATCTCAGAAATATTTTGCTGAACAAATGAAGCCAGATACAAAGAAGTACAGACTGAAGTTCTGGAACATACAAAAATAAAAAATAATCAATAGTGAGGGGGTTCAAATCAGTAGTCGTTTAGAGCAGGACATGGAGAGGGGTAGGGGACAAGAAGGGGAACATGGAATTTTGACTCCAAGGAAGGAGGGAACTCTCTGGGGTGGATGGGAATACTTTAAAGGATGTGTACATTTGCCAAAACTCATTGAACCGTACCCTAAAATGCTGCATTTTACTGAATGTAAATTATAGTTCAATAAATGCTTTTTATGCAGGGAAGAGAGAAACAGCATGATATCCATCAATAAATAGCAATAACTAAAATGTGAGAATGGGACCAAGTTATACCTAAACTGTTATTTCTCGATGTGGTGACAGTATTTTAATTCTATTCTACTGAATTTATCAGGATCATTAAGATTGAAAACTAATGTTACTGTTTCTTCCTGAAATAAATCTACAGAGTCAAACAATTCAAGTCAAGACATTGAAACCCAAGTACAGAAGTCCTTCTTCAAACTCAAGTTTCCTTTGCTTCTTTAGACTTTGAGTAACTTCACAGTTGCTCCTGATCACCTGTTTATAGCCACAACAAGAATTTGTTTCAATATACAAGAACCTCCAGCCACTCTAGTTAGAGCGTATCAGAAAAAGAGAAAATAAGGGGTGCCTGGGTGGCTCAGCGGGTTAAGCGTCTGCCTTCAGCTCAACTCATGATCTTAGGGTCCCAAGATCGAGCCCCGAGTCGGGCTCCCTCCCAGAGCCTGCTTCTTCCTCTCCCTCTGCCCCTCCCCCTGCTTGTGCACTCTCACGCACGCTCTCTCTTAAATAAATAAAATCTTTAAAAAATCTTAAAAAAGAGAGAAAGAGAAAATTAGGGTAACAAGCCCCACAAGGGTTATTGTGAATGAGTAGGTGAGAAGATACAGAAAGCAGAGAAACAGCCTGCAGCCCTGCCCTGGGGAAGATAAAGAGAAGAAAACTACTTAGGGCCTCTGAGTAACAACGTGGGTGCATCTGTGAAAAGAGGAACAGAGATATATATATAAGAGGCTGATGGATACAGGCCTCATGTCATCAAATTCAATGCTTTTCTGATTTTGGTCAAGGATAATGGGAGGAGGGAATGCCTTTGGGTGTGCATATTATCTGTAATACAGCACAACAAATATGCAAGTGCTCCACTGAAACTGCAGGCTAGAAATATTCTATAAAGTTCCCCATAAGCAAAAGATGGCAAATGAAAAATAATATAACAGTTGATGTTACTCTTAATTCTCAAAGTACAAAACTTATTTTCTCCTCTGTAGTTAAAAATCTACATATAAACAGGTTCATGGATATTCTCCTACCATGTGTCCAACCCAATTTTTTCCATTGTGTTACAGAAAGTGCCTGGAAGCAGTGACGTGCAGAAACACTACTCACTGTTCTGTTTTAAAGCCCCGGAGGGCACTTGGGTGGCTCAGTGGTTGAGCGTCTACCTTTGACTCAGGTTGTGATCCTGGGTCCTGCGATCAAGTTCTGCATCAGGCTCCTTGCAGGAAGCCTGTTTCCCCCTCTGCATCTCTCATGAATAAATAAATAAAATCTTTAAATAAAAAATAAACTCCTTTAGAACTACAGATCACTTTTAAATTACCCCAAACTTGTATGCTTTTGTTCCTTCCGGTGTTTTTGTTTCTTTGTTTTCTTTAGCTGCCATTCTAAGGTCTTAAATTCTCTGAGAGTCTCCACGGAACCTTTCCAAGGGCAATACTTTAAATTGCAGAGACTGGATCTTGTACACAAATACAGATAGTGTTAAACTTAATGGAAACATTACCTCATAGTTCTTGTGACAGCATTCATGCACTCCACTGCCTAGACTTTAAATTATGCCATCTCATTATTGCCCACTGTTTAGCATGTCCCTTTCTAGGCTTTTCTTCCTTTATCATAGAAGCAGCCAGGATTTTTCCATCTTACCTATGAGCTGTAAATAATTTCCTACCACAACAATGTGACTTTTTTTTTTTTTGTATGAAGGTTACTCTTTGTTCTCATTCTGCCTCTCAAGGTATGCTTTCATATAAAAGCCACAAAATGATTTTAAATGTTAAGTAATGAATGTTGCACTACTCAATGATTAAGCCCTTAACAACTTCATTTGAATAATCACATATAGTTATTTCTAATTACAGGCAAGAAAAATGAGTTAAAAGCTTGATCTAGTACCAACAGGGCAGCTGAAATTGGGGTGATATGTAAAGTGTGCACATTCACAAAAGAGGCAAGTATCTATCTTCTCTTCAGCCTACCAGCTCCTGTGATAAACATTAGACAGATATTTAGTATCTTTAAAGAAATCTGACGTCCTGTCATCCACCCTCTAAAGCACAGAGCAAACACTCAAATTCAAAGACCAACAAGTATCACCTATGCTGCTCAAGTCCCCAGGTGTGCCCATTCATAGGCATCTATTTTGGCTGCTACTGTAATAGTCATTATTATGAGACACTGTCAGAACCTATGGATTCTGAGGTTTTCTAGTACAGTGACCTGTCATTTTGACTGCTATCAATATGTATTCAACAGTACAGGATAGCCTAAGTAATTTTGATTATCCACATTACTTGACCTGATCAATCATACATACTCTCTATTTACATGTTGTTGTTTTTTTTTTTTTGAACTTAGAAAAAAATTCCCAGTAGACTTGACTCTCTGGGAAAAGAGTCAACTCTATCTGCCATCTCATTATCCACAAAGACTTAGATTCTGCCAATATAAAGCCATATATGAAACTATTATCATAATGGGAAATATCAGCAGTTCTGTGTTCTCAAGCTTTCAAAGCATGAATATGAACACCTTTATCTGCCTTAGTCCTCACTAAAATCTACTCTGTATAGCAGCTAGCGTAGCCTTTTAAAAATGTTGTATCATGCCATTCTCACATTTAAAAGCTTCTTACAGTGGATTCTCACCATACTCAAGAGTTATGAACCAAGTCCTTATAGTCACCAAAACCCCACATGACCTGACGTACTCTCTACACCTCACCAGTATCTCTCCAGCCACTCACCTCTCTCTCCATCCCATTTTGCTCCAGCACCATTGGCGTCCTGGCTGCTTCCCCCAAATCCCTATTATGTCCTTGCTTCAGGACCTTTCTGCTCCAGCCATTCCTTCTTCCCAAGGTGCTTCTCCTGACTCGCCCTTACTGCCTTCCGGTGTTGGCTCAAGTGTAACCCCAGTCAAGCCTTCCCTCACTGATGCATTTAAACAGCAACTCAAATCCTCCCTTCCTTGCTTTTGGTTTTCAAAGTACCGCCTGTCTTACCCCATTGTACCACATTTTACTAATTTATAGTGTGTTTCCCTCAACTAGAATGTCAACCGGGATGTAAAGTCCAAGAGGCCAGGAATTTGTCTTATTCACTTCTATACCCCAGAGCCTAGAGCAATGCTCAGCACCAAACAGACACACTTCACACAGAGACTAAATACATGTCGTTAAATATCACCTACTTTGTTTTCCTGTCTCCTCCCACAGTATGTGAGTTCCATAAGGACAGGGATAGATGTCTGCCATGGGTATAACCCCAGCAATTAGAACAGAACACGGCACACAATTAGGACTCCACAGATATTTGTTGAATGAATCATCACTACGTTCTTTTGGCAAGAGCAGAAAGAAAGTTTCAACTCACATCTGCACATTCTCATCTTGCTGGATATGAAATAAAATAATGTAGCCTCAAGATGATTCTATCATCCCCATTTTTACTTTAAAAAGATACATAAACTAAACACACCTATATTTTGTATATAATCCAAAGCACAATTAAAATCCAAAAATGGGGACGCCTGGGTGGCTCAGTGGTTTGGCGTCTGCCTTTGGCTCAGGGCATGATCTCGCAGTCCCTGGATCAAAACCCACAGGCTCCCTGCATGGAAAATGCTTCTCGCTCTGTCTCTGCCTCTCTCTCTCTCTCTCTCTCTCTCTCACAAATAAATAAATAAAATCTTCTTTAAAAAAAAAAATCCAAAAATGACAGGGAAAGATCAGTAAAAAAACATCAGTGTTTCCTTGGTGATAAGAAATAAACTTTCACAGTACAAAACTGTCAAAATATACAACAAAAACAAACTCACTTTCATTCCCCCGCCAACATTTTTTTCTCCCATTTATTAATTATTAGAGCCTTTTATGAAAGGAGCTCTGGCCCTTTCTCTTCCCAATATTGAGCTAATTCATAATAGAATTATGTGACATTTACTTTACTGTAAATATCTGATGTACTTTTCTGTCTGATGTAATAAACACAAAGTTTTCTTTCTGTTTTCTTTTGCTCAAAATTCCAGCGTACTTAAAAATGAGGGGAGTGAACAGACTGTAGTAAGCCAAAAATGAAATAATCAAGAGGAGACTCTTTTTCAATACCAGCCAACACTGTCTGGGCAAAGAGGCTATTGATTCCAAGCGATAGGGAGTCAAGGCAGAAACCACTACAGCTTTCCCCTGACATTAGGACAAAGTCCTTTCAGCCAAGCAGACTAATCAGAAAACAGGAATACCAAACCTTCACCCTTACTGTGATTAACCAGGGTAAAGCCAGAAGGTTTTACTGACTCCTCTTGAGCTTTAGTATATTCAGTCAAAATGGACTACAGCTTACTTTAAACTGATCTATAGTGTTACCTCATTTCACAGATAAATCCACAGGACGAACTCACCATTTATAAAGGCTAAGAATTACCACATTCCTTTTGAAAATGCCCAGTTAATTTTACAATGTAAAGAGGTCATCAAATTCCTTCAAAAAAGGTTAAGAGCTTGCTGATTCTCAAATGGTATTCTTAGAGGCTGGAACTCACATATCAACAGCATTTTTAGAAGAATAACTTATATATCGGCTTAGAAAATCACAATAAGATCCAGAAGACAGACCAGAGCATATGTAAGCAGTTACTGCCAGGCAGGTGCAGGGAATTCCCCAACCAACCAACAGCACAGACGGCGCATTTCGAATGGTTCACGCAGCCCTGTGGCCACGGTGCTGCTGGAGGTGCAGCTGCAGAGCTTTAAGGAGGGGACCAGGCATGAGGCTCTGCATCTCCGACCCCAACAGCACAAAAGGGGCAAGTATTATGTCGGGGTTCCACAAGATAGCTCATTTTAAGAAGGCAGACTACTGCCTAAAAGGTATCTGAAAACCAGCAGCAAGGACCTTAGAGTTATGGAGATCAACATTCAAATCCTACATCTGCTGAGGGAGAAATGGTCACGCCTAGCCAAGATGCAGTGCTAAGTGGTGGCAATTACTGTTAGCAGAGTGGTACTAAAAGGGATTAAAGGAGTGATCCTCAAAACACACAGCCAGGGACCACAGGACTGTGCTTTGAAGGTCAGTTCATCCTTTGGCAAAAATAAAAATACACCTTATGAGCCCACTTTGTCCTTTAGACAGTAAAGACATGGTAGCCAGGAACCAAGAGCTTTTCAAGGATCTGCTACATAAGGAGGTGGGCAGGGATAGAAAGGTGTTAAGAAACAGAAAGATGGAGAGGAAAAAAGAAAGAATGAACAAGAAATTGCTGCAAAATACAAGGAAAATGACAAAACAGAAGTTACTACATGCTTATTACAACTAAGGAAGGATTTTCAAGAATTTCAGTAACATAAATACATGTCTTAATCACTTGTAAGTTAGGTTTTCTTGTCCAAATCACAGCTAGAATGTCTAATGACTACACAGAAGTCACAACCAACTTCAAATGAGGGGACATAAAGCTGAAACTTCAAAAAAATGTTTCAACTGCTACAGCAATACACACATGCACACACATACACAATATGGAACAGGAACATATTAAATACACTGAATACACAGAAATGGGAGCCTCTAATAGTAAGAGGCTCTAGAGTCTTAGAACAGCTCCCCTTTCCAGTGTCCTCATGTTGGGTCCATGTTCCCCAGGTCCTTTCCCATTGCAACAAGTAGCAGCAGAAGCCAAGGATAAGTCACAGGAGGAGGCGAGTCTCGGATGCCCTCCGTGATCCTCCTGAGCCAGGCTTTCCAGACACTTGCAAAATTCCCAGAAAGTGTCATTATACGTCACTCACTAATAAGGCCAGTCACCACTATCGTAGCACCTATACACGCTACAAGCCTGGGGCCTGACGGTAGGTACAACAATCACAAGAGGAAAAGAAGCCCACCTGCTTGATTTTATTTCGAGAGTTGGTGATGCGCTCGGTGATGCTCTGGTACGTGCGAATGGCTGTCGTCAACTCTGTGTAGTGCTGCACGATCAACTCATCCAGGTCACGGTCACACTTCTCATAGGCTTCTTCAAGGCGCCCTTTCTCATTTTCTCGGTCTTCCACATCATCACTGGTAGACAGAGTTCTGGTGAGATAGAGACTGCATCAAGCTCAATGAAATTTAAAAGCAAAAAAGTAAAAGGAATTAAAACACAAGCACACACACCTCACAGATTCAGTAGGAAATGAAACAAGTCACTCAGAAAATACAAAACCACCTTCCTAGTAAATTCCAAGAGCTCATCTAAGTGGATTTGTTGGCTGCCCATCCAAAGAGCCCTGCCATCCAGCTTACCTTGGCGTACCAATTTTAATCAGAGAGCAGGCGCCACTACTCTGCCAGAGTCAGGACAGATCCCAAATTGCCTAAGTGAATCCCAGTCTCCATTATCGGTGACAAGTCTGGCCAATGAGACCTAAGGACTTCTAGGAGTAATTTTCTTGCAAAATTAACAGGAAGCAAGACCCTTCTCCTGACACTGGATATTGTTAAACAAAGCCAAGATACTCAAATATTTCACCCATCTTCTAATCATGGAAGGGAAAATCAAGAGAAATGCCAGACTACTGCACTGATATCATTGGTGCACGAAAGCAGCCTACCCTAGGGCTGCTTTCCCTCAGGACTTCTCGTTAGGGGACACAGGAAGTATCCACTGTGTAAGTCACCCTCAACCAGTCTTTTATATAAAGCTAAAAGTACACTACCCGATAAAATTACTTATACACTGAGGAACTACATTCCAAATAGCTCATTTAAATGAACTAAATTTGGTACAGAGCCCCCAGTGGCCTGGAAATAAGGTCACATCAGTACTAAAATATGTTACAACAGCAATAATATAAGCTATACTATAAAACAATCCCTACTTTTACCATTCTTCCAACAGCATTAACAAGATTGATATGAGTCAACAACAACCAGGGAATGAGATAGATACACTTATTAAAAATCTTTCAATAACTTAGTTTGATACATGGGCCACAGATCTTTGCTTCTTTTATTATCTTTTTTGGGTAATTTCTTTCTTTTTTTTTTTTTTTTTTTTTTTTTTTAGTGTTATAATCAGTAATAAAGAAACCTTTTTCTCTTATCTCTTGGCTGCGGTAATTTAGAGTTTCATTAAATTCCCTCAGATTTGTCAGCTTATATACATTCAGCATAGCTTATTTCATTTATCTTTAATTTAGGGAGGGGGTAGTTTAGTCTTTTGATGATGGATGCAATCAATTATAAGTCCATCATTAAAACTGCTTTCAGAGATGGTCTATCAGTGAATCAATCACATATCTACTTCCATATATTCACAAGCAAAATACCATACAATGGTTTTTCTCCCACTGTCATTTAGAGCAAGAGATCTTAATTCATGAGCCACATAATATATAAACCTTCCTTCTCAATTTAAAGGGAGATTCAGCAGGCCAGTCTTTGAAATCAATCTAACCTCTAAGAAGAATTTTGTAAATCTGTTACGGATGCCAAGAGACCAGTTCTGGCAGGAAGTGGTAGGAAAGGGGATGGAGGAGACAAGACAAGAAATATAATGAAGGAAAATGCAAAGCCTCTAAGGGTTGTGGGGTGCACTCAGGAAAGCAAACCACTAGGAACCCCAAGACTTGGAAGTAGGCCTTTATCATGCCAGATCCTGTGTCTTCCTCTGTCAACTGGCGATCCTACATCAGACTACCTAGCTCCAAAATTACTTTCAGGTAGAGAATAGTGCACAAATATTTGGCTAATAAAATAAATCAGAATGGATAACCTAGGAGAAATATGGTTTCAAAGACAGAGCTACCAATATCACTTGCAATATTTGGGTACAGGGAGCTAAGTGTGCCTTCCTATTGTTTCTATGCTACATAACTTTGCTCTTTAAATCTGAAACCTTCCAGGCTGTTAATCTAAAGAAAAGCACAATCAGAAAATGCCTTCGATTTATCAACTGTCCCAAAGGGAAGAGTTCCTTGGTATTTACCTCTGATTTCCCTTCTAACAGCAAGCAGCCACGGATTTGTCAAAGCTACACTGGATCAGTTTGCCCATCTTTACAATGCTTTGATTTCCTCTCCACCCCCATTTGTGGAAGGAAACATGCCAAACATCTCACATTGTTTACATTAACTAGGAGAATTACCATTAAAGAAAATGTCAGGCCCAGAGAGGACACCTTCTCGGGCATCAGCTGTCACTGTAACACATTACCACCGCATTAGGAGTTATTTACGAAATAGAAAGGGCTACTAAAATGAAGATTAGAAAGTAAATTGGGTCTACAGGGGTTTTTAGCTCCTATTTTCATTTTTAGGGAAAATATTTGTATAAGGAAAGAGCCTGTGCCAGGTTTGAGCTCCTTTAATTTCATTCTCTTAATGTAAACTGGGCTGAATGATGGTTTGCCTTTAGTTGGAAATAGAGAATAAAACCACCAAATTTTTGTTATTAGAGGAAAGAAAGGCAATAAGGTTAATAATAACAATAATAATAGCCACAGATGCTGCCAGCAGCCAGCAGCGCTGTGCACTTATAGAACGTATGCTGAATCCTCCTGACAGCCCTTAGGAGTGGTATTATTCTCCTCCCTTAATGTTCTGAATCCTGGCTCCACCACTTAGTACCTGTATGAACTTGGTCATGGCATCTCATTTTGCTCATCTGCAAAATGCAGAGACTAAAGAGATGGTCCTTACAGAGCCACTGGTGAGAATTGAGGGAGATCCAACAAGGCCTGGGGGATCATTAGCACATAACAAATGGCGATGGAGGTGGCTGGCTATCATTATCACCAGTAGTAGCAATAAGAGCAGCAAGGGCAATAGCAGTGTTCCACGATGTCATGCAAAGGACATCCTTTGGAGACAAAGGTTCAAATTCTATCACTCCCAAAACACTAGAGCATTTGGTGCTGGGCATGAGATTTAACCTCTCTGGCTCACTTACTCCTCTGTAATATCAAGAACTGCAGAGAGTCTGAGATTTTATCCTACTCACAAGCTAACAAGTTATCCTGACTGAGTTTCACAGATGCTGCTAGAAGACACAAAACAAAGGACTTTTACTCACAGCACAGCATGTAGCAGGAGCACCAACGTATCTGCAACAGGCCCTCACCCGGCCTCATAGCAACTGGACCCAACTTTGTGCCTGTACATGCTGTGAGTGACTAGAGAGGAACCTGAATGTAGGAAACTGCATCTATTATACTGGTCAGTACACATGCCTGCCGTTCTTCTACACGGAGAGAATATATCTATCTTCCAAGCATCCAAACACACATCCTTGGCAAGCCAATCTGAAACAAAGGGCATGCAGTGCTTTGCTTATAGGGACTTCAGAAACAACCCTCCCGAGGAGAATGGCCCCCAAAATAATGAACTGGAATCCCCGGGGTTCCTTCAGAGACTGCATGGTGTCAAGCAATAGTAGACACTATCTCCAACCTCTGTTTTCTTTTCTGCAAAATAAGACCAGAAACATGCAATATCTCCTACAATAAGTATCTGCACAATGAATGAACGATACCCCATGAAAGCAGACTAGAAGTCTAGGGAGAAAGTTTTCATGCCTGCTGCCGAAAGGCAGCAAATTTCAATATGGAACTATCTTATGTTAAGCCAGTCACTTGACCTGAACTGAGGGCAGGATAGAAAAAAACATGAGTTCACCTTGCCAGCCAGGTCAGGAACCTCTCCCCAGCCTTCTAATAAACCTCTGGGAGATGGAAAGCTCACTAGTTCACAAAGCCATTCACTGCAATTCTGAACAGCTCTCCTTGTTACAAAGCCTTTCATGAAAATAAAATCAGGCTCTTTAACATTTCTACCCATTGATCCAAGTTCCACCTTTTTTCAGTTACATAGGTCTATTCCCTCTTCCGTACAATTTCTCTTTCAACAGTAAAGGGCTCTCAGTACTTCCTTCTCAGGTTAAACATCTAACTGCTTCAACCGTTTCTCCCACAACATGCCTTCCATGCGGCCCACCATCCTCGTGGACTTCCTCTGAAGTCCTGTCCAAAACAGCTAACACTCACACAGAACTTACTGTATGTCAGATGTTAGTCTAAGGGGTTTATGTACAATAATTCATTTATTCCTGACCTCCATTAGAGGTAGGTACCATTATCACCCCCCTTTTCACAGACAGGAAGCAGAGTTGTGTATTGGAGGCATAGAACTTTTTAGTAGCAGAGCCAGGCCTCCAATCTGAGCAGCCTGGCCCTTAAAAGCTTCCCCATCCTGCTTCTCAAGATGTAGTACAAGGACTCAACACAACATACTCCTAATACAGTCTGGACAGTCCAAACAGGAAGAAGTTTTAATATCCTATATAACATAGGCACTATATTTTTTTATAATTGGCCTAAAACCACATCACATTTTTTTGTAAATATTGAGTCCATAATTCTGACAGTTATGACAGATGAGTGCCAGCTCTCACTCATCTACTTGGGAAGTGTTCAAACTAAATACAGAAATGTACATGCATCCTTGTGTCTTACATTTGAGAAAGGGAAGATGAAAGTGAAGCACAGAGTATCAGTTAGTGTCCATCATATGCCAGAGAATGTGCTAGCTATTTTGCACACATGATCTAAGATAATACTCAAAAAGTCTGGCAAGATGGTATCACCACCCTTCTAACGGGTGAGGAATCAGAGGAATAAAGAGGTAAGGAAACTTGCACCCACACACACAGCTAACATGGGAACTGGACTTGAAGCTAAGTACACCTGACTTCAAAGCCCATGCCTTCTCCACTGTGCATGTTAGAAACTCCTACCTCTTGTGCCTTCAGCTCCTTCATGCTCACATGTGAAGAGAAGAGTAGATGGCTAGAGATGTAGACAGTACTAAAAAAGCTAAGTCCTCTAACAGTCTTGAGTCTGGACAAGAAGCATGAGCTTGAAGACATGAGCAGAGGAGAAAGATTTGAAGTTGCCACCTCAAGATGCATTCGTTATTGAATCACTTATATATTTCCCCCAATTCCTACCTGAAAACCATTAAGATTTACAAACTATTGTCAAGTTCACAGAAAAACATAAAAGCATACACTAAATTCTAGTTAAGCTAGACACAGAGACATTTCTGGATCACCAAGATTTTTTCACTAAGACAGCTCTGGCATTCTGCATGATGAATTACATTGCTAACCAAGGAATTTATTTACCCAATGGGCTGAAAGGACTATGGTACACATGCTACCTCTAACAGCACCTAGTAGGAACACATGCTCTACGATTCTAGTGAACTCATAGCCATCAGCGCCAGGCGAGCCTTACAAACAAGTATTTAACCCAACATATGTAACTGCAGATCTAAAACTGAATTTGTCAGTTTCCTTTTTTTATACCAGCTTCTGTATTTCAGTCTAGCCAGTCAAGTGTTTTGAAATGAAAATAACTGGTCACCATCACTGACTCCTTCTATGGAGCAATTTTGCCTTCACCGTGGACTTAATAGAGTCATGGAGTCCAGACAGAGAAAGCACACAAAAGTCGATAGTACTCTTAAAAAAGTAAGATCAAATAAAAGAAAAAGCACACCTATGAAAATAAGGTTAGTCACCCAAAGGTAACCCATCACTCGAGAAATAACAACCTTCAGTCAAAGACAAAATGAAAGGATGCAAAGAGAACACAAATCTAAAACCACCAATTTGGTATATATCGTAACTTTCTGACTCCTCTCACCATACACCTCAACCCTGAGGCATTTGCGACTTCCAAGCCCTTTAACCTTGGGCCAGTCACTTAGCTTCTGACAGAGGACAGTAAGTGCCTGCCTCACCAGGTGGTTGTGATTGGCAAAGTACCTGAATGTGCTTCTTAAAATATAAAGTGCCCCTGATGTGTGTGGGCTGATACATTGTTAGGAACCATATAAATCATGTGTGAATCACAACACTGTTAGCCCAAGCCTTCCCTATTCGAAAGTTCCTGAAGGTATTTATTCACAAACTGAGGTCAGACCTTTTCTTTATATTCTTACAGTGCCTGGTACATTAAAAGTGCTTAGGGAAGCTAAATAATGAGCAGCAGCAAGATGCAGGCTCTGAAGAGGTCACAAAGGACAGTTCCTGCCTTAAGAAACAATTGCTACTAAATTATCTCACACAAAGAAATGCCTGTCCAAAAACCTCTAGGAAAGAACAAACAATAGTTACCTCAACCCTATTCAGTTCATTTAGTCATTCAACAAAGTTATTAAACACCTTGCACTTGGCAGACAAGTTCTAAGCAGCTAGACATAGAGCTGGGAATAAAAGCAATCCCTCCCTCAGAAAGCTTACATCTAGTGAGGAAGCAGGAAATGCAAGAGAAATCTACAACACATGCAGGCCAGGAAGAAACAAGTATGGAAAAGACAGAGGCCAGGCTGGAGAAGGGGAAGTATTTAACACAAGGAAGCCAGAGAAAACCTCCCTGATAAAGACAGCATTTGAACAAAGCTTTCTAGGAAATGAGGGGGAGAGAGGTGGCACTGTCTGGACAAGCAGATTTCGGAAAGAACAGAAGATGCACAGGCTCTGAAGCAGGGTATGTTTGGCCTGTTGAAGGTACAAGGAATGGCAAAGAAGTCAATGTGGCTTCAGAGAAGCAAAGAAGGGGACAGTGATAGATCAGGTAGGAAGCTGGAAGCCAAATCAGGTACAGCTTTCTGGACTTTTACTTTAAAAGCATTCTTTGATGCCACCGGGGGGTTAGCACCCAGATAAAGAGTAACAACTTTCGGGGTGCCTGGAGGGCTCAGTGGGGAAAGGAGGCAACTCTTGATTTTGGGATAGTGAGTTTGACCCCACGATGGGTGTAGAGAATAAAAGAAAAATAAATAGGGGTGCCTGGGTGTCTTAGTGAATCAAGCATCTGCCTTCATTCAGCTCAGGTCATGATCTCAGGGTCCTGGGATAGAGCCCTTCATGGGTCTGTCTGCTCAGTGGGGAGTCTGCTTCTCCTTCTCCCTCTGCCTGCCACTCTGCCTACTTGTACATGCTCTCTCACTCTGTCCAATCAATAAGTTAAAAATCTTAAAAAAGAAAAGAATGACAGCTCTCAACCAGTTTTTAATAATGAATACTGAATGGCAAATACTCAACAATATTTCAAGTTTCATTTTACATCTATCCAACCTCTTTCCAAAAAAGATCAGAGATCATTTGTACAAGAATATAGATAATACAAATGAGAAAGTGAAACTAGTTAAGGTGATATGGGATAAAATGATGCCATACAAATGTAGAACGCAGGTATGCAGGGCATGTGGAAAAACACAGTTGACAAGAAATAAGCCCTCAATCTAACTCTGAGGTTCCTAGTCATGCAAAAAGGGAAATGTAGCCAATTAAATCACTCTCATTGTCAACAAGATGGATTCCAGTTCCTTCACTGAGGAAGCAAACTTTAAGCTACTCCTAAACTCTAAAAGAAATCTTTAACTTAAAACAATAAGGAAGACAATATGCAATATAGTAAACGAGGTCCTCAACCACCCTCTGAAACAATAAATTTTGCATATTCATTTCTTGTAAGTTCCTTCCGGAAGAGAACTTTAAAACGCAACTCAGACTGAGAGATTGTGACTCTAAACATAGTCCAAGCATGAAGCTTTTCCAATGATCCATTTTCATCTCAGGATGGAATTTGAGGAATTTATAGGATGAAATGAATCAAATCATGTTTCATTAACTTCTTCCTCTCAGCAAGTCCTTTGATAGTTTAAGCTGACCAGAGAGCGAGCAGTCCTTTGAAGAGCATCAATAGTACAAGTATTTGGTATCAGAGGGTTAGCAGGGGACTGTTAAATACTACAAGCCAGAAAAGCATGTAGAAAGGTTGGCAACCAATTGTGAAAAATTAACAACCAGCCCAGGGCTCTAGCCTGAGCCTCAAGATCACCCATAATAATGATAGACTGTCACCCTGGAAGGATTTGGGGGGTATTTTAGCAAAGTGATAACTCTCCAGAATACCACCTGTTATAGACACATCCTCCTACCACTACCAAATTTATATAGAAGTACTAACCCCCAATGTGACTCTTTGGAGATTAGGGTCTCAAAGGAAGGTTATATGGGTGATGCCTCAATGACATAGAATTGGTGTCCTTATAAGCAGAGAAAGAGACACAAAACAGCCCTCTCTCTTTATATACTCACAGAAGAAAAGCCATTTGAGGACACAGCAAGAAGGTGGCCATCGACAAGCCAAGAAGAGAGGCCTTCCCAGAAACCAACCTGACTGGTACCTTGATCTTCGACCTCTAGACTCCAGAACTGTGAGAAAATAGATTTCTGTTTAAGCCACCCAGTCTGTGGTGTTCTGTTACAGCAGCTAGAGCCGACTTATACACCACCCCATAAAACACAAGCAGTATTATTTTGCTTGGCTAAAATCTCAAGGCAGATGTTACTGGTCATGCCCCTTAGCCGATAGCAACCCAGATTCTCAACAAAACCTCAAGAATTAACTGCTTAATACAGCTTCAGATAACTAATTAACCTGCTATAAGAAATATTTAATGTAACACACCTGAATTTTGGTGACACCTGCAGAACAATTAGCATTAAGTCATGCTATCTGAAAACAGTTAATACTCTTAATTGTCTACTAAGAGCATTCCTTGTTGGTATCCAGTGACCCCTCTTCCAGGAATAATAAAGACTAACAAAACAATTAGTGTAAATCCCTTCAAACAATTCAGAAAAACTAATTACAAGTAAGGTCCCACATATCCAAAAATCACTTATCAGGAAGCTACAGCTATTCAAAGCACAATCTACACTAGGAATCAAATCTCAGTGACACCCTTTCTAGGAAATACTTAGAATAGGCCTCTTACAGAATCCAGAGGTCCTCCAGCCCCTGCACTTTTTTCAGGTACCTGAACACCTCAACCAGTACCACCTTCTGTGTTAGGGCAAATCTAATGAATTTGTTTAGTCACATAACGGAAAGAGCACCAGACAAAGGGTCCTCTTTATTTACAAAACCTTCTAATATGTTATCAGAAGGCAAAAATTGAGTATTTTTAAACCCAAATACACAAGGGTTAGTTTCAGACCCTCATTCCAAATAGGGAAAAAAAACAAAAACAAAAACCTATTAGCTTAGTGAGCTCTCCAGAACATTCATTTTTGTTACTGACCCCATTACAGAAACAAAAAGTCTAGAGCAGACAAGATTCTTGAATACGTGAACCCCATTTTCTTTAACAAACTGTTCCTAGGTTAGACTATTAGGTCTGCTTAGCATTTATTTCAAAGCAGAAGAGTAAGATTTTTCCTTTCATTTAAAGCATGAAACAGCTAACCTAAATGCCTGACATGGGCACCTGGGTGGTTCAGTGGTTGAGCATCTGCCTTTGGCTCGGGTCATGATCCCGGGGTCCTGGGATCAAGTCCTGCATCAGGCTTCTCACAGGGAGCCTGCTTCTCCCTCTGCCTATGTCTCTGCCCCTCTCTCTGTGTCTCTCATGAATAAATAAATCTTTTTTTAAAAAAAGAAAAGAAATAAATGCAGGACAGTAACATGTCAGCACAGGAACTAAAGACAGTTCTAGGGGCACCTGGGTGGCTCAGTCAGGAATCTGCCTTCATTTCAGGTCATGATCCCAGGGTCCTGGGACGGAGCCCCATGTCAAGTTCCCTGCTCAGCGGGGAGTCTCCCCCACACACACACCCCTCATGTGCACATGCGCATACACAGGCTCTCACTCAAATAAACAATTTTTTTTTAAAAAAAGACACTTCTAGGTATGAGTAGAGAATAAATTCAAACAAAAGGGGAGGAAAAGATATCACCAAGAATATAAATACTAAGAAATTGAGAAGGTCTTCAAAGCCTATTCTACTAAGCAGAGCACTTTGTATATGATGATTCATCTACAATACTTCCAATGAATTAAAAAAATATGAGAACCTCATAATTCTGAGTTTGCGTGGAAAAAAATCACATTAAATGTTTGAGATGTGTATCGCTATATAATCACATAAGATATGGCTTCACTCAAAGCATAACCAAATCTACATTACACTTTTTAATCCGATTTTATTATATTCAATTATACACTGCAACTGCTTGTTTCTTAATTATGTCTTATTAGATCCCACAAAATACAAGATAATCCCATCCCAATTGATAGCAATTCATGATGACAAGTCCCTCTGAAAAACTTTTCTGATGCATAAAAACAACATCCCTTAATTCACTACAAAGATTCATTTAATATCAAGTGACAGTAAACAATTTCTGCTTTAAAGTCAATTGAAAATTCACTGGTGTCTTGCTTCAGACAGTACTTAGGGCTAATTACTCAACCCAATACATGCAGTTTTTCAGTATTTCAATTAACTAAATCATACAAAATACTTCTGGGGACCAAAAGCTCTAAGTCTTACAATCAACAGAGAAGGCCATTATCTGAAATTAAGTAAAATCAGCCTCACTACAGCATAAAACTGAGTCTGGGATTGACAGAGTCAATTTAAAAATCTACCCCCTACCTTTACTTAAGGGAGGTTACCTCTTTTCCCACTACCATTTGGAGCTCCACATTCCCCTTAAAGCCTTCTCCACAGGGAGCTTATTTTTCATCTCCAGGGAATGTTATAGTTACTACAACACTATTATGGCATTTGGTCTTTTTTTTTTTTAAGATTTTATTTATTTATTCATGAGAGACAGAGAGAAAGAGAGGCAGAGACACAGGCAGAGGGAGAAGCAGGCTCCATGCAGGGAGCATGATGTGTGACTAGATCCTGGGTCTCCAGGATCACACCCTGGGCTGAAGGCGGCACTAAACCGCTGAGCCACCCGGGCTGCCTGGCATTTGGTCATTTTAAAGGCGTAGACTACTTCCTAATATGGAGCTTCCAGTGAGTTCCTCAGAAATCCTATTTTAGAGGACAACAGTAGGTGTTGCATGGTATTAGGCTATCTTGGAAATTCTGAACTACACAAATTGAAACAAGTTTCTTAACTGCAGACATCCAGGAGACTTTAATACATTTGTGTGCCAGGTGCTCTAGGAGGGAGGGCAGAAGCTGGGTGGGCAA
Organism: Canis aureus; assembly: GCF_053574225.1. Taxonomy (NCBI): domain Eukaryota; kingdom Metazoa; phylum Chordata; class Mammalia; order Carnivora; family Canidae; genus Canis; species Canis aureus. The sequence continues at coordinate 57,034,098 of NC_135628.1, read as the reverse complement.
GACATGAAGATTATGTAGTAATTCTCTACCCTCTCCCCAGTCCATAAACACACACATACATTTTCATGGAAATTTTTAAACACATACAAAAACAGACTCCTCAAATAACCCAGCTTCAAAAAATATCAACACATCCCAATCTTGTTTCATCTATACCCTAACTTCAACCCTCAACCCGTTGTTTTGAAGCAAATTCTAGACATATTTCTATCAGTATATAGTTCACCATATATCTCAAAATAGTCTTATTTCCAGTATAATCTAAATAGCATTATTTTGGTTCCAGGTGTCCAATATAGTGATTCAACAATTCTATACATGACTCAGTGTTCATCACAATTACATGTACTCTTAATCCCCTTCACCATTTTCACCCATCCCCACCCACCCACCCCTCTTGGCTCTGGCAACCACCTATTTCTTCTCTATAGTTAAAAGTCCGTTTTGTTGTCTTTTTCTTTATTCATTTGTTTTGTTACTTAAATTGTAAAAAATAGCCAGGATACCACTGTCTCAGCTTTAAAAAGTTAATGCTAATTGGTTTATTTCCCCAACTAAAATATGTCCAAATGACTACTCAAATACCCTGGTAATTCTGTTAAACTGCTCCAAAGTATTCTGCTCAGGTAGGTCAGCTGGTGAATGAGAGTCTGCATTTTTTTTTTTTTTTAAGATTCTACATTTCCTGCAAGCTCTCAAGTGGTATTTTGGGTATAGAATGATGTTTCCCATAATATTTAGCACAATGACAGGCACCAAATTTTAAATGGAAAACACTTTTTGCATTATACACCACTTTATTTTTTTGCTAGGGCTTTATAAAAATCTTTGAAACAATAAAAGATCTCCTAAGAAACTTAAAATATTAAGTTTTCCCTACCATGTCAAACGGTACACGAGAACTTTCCTGTTAAATGGCGAGTTCCCATTGTTTTTCTTTCTTTTTTTTATTTAAAGATTTTATTTATTTATTCATGATAGACAGAGAGAGAGAGAGAGAGAGTCAGAGACACAGGCAGAGGGAGAAGCAGGCTTCATGCCGGGAGCCTGACGTGGGACTCGATCCCAGGACTCCAGGATCACACCCTGGGGCGACGGCAAGCGCTGAATCGCTGAGCCACCCAGGGATGCACCCCCCCTCCATTGTTTTTCAAGGCAAAATTCCCAAACATATAAAGGACTGGCTACTAAAAAGACCAGAACTCATTTCATGGCTTGGAAGCAGTTAAAAACGTAAGGCCCAGCAGAGTACAAGACCAGAGGGAGCAGAGCTCACAATTGCAAACTGAAAAAAAGCAAGCACAGACTGGAAACCTCCAAGTGCAGGCAAAAACAAAATGCAAAACAAAACCACCAACAACAAAAACAATCTACGTGCTGTGCCACCCAAAGAAAACCAATTACCAGCTATATGAGAGCTGAGGCTACAGTGAACAATACTATCACAGGAGAACGAACTTTTTTTTTAAATAAATACATAAACAGACGCAAAATAGTTCCAAAGTATTTCTAGGACTTCTGAAAGGAAAGTCCCCGGAAAAATACTATCTGAAGTGGAAGTTATTTAACTGTTTAATTAAATATTCTGCAAAATACTGCAAAATCAGAAAGGCCATTAGGACCAAGATACCTAGTTCACTCTCATGCCAGAACTTTATACACATCTGATTACTTTATTCTTCCTCTCTGTGAATATGCAACTGATGAAATCTGACCAATGAAAATTAATCTTTAAAGATATTTTTCAAAATATGAAGCACTGACAGACTTCTGCTTCTGACCTAGGTGAAATAACTAGGACTAGATTTACCCCTAGCATCTGAAAGTAACAACCACCAAAGACAACGATTTCAAAACCTTCAACATTAAGTCAGTTAGAGTTTGCAGGGCAGGTGGAGAAGAAAAAGTACAGCCCACTCTGGAGATCTGTTAGAAGGGCTCCCTTAAAGCTTCAGCTCCCTATCATCAGCCCATGCCAGAGAGAAAACCATTCAAGGTCAGGAAAAGAACCACCAATGAGGAGTGGGCATGATTATCTGAAATCACACACAGCCAGAGGAGAAAAATCTCCTGATTCACAGAGCACTTGGGTGGAGTACACAAAAGGATTTTGCCATAGTAGTGAGACAAAACTAGCCCTAGACCAAATGATGCTGTGCCCCCATAAGCAAAATTTAAAATAAGACCTGAGAGAACCATGATTTCCAAGTTACTTAACCAAATCCTAGAACAAAATTCAGGCACATTTACAGGAAAACAAAGAAATGCACTATCAGTACCCAAGAAGGTAAAAATCACAATATCTAGTATCCAAAATGTATGTAAGCCATGTAAAAAAGGAGGAGCAGATATTAATCAACTAAAACTAACCCAAAAATGTCATGAGGCAAAATTAGTAAACACGAACATTAAAATTATTATAATACGGGGATCCCTGGGTGGCGCAGCGGTTTGGCGCCTGCCTTTGGCCCAGGGCGCGATCCTGGAGACCCAGGATCGAATCCCACGTCAGGCTCCCGGTGCATGGAGCCTGCTTCTCCCTCTGCCTATGTCTCTGCCTCTCTCTCTCTCTCTCTCTGTGACTATCATAAATAAATAAATAAAATTAAAAAAATTATTATAATACTTGTATTTCATTGTTTAAGAAGCTACAGAAAAGACTGAATGTGCAGAGAGAGCTATTAAAGATTTTTTCTTAAAAGACCCAGGTCAAACTTCTAGAGCTCGAAACCACAATCTAAATTACACTACATAGGATTAACAACAGATTGGAGATTGCAGAAAAGATTAATGAATTTGAAGACACAGTAATAATAGACCAGAGGGGAAAACACTAGCATTCAATGAGGTTTGGGACTTGAAGTGCCTAAAATACTTAAATCTGACCAACAATATGTAAGACTTACACATTGAAACCTATTAAAAAATTGCTAAGAGAAATTATTAAAAAAAATAAAAAAAATAAAAAAAATAAAAAAATAAAAATAAAAAAAATAAAAAATAAAAAATTGCTAAGAGAAATTAAAGAATTAAATGAAGACATACACCTGTTCAGGGATAAAAAGACTCAATATGACCAAGATGTCAATTCTCCCATATTAATCTGTATACTCAACGCAATCTCAACCAAACTCCCAGCAGGTTTTATTGTAGAAATTAACTAGCTAATTCAAAAATTGTTATGAGAAAAAAATAAAAGATAAATAAAATTGATGTGGAAATGGGCAGCGCGGGTGGCTCAGCAGTTTAGCATCGCCCTCAGCCCTGGGTCTGATCCTGGAGACCTAGGATCGAGTCCCACAACAGGCTCCCTGCATGGAGCCTGCTTCTCCCTCTGCCTGTGTCTCTGCCTCTCTCTCTCTCTCTCTCTCTCTCTCTCTGTCTCTCATGAATAAATAAAATCTTTAAAATAAGTAAATAAAATAAATGAATGGTGTTGGAACAACAGGAAACTCTTGCATTAAAAAAATGAACTGGAAAAAAAAGGACAGGGATGCTGTGTTTGTCTTACACAGGTAAGTGGTTACAAAGGTAAAAATTCATCAAGCCATATACTTAATATATGTGCACTTTACTATATGCATGTATACCTTAAAAAAGGAGACAAGTCAGCATATAAGCTAGCTACAGAGGGACGCCAGGCTGGCTCAGTCAGAGAGCATGTAACTCTTGATCTTGGGATTGTGAGTTCGACCCCCACATTGAATGTAGAGATACTTAAAAATGAGTTAGCATATAGAGTAAGATCCTATATTTATTTTTTAAATAATATTTGTTTGAAATTTAAAAATTTCTACCCATCCAACATTTCCACATACACACACACACACACCGCAATGTCTAGAATTAGGTTCATCTAATATCAATGACAGTAACTTACAAAGCATAAAGTATAGAATAATTTTCATCTCCACATCTTCCTGAATTTCCATTGTTTGAATTCTTTATGGTGAATGTGTATTGTTTTTATAACAATACAGTTATGTTTCTAAAACTAGAAGCAAAGTTATTAATAGGGTTTTAATTCTGAGTAAAGAGAATATGAGAATTTATTTTCTTCTCTGTAATTTTCTATATTTTTCAATTCCCCTACTTAAAAAATATTTATATAAATCCAAAGACTATATATATAGCAACATGAAAAAATTTCGTTATGCTAAAAAAGTGTTAAGTTTGTTTTAATTACAACCTTTAAATTTCTGTATGTACCTAGACAAGATCCACACAAAAACCTTACAAAGGAAAATAGATAATATTTGGGAAAGGAGATTGTTGGACTTCTTTTTTATGACTTTTTCTTTTACAAGTTTTTCTGATACAGAAAGGGGAAGTTGCAAATACAAGTGTGCACAGGAAGAGAACAAAATGCATGGAATGTTGCTGAAGATCCCACATATATCCAACAATACAGAAGAGAGAACCATCTTTTCCATAAATGATGCTGGAACAACTGAACGCCCACCTACAGAAATAAAAAAAAAAAAGGAATCTAGACACAGATCTTATAGCCTTTGTAAAAATTAATTCAAACTGGACAGTGATCCTAAGTACAACACAAAATATGAAACTCCAAGCACTTAACATTGGAGAGAATTTAGATGATCTTGGGCAGGGTACAGACTTCTTAGATTACAACGCGAAAGACATGACTAAAGACAGAAATCACTGATGAGCTGGACTTCATTAACATTAGAAACTCCTGCTCTGGGAAAGACTCTGTCAAGAGAATGAGAAGACAAGCCACAAACTGGGAGTAAATATTTGCAAAGTGCATATATCCACATACATCTGGATACTCACTGCAATTTATTTTTAACAGAAGATCAAAAAAAAAAAAAAAAGAAAAGAAGAAATTAAGTGTTTGTTATAAAAGGTGTGGGAGGAAAAAAAAAGTGTGGGAGAGGGACCACCAATTAAATAGATTATGGTGTAACCATATGACAGAATACCACATAGCCATTTAAAAGACAGATGGATCAGTATGTGCGGTTAGAAAAGATCTCCAAAATAAAGAAAAGCAAAGTAACAAAGAGCTAAAATCATAGATCGGATGACCCCATTTGTTTAAAGAATATAGAATATATAATCTTAATGAATATTCCTTAAGTGTATATAAATTCATAAGCATCATATATTAAGTATTAAAGAATATTCTTGTTTAAAAATTATCATTCACACTTACTTATAAATATAGGTTTCTATTTCTCTCAAGGAACGAAAGGACACTTAACAGAGGTATTTCAGGAAGGAGATAAATAGGGTGAAAACTCTTCATTTTTTATTTTGTTCCTCTGGAAATATTTGAATTTTCTAAATATGTAACTAAATTTTTAAAAATATATATGTGATTTTTTAAAAAATCACATATATACAATTTTTCAATGGCAAAAAGGCCTATGTAGGCAAAGACATCATAGGCCTTTCAATTTGCTGGTTCATAAACTTTCTGTCTTTAACTTAATAAACATTTTATATTTTATGGCTGTTTATATTTTATGTTTTACATGCACACATAAGCATACATATATTTAAATCTAGCTTCTGTGGCTGACTCAAATTATCAATAATTACCATCTTAATTTAGCTACACAAGGTTTCTTGGTTACAAAGTGAACATTCTGACAACTGGAATCAAACATTCAAGCCAAACTAGGAAGGATATTTGTAACAGAAAATTAACATCATATCATGGTTGCTATCTAGTGAGCATTACAATCAAACTTCTAAGCAGAGAAGCAGCAGATCCTGAAAAGGAAGAAATGAATATTCGTGTGCGTTCTCCATGCCAAACCATATTAGCCCCTTTATACACTCTTTAATTTTCCCCAAAACCATAGATCATATTATTATCCCATTTAACAAATGAGGAACTAGACACAGTGGTCTCAAGTAACCGGTCCAAGGTAACTCTAACATGGGTAATACAATCCAGTGAGTGTCTACTAACTATACCCAACTCCCACCAAGCACTGTGACTACACCTATCTACTCTAAGTAGTGGCTTGAAAAAACCTGACCCTATCACCCAACATTAAACCTATCCACCTCAGAGCCTTCAGGAAATCTCAATGCTAAAAATTACACATGAGGTTAGAAGCTAAGACATGTGTTCCCAAGATCTTAATTCATGTTTAGCAGGGAAAAAAAGGGAGGGGGGATTATTTTGCCCCTTCTATCCACATATGCTGTCAGAAGTCCCAGGACTTGGAGGAAAAAAAAGTGTTTAGTGTCCAGACAGCCTCGCAGTAATTTTCAAACAGCACCTGCATTCCTTGTGCCAAGATGCCTCAGGGTACAAAGAGAGCTAGCTGGAAACCCGAAACACCATAATGAGACAGGCTCAGATGGTCTCAGATAAAGAGAAGAGGTAGTCCTGGAAACAACACTGACCACCCAACACAACTTCAGGGACTCTGCTCCAAACACAGTGACCACGTTCCTTTCTGCCACAAACTGTGTCATGGAACTCAAAGCTGTTTGTTCAAAGCCCTGATCAAAGCCTGGACCCCTTCAACAAAGCTCGCTTTGAATTAAATATGGGGCTGACCAAAACACTCTCTGTGGAGGAAGGGAATTTAACAGGTGTCTACAATAAAGGATTTTTCTAAGTTTTTGAAATTCCAACTTCTGTGAAGACATGAAAGTTGATGAAAACGTGAGCCTTCAACTGCCTTCAGACCTCCTTGACATCTGTAACCAGAGTCTGTCTACAAAAGCTCTGCTCTGAGGTTTCAATAAGGTCACCTCAAGTCACCGCCAAAGTTTGTCTTACCAATTAAATGGTCTATTAAAGGCCAACTTATAAAGAGAAGAGAGTCAACATTTAATTGGAAAGCAAATCACCTAACAGTAAGTGGTAGACACATTTCCCAATTAAAAATCTGACAAGAACACACAAAAATAAAACAGCATCTCCAAAATGCCATCTTGCTTATTCCCCATTTAGAAGGGCTGCCTGCTCCGATTTCACACCAAACTAAAGGTTAGGAGGGGGGAAAAAAAATCAATAGGAAGGTGGGAAAATGCTGTGTGCGGGCACATGTGTTAAAACTGTCCAAATTTACATCAGCAGGTGATCACAACTCTGTCCACCCAATTAGTTCCATTTTAAAGGGCCAGTGGCAAGACTTGAAACCAAAAGCTGCAGTTAGCAGTGGCCTCCGACAGACTGGGTCCCAAGCGCTGTCCCTCTCCTCATCAAAGCCCCACTTCCCAGCCTGAAGACCTCTTCTGCAATACCCGGGGAGCCCACCCTTTGAAACATCTGATTGTCCTAAAATATTTTTACTCAATAATTTTTAAACGGTTAAGAACTTCATTTATGAGTCTCAAGATACGTAAATACCCATTGACCAAATATTACATTTTCACAACTATACTATCCTTCTTGAAATTCTTTTTTTTTTAAAGATTTTATTTTTTATTTATTCAGAGAGACAGAGAGGCAGAGTCACAGGCAGAGGGAGAAGCAGGCTCCATGCAGGGAGCCTGATGTGGGACTCGATCCCAGGTCTCCAGGATTACACCATGGGCTGCAGGCGGCGCTAAACCGCTGCGCCACCGGGGCTGCCCTCTTTTGATTTTTAAATGCTTTAAAGTGATGGACAATCACACTAGCAAAATACTTATTATTTAACTATTTGGTGGAACAGCTAGAACTAGTGATGAGATCTGGCTGGTCCCCAAGTCTATACCTACTGTGTCCTTTGAACCCTTATCCACCTGTTGTTTTCTTATCCAGTGTTAAAAGACAACTAACAATAAATACTGCTTCAAGTCCTAGAAATAGCTTTAAATATATGTGTGTTATGCCACTACATGATGAGGTATAGAAACAACTTTTTCTTTTTTTTTTTAAAGATTTTATTTATTTATTCATGATAGACAGACAGAGAGAGAGAGAAAGAGAGAGAAGCAGGCTCCATGCAGGGAGCCCGATGTGGGACTTGATCCCTGGACTCCAGGATCACCCCCTGGGCCAAAGGCAGGCGCTAAACCACTGAGCCACCCAGGGATTCCCTAGAAATGACTTTTTCTAAAAAAAGATTTATTTGAGAGAGAGAGAGAGAGCACATGCGCACGTGCATGCATGTGCACACCAGCGGAGGGGTGGAGCATAAGGGAGAAGAAGTAGGGAATCTCAAGTAGACTGCCCACTGAGCACATATCCTCAACCTTGAGATCACAACCTGAGCCATAACCAAGAATTGGACACTTGGCCAACTGAGCCACTCACGTATACCTAGAAATGGCTTTTTTAACGTATCTGAGCAGAAGAACCAAAGGGGAATTTTTAATATTCACTATTCAAAAAAGAAAACAACAGCTCAGTGATATAAAAAGATAAAGCTAAGCTAATCAAACTTTTCAAAGGGCCATCGCTGACAAGTCATTTATTTGGTGACAAAACGACAGGTCCAAGGAAACATAAAGGAGAACTGGCATGTATCAGATATATCTTCAAGGAGGCTCAGATGTTACAAATATGAGCCTAAAATGGGTTCAGGAAAGCTTTGGTCTTTGAGAATATGAAGAGGTCAAGGAGAAGAGAAGGTAATCCAAATTTTACAGGAATTAAGAATTATGAATACAATGTTGCAAGGATAGCACAAGGAATACAGACTGAACAGATAAACAAAGCAGCAACTTCAGAGTGACAGACCAATTTACCAACAAGAAATATACATTTTCCATTCTTTTTTCCTCAGTTTTAGAGGATGCAACAGACATATAACACCACAGGTATTTAAGGTATACAACACGGTTTAATAAACCATATATTGCAAAATAATTACAATAAAGTTAGATGCATCCACCTCACAGTAACATTTTTTTCTTGTAATGAGAACCTTTAAGATCTACTCTCTTGGCAACTCCATTCCCCATTCTATTCTCCCCTGAAGTACTCTCCCCTGCTTCTCCCCACCCAAACATCAAAATAATACTACCAGCCTCGTCTCATTAACAGCCACTGTTTGTGAAATTTAAACCACTGCATATGTTCAAGAGCACATCAGGGAGGAAACAACAAGGAAAGAGAGCTAGCAACACTCTCAGGTGAACCCCACAATTTTCCTGTGACTCAAAGAAATATTGATATATAACACTCAAAAACCAACAACAACCAGTCTTAAATAAGGTCATATGTAACCACGAACTCTAATCCTTACTAAAGTTGCCCAGGATGTTAGATCTGGACACTCCATTATAGTGTGCTAGTTAACAGATGTAATAAGGTGTTATTCAAATGATCTGTGGTGGTCGAGGATAGGAAAGAAAAATGAAAAAGATTAATACACAACAGAATTCAGCCTAAAAAATGTGTAGGCCTAAATCATGGTGATAATGTGAAGGTAAGAGAGATGGGCATAAGAGATGAATGAATAACCACAAAATCATATTCCACACTTTCCAGCAAGAGAGGCCCCCCCTGAGAACAAAGGAACAGTCAACCAAGGGCAAATTTGAATCAGCATCAGTAAAAGAAAAAAACTTTAGTTTGGTTTTTATGCTTTCTTCAAATGTAGGGCATTTAGAATAACTATAATTGGCATTTAAGAAAACTGATACACGGCAAAAAAGAAATGGGCAAAGCCTACAGAATCCTAAGTGCACAGTTGAAACGGTACATTGACATCCAGCTGTTATGTTCCCCTGTTAAACCCCCTACTCCACTCACCACTCCTCCTGGATTCCCAGTATTTTGTTTGTCTCTGTTTCTAGTCTCATGTCATAGTTTTGACTTCCATCTTTTAGCCCTCAAGTAAGTGAATTCTACTCTCATGGGTAACATCATGTCTGATTTGTTGTTGCAAAACTCAGGGCATTCACTTATTTGTTCAACAAAAATTTATTATGTATGAAGCCCCAGGCACCATACGACACACTGGCACTAAATACATAGTTTAAATGAATGTTGACTGTAATGCAGAAAAAACAAAAAGTTCCAAAAAGAATCCAAATAAATTCATGTACTATGATTTCACGGAGGATTAAGATGGGACCCTAACAATATTCCAGTTGTAGTATCGTGAACCATCTACCTCACCTATGGTGTCATAGCAAGAATGTGAGTCCACAATAGACCAGCCTTCCCTTTCCAAGGCCTACCAAGTTCATTAGGCATTTCCATACAGAGAATTATCATCTTAATTCTTTAAAAAGAACAAACCAACCCCAAAACACCTAGTAATAATGATTTCATCATCTTAAATTAGAGGCCCCCAAATAACACCATTAATAGGTGGGCCTTTATCAGTCCACGAGTGGTAGGCTTTTAAAACTCGGGCTGTTCATACCTTCAAACCCTTCGTAACTGCCAGGCACCGCGAGGCTGGGTTTGAAAAAGCTCATCAGGACAGTGGAGGAGCCCTCCTAGAAGTCAGCTAGAAGTCTAGCATGAGGGGGTGGGGGTGAAGAGGAGGGGGTTTTGCTTCATGAAAAGTCATCTGAGTTGAAATCCAAATGTCAACGATGTAAACTCGTGTCATAATACATTTTATTCAGGTGGTTGTAATCACTGCCTGGATCATCCTTATCCTTCATGGTGTTTGAAAGGCCTCTCCCATCCTTAATTTGGCTCCCATTTTGAAAAAAGGAGCCCCTAGAGAGGTCCACCGCTCCCATCCCCACTCCCACCGTACATGTTCTGGGAAAATAACGTGCATGGAAGGCAATTAGAAACTTGTTTCGTCTTGAAGGAACAGCCCGGGCCAGGGAGGCGGAACCAAAATCGAAAAGGGATGCACGCCTGCCGCCCCGCAGCCCTTCCGCGAGCTCGCTGCGGGCTCTGCGGCTGGAGGCTGTGGCCATTCACAGGTGGTTGGAGGCGTCCCAAGAGTGAGAACACAGTCAGCGACTCGTGACGGGAGTCCCCGGACTCCAGGGCCTCGCCCCCAGGAATCCAGGAAACTGGGCGCCCTCCCCGGGAGCGCTGCAGGCAACCCCGGGGTACACGGTGTGCGGCTCGGGGCACCCCCGGCTTCCTCCACCAAGCCCCGAACGGCGTGCTTGTGCGGCCCCGGGACCCCAGCGGAAGCCTCAGGGCCTCAAGAAACGACGGCGAGGCGGGGCTCCGCCCTCCAGCCCAACCCCAGAGAGAAAGGGGGAACTGTGGGGCCCTGGGGAGGGGCTGGGGGGAGGCGGGGAGGGGGAGGGGCGGGGAGGGGAGGGGGAGGGGTCGGCAGGGTGGAACCCAGCTGCCCCTTCTCCCTTCCAAAGCGGAGGTCGAGCCGCTGCCCGCCGCCCCCGGCCCCTGACCCTGCCTCCTGCCTCCTGCCTCCCTCACCTGATCACAGAGATGAGCAGCCCCGAGGGGTCTTTGCTTTTGCTGACTGTGCCTCTGTATTTCCCACCAGCCGCTTCTGCCGCCATCTTGGTACCGGGCGGAGGCGGGGGCGGAGGCGGAGGCGGAGGCGGAGGCCCCGCGGGCCCGCCGGGGAGCGAGCGGACGCTCTGGGAGGGACGCGCTGGCGAGCCCGCCAATGGAGGAGGAGAAGCCCCTGGACGCGGACCTGAGCCGCCCAATCGCTGCGGTGGGGAGGCGGGACTGAGGCGGCAGGGGCCGGGCCGCTCGCGCCCTGAGCACTCTGGGAACTGGAGTTTTCGCCTGTGGCTCCGGGGCGCGCAGGAAATCGGAACCGGAGCCGCTCGAGGAAGTCTCTTGGGGACTGTCCGTCTGGTTTGTATTTATTAGGATCTAGTGCGGTGTTTTTTGTTTTGGGGGGAGTTTTTTTCCCAGTTTCGTTGTTTTTAGAATGTTATCAGATTTTTAATCGAGCTGTCTTACAACGCCAAAACGTGTGTAGACGGGTGTGTACGCTTACACGGGGCGGGGGGGCCGCGAGCAAGATTCTGCGTTAAACGCAAGTGGTTTAAAAAAAGTTGACACTTCGTCGGGGTTTCATACATAGCAAAGCGGTCAAAAAGATCTTGCGATCTCTTGGAGGTCAGCCCTTGACACACGCAAAAAAAAATTTTTTTGATAAATAAAAACGGTTCAATAAACTGCAAAAATAAGGCACAGAAATGCTTTTCTTTAGAGATAAAAGCTTATTCTCTAAAACTAAACGTTACTACATTCATTAGCTTTATGTGTGAATTCAGCTACCTTCCAGCGTAACTGTATTTCCAGACGATCCTAAAAATACGTACTTGCAAGAGCACACAAACAAGATATTGACAAAAAGACGAAAAAAACAAACAAAAAGGACCAAATTGCAGATTTTTCTTCTTCCCAAGCTAAATAAAATATACATAGTAATAATGTACTTGTGCTTTGCTAATATTTTTACTGGTGGGCTTTTATATTTCTTTCATTTGACTCTTGGTTCAGTCATTAATTCAGAAGATGAAATTTTAAAAAACAAAGGTTACTCTGTGTATGAAACGTATACATCAAGGAACAGGAAGAAAAATAAATATGAAACGAGAGAAGGATACTGCTTAGTAGCTGAAGAGATTTTAAAGACTTCAGAGATGAAGAGAAAGCAAATTCAGAGGCTCTGGGTCGTGGAGCAACAAACAGAACACATCAACCACTTCTATCAAAACAGCATAGAAGTATTAAATAAATTGTAGACTACCCATATGAGGATATAACATATACTCATTGGAAATCATAATTTTAATGGCTCTTAATGAAAGTGAGATTTTCATGCTATAAGTACACAAAGCAGGTTAAATAAGTTAGAGAGAGAGAAGTAATTGGCCCTAGTGGCTAAGAATGCAAGCAATAGGAAAAAAAACCATGATCTTTGCAGTGATACAGAAAAAGCTTTTGACAAAATCCAATATGTTTATAACAATGAAACACTCAGAAAACTAGAAATGGAACTTCTTCAACGTGATAAAGAATATTTGTTAAAAACACACCGGTGACATCATATTCAATGGTGAAAAACTGAAAGCTTTCCAGCTGTAATCAGGCACAAGACAAGGATACCCACTTTCACCACTTCTATTCAACATGGTAGTGGAAATTCTAGCCAGAGCAATTAGGCAGAAAAAGAATAAAAAGCATCTAAACTGGAAAGGAAAAAGTGAAAGTATCTCTGTTTGTAGACAATATGATTTTACATATGGAAATCCTGAAGAATTTCTTTTCGTGATTAGAGCCAATAGATTAACCCAGCAGAGAGAGTTGCAGGATGCAGTATCAAGACAAATCAGTAGCAACAAACTATCAAAAGAAACAAAATGGGGCATCTGAGTGACTCAGTCAGTTAAGCATCTACCTTTGGCTCAGGTCATAATCCCAGGGTCCTGGGATCGAGCCCTGCATCGGGGTCCCTAGGGAGTCTGCTTCTCTCTCTCTCTCTCTCTCTCTCTCTCTCTCTCTCCTTCTGCCCTTCTCTCTGCTCATTTATTCTCTCTCTCTCTCTCCCAAAAAATAAGTAAAATATTTTTAAAAAGAAATTTAACAAAACGATTCCATTTACAATAGCATCAAAAAGAATAAAGTACTTAGGAATAAATTTAACCAAGGAAGTGAAAGACTTCTACACTAAAAGCTACAAAGCATTGTATATAATAAGTTAAAGAACTAAACAAAAAAAAAAAAAAAAGAACTAAACAAATGGAAAGTCATCCTGTGTCCATGAATTAAAAGACAATATGATTAAGATATCAATGCTCCCTAAAGCTATCTACAAACTCAATGCAATTCCTATAAAAATTCCAGTGGCCTTTTCTCCCAAATTGGAAAAACTTTTCCTAAAATTCGCATGGAGGGCATCCCCGGTGGCGCAGCGGTTCAGTGCCGCCTGCAGCCTGGGGTGTGATCCTGGAGACCCAGGATCGAGTCCCACATCGGGTTCCCTGCATGGAGCCTACTTCTCCCTCTGCCTGTGTCTCTGCCTCTCTCTTTGCTCTCTCTGAATGAATAAATAAATAAATCTTTAAAAAAATAAAAAATAAAAAAAATAAAATTCGCAAGGAATTGCGAAGAGCCCCAAATACCCAAAGCAATCTTTAAAAATAAATTTGGAGAACTGAGTCTTCCTAATTTCAAAAGATACTAAAAAACTAATCTAAAGTGTGGCATTTACACAAACACATAGATAAATAGAATATTATGGAAAGTCCAAAATGAACTCATATATCCATGATCAATTGATTTTCTACAAGGGTCCCAATATCATTCAACAGAAAAAGAAAAGTCTCTTCAACAATGATTCAGGGGAAACTGGATATAAACATGCAAAAGAATGAAGTTGGATCCTATCTTAGTCCACTCAAGCCGCTATAACGTAATACCACAGACTGAGTAGCTTATAAACAACAGTAATTTATTTCTTGAAGTTCTGGAGGCTTGGAGTCCAAGACTAAGACACCAGCATACTCACATTCCAGTAAAGACCCTGTTCCTGCTTCATGGCCAGCGCCTTCACACTGCACCCTCAGTGGTGGAAGGGACTAGAGACTTCTGTGAAGTATCTTTTATAAGAACACTAATCCCTAATCACTTCCAAAAGATCCTATCTCCTAATACTATCACCTTTAGGGATTAGGATTCAACAAATGAATTTGCAGGTCAGAGAGAATACATTCAGATCCCACAGCATATAACAAATTTAACTCAAAATGGATCAAAGACCTAGACAGAGAAAATTCTTAGAAGAAAAAAATGGGGTAAATCACTATGACCTTAGGTTTGGCAGTGGATTCTCCTATATCACACCAAATCATGAGCAGCAAAAGGAAAAAATAGATGACTTGGATTTCACCAAAATTAGAAGCGTTTGTGCATCAAAGGACACAATCAAGAAAGTAAAAAGAGACCCCACAGGGTGTGAGAAAATATACACAAATCGTATTATCCGATACGAGTCTTATATCCAGCATATGGAAAGAATTCTTACAACTCAACCACAAAAGACAAAAACTTCAATTAAAACTGGGCAATGGGGATCCCTGGGTGGCGCAGCGGTTTAGCGCCTGCCTTTGGCCCAGGGCGCGATCCTGGAGACCCGGGATCGAGTCCCACGTCGGGCTCCCGGTGCATGGAGCCTGCTTCTCCCTCTGCCTGTGTCTCTGCCTCTCTCTCTCACTGTGTGCCTATCATAAAAAAAATAAAAAATAAAAAAAAATAAAACTGGGCAATGGACTTGAATAGACCTTCTTCCAAGGGAAATATACAAATGGCCAACAAACACATGAAAAGATGCTACATAACATTAGCCATCAGGGAAATACAAATTAAAATCACGTGAGATACCACTTCACACCCACTAGCATGGCTATAATTTTAAATAACAGGAAAAAAATGTTGGCAAGAGTGTGAAGAAACTGGAACCCTTGTACATCTGCTGGTAAATAGTGCAGCCAATGTGGAAAACAGTTTGGTGGTTCCTCAAAAGTTAAAATTACCCCATGACCAGCAAATTGACCTATAGGTATACATCCAAGAGAATTGAAAACAAGTGCTCAAAAAAATCTAGTACACAAATGTTCATAGCAGCACTGTTCACAATGGCCAAAAGGTAGAACAACCCAAATATCTATTAAGAGATGAATGTGGTATAGTATATGGTTTATGATTGAGGTATAAACAAAATGTGACATATCCGTACAAGTGAATGAAATACTGACACACGCTACAAAATTGATGAACGTTGAAAACATTATAAGTGAAAGAAGCGAGACACAAAAGGCTGCATGATGTATGATTCTATTTATATGAAATATCCAAAATAGGCAATTTCACACAGGCAGAAAGCAAATGTCAGGGCCAAGGGCAGGATACCCCAATGGGCCACTTGGGCATAAATATTATTTTGAGT
Source organism: Canis aureus (assembly GCF_053574225.1). Taxonomy (NCBI): domain Eukaryota; kingdom Metazoa; phylum Chordata; class Mammalia; order Carnivora; family Canidae; genus Canis; species Canis aureus. Next base: position 57,018,316 of record NC_135628.1, on the reverse strand, counting down.
TAAAAGGCAATCAAATCCCTGAAGATTCAGGAAAATCTCTTTACCTCCCCCTCAACTGCCTAAAAAGAATTTAAATAGAGGATCTGCTCCAGGTCCGTAGATAACCATATTGCAATCTGAACTAAGTATTAGGTATGGTAGATGGGAAGGAACCCAGCAAGGCCTGTTGGATCAAAGTCTTCCATGTGCTATCGTTTCTGAGTGCCCAAGAAAACATTTGTTTATCAAATACAGTCTTGTTCATCTTCCTATAAATTACATTCCTTCCCTTGGAAGCTCCAGACCCCATCCCCTCCTCCTTAGTTCAGGATGACATATATACCTCATTCTACCTGACTGCCTTTGGAATCTCATGTTTGTGTGGATTCCCCATACACACAACACTAAATTTTAGTTTCTCCCGTTAACCTGTGTTATGTCAATTTGATTTTTAGTCCAGCTAGAAGGACCTTGAAGGGCAGAGGAAATTCTTCTTCCCCAACATAGATTAGTGATTCCCTGGGACTCGGGGGAGGTGGGAATGAAGAATGACTGCTTTGTAGACACAGGATTTCCTTTTGGGACGATGGGAATGTTCTGGAACTGGATAGTGATGATTGTTCCACAATTTAATGAATGTATTAAAAGCCACTGACAGATATACTTTAAAATGGTTAAAATAATAAATGTTATGTGTGTTTGACCACAATAAAAAAATAAAAATAAAAATGTAGGTTGTGCAGTAGGACTACCTAGACTCAATCCCAGCTCTTCACTTACTGGCTAGTTACTTAACCTTTCTTTGCCTCAGTTTCCTTACTTGTAAAGCAGGTGACATAAGGAAGTCCCTTAGAGAGAGGAATAGTGAGACTGTGTGAGATATGCGTGTTCAGCATTTGGCAAATATCAGCAATTACTACTAAAGTAAGATACTAGTTTTATTCAAATATATCTGTGTTATCATGAAGTCGTTTTGAGGAGCAAGAATACAGCTATTTTTTTCCATTTTTTAACACTTTTCTGTGTTTTCCAAATTTTCTATGAATAGGTTGCCTTTCCAAACAGAAATGAACAAAAGACCTTTTTTAAAAAGCAAGAATTGGATAAGCACCAAAATAATGGCTACTTTTATCACCAACTGGAAAAGCAATTATGTGATCATGAATACACAAACCCCAGTTAAACCTTAATTCAATGAACTGCTTTAGCTTCTCTATTCCACTTCCTTTATATCCCACTTCCAGAGATCTTACCCATTGCACCTTTCACACTGCCTCTGTTCTAGGTGACCTAAACTAAGCCCAAACTTGCACTAAACTATGAACAATGAAAAAAAAAAATCAAGGGAATGCTTTAGTGGGTCTGCCTATTTGTCACCTTTAGCCTTCAACCGCAGACTCCCCAACTCACCAGGCTACTTGGAACCAGATGAAATGTACGAAGATCTAAGGGACTGATTACAGACTTTGCTGTTTCTTTCTTTCTTTCTTTTTTTTTTTTTTTTTGACTTTGCTGTTTCTATAGGAGGGCTAACCTGCTGTACAAGAAAGTAAATGAAAAGGAAATGACTATAAATCACAGCATCTACTCAATGCCCAAAGAATAAAAGCATACGGGCTGCAGATGGGATATATATCAATGGGATATAAGCAAGGAGAGCTAGAATGGCTATAGAAGTTTTCATGGAATAGGTGGGTTATGATTAAGCCAGACCTCCCCCGCCAAAAAATAAATAAATAAATAAATAAATAAATAAATAAATAAAGAGAATAGAAACTAAAATACTAGAAGAGGAAGGAAAGAACCTTCTAGACAGGTGGAGGTGCAAAGTATAAACATGCATCCTGTGTTAAAATAAAAATTTGAATAGAGGGGATCCCTGGGTGGCGCAGTGGTTTGGCGCCTGCCTTTGGCCCGGGGCGCAATCCTGGAGACCCGGGATCGAATCCCACGTCGGGCTCCCAGTGCATGGAGCCTGCTTCTCCCTCTGCCTGTGTCTCTGCCTCTCTCTCTCTCTCTCTGTGTGACTATCATAAATAAATAAAAATTAAAAAAAATTTTTGAATAGAATAAGGGATTCATGGAAAAGAAATGGTGTCATAGGGGAAGAGATACATGGAGATCCATTCAGAAAAGACCTTGAACCCCATGGCCAGGCATTGGATATGTTTATGCAGTGAGGGTGAAAAGCAGTGTATGTTCAGGTCTTGTTTTATGTTGTCTATTATATTGTAAACCGGGCAGACTGTTTCTTATTATTACATTTGTAAATATACCCAGAGGCTCTTAAAACCATGGGAACATCCAATTAAATTAAAATGCTTTGACCTCTTTGGATGAGAGGCTCTATATAAATCCAAGGTATTGATATTCTTATTATTGTGGATAAATGAAATGTGTGAGTAAGGCTACCTCCGCAGCAGATTAATAAAAGAATGCCAGGTCGGGGTGTCTGCAGGACGCCCAGCACAGACCAGTAGTTTAAAAAAGAGTGTCTCATAACACCAGCCATGTGGGCAGAACTCTGGAAAGAGAGCTATTTTACATCCTCTTCAACGTTTCCTGCTTACAAGAGTCAGTTCATCTAAGATATAAAAAATGTGCATTAGGAATGGCTGAGGAAATCAAGGCACAGCCTATAGATTAAAACCAAAGGAAAAAAGTTAATGATGCTTTCATCATGGAAAAAACAATGGTTTTATTCAAGATCTCAACTTACCAACTTTTCCAATTACTTCATTTTACATAAATCTTATGAAAATACTAGTTTGAGATACACACACTGTCTTCTATTGGAAGGAAACGTTGTAAGTAGATCACGATAGGCTGTACAATGTCCCACCTATTGATTTTGTTTGCCATGTTCTTGGTGCCTGGTGCAGCCTATGTTGTCTGACTGCAGAAGTGTGGTTTAATCTTCACATTGCATTTGAGTTTCTGAGCATTTTAGGAGGCTGGCCTGGAATAGTATTTTCAATAATAAAGTACAATTTTGTTATACGGAGAGTGTCCTTTGTTTCAGTGGGACACAAACCTGACTGCTGGTCGCTAAGCCAGCAACTGTACCCCAGCTTCTCTCCCAGATTCCAACATCCAAGTGTGTAAAATGTTCCAGGAACCATGCATAGTCAAATACCCTCTGGGACCTTCCACCCAGATTTGCAACTAGACCTCCAACTGAACCCACCTCTCCTACCCCCTTTTGTCCCTACTTGCTTCTTCCCATGTGTTTCCTGTTTCAACAAATGGCTCAAAAATCTGTTGGGTGAAAAGACAACCTATGTAAAGGGACAAAGTATTTGCAAATGATATAGCTGATAAGAGTCTAGTATCCAGAAAATAAAGAACTCTTATAATTCAGGGATAAAAAGACAAATAATCCAATCTTTTAAATGAGCAAAGGATCCAAATAGACATTTCTCCAAAGGAGATATACAAACAGCCAACAAGCACATGAAAAGATGCTAAACATCATTGGTCATTAAGGAGACACAAACCCAAATCACAGATACTACTTTGCACCCACTAGAATGGTTATAGTCTTTTGAAAAGGAAAATAACAACTGTTGGCAAGTATATGGAGAAATGGAAACCTATGCATCACCTGTGAGAATATAAAATGGTGCAGCTGCATTGGAAAATAGTTTGGTGGTTCCTCAAAAGGTTAAACCTAAAATTACCATATGACCCAGCAATTCTCAGTGTGGGTATATGCACAAAAGAATTGAAAATAGGTTTTCAAATAAAAATTTGTATGCAAATGTTTATAACAGTACTATTCATAATATCCAAAGGTGAAAAGAACACTAAGGCTCACCAAAGGATAGGGGGAGAAACAAAATGTGGTATATCCATACATTGGATTATTATTCAGCCATAAAAAGGAACACAGCATTGATCAATATTACAACATGGACGAATCTCCAAAACGTTATGCTGAGTGAAAGAAGCCAGACACAAAAGGTCCCACATGTGTGATTCCTTTTCTATGAAATATCCAGAAAAGATAAATCCAAAGAGAGAGAAAATAGATTAGTGGTTATAAGAGGCTTCGGGGAAGTGAACATAGAGAGTGACATCTTTATGGGTACAGGATTTCCTTTGGAGGTGATGGAAATGTCCTGGACCTGGATCATATTGCAGACCATTGCAAATATGGTAAATGCCACTGAATTGTACACTATTACATATATATTGGCTATATATATATATATATACACACACATATATATCACAATATATAAATTATATATGAATTTATATGTTTTGTCATTTTATAATAATATAAAGTTTTAACATATAATGAAAGAGAGAAAAAGGAAGTGAGAGACTAAGCAAATTCTATCAATTTGACCTACATGATGGTCCTTAATTCCATCCCCTTCTTGGCATCCCCTTCCCAGTGCCTTAATCAGGACTTCATCCACTCTCCTTTAAAACTCTCATTAGTGTCCCATGTGTGACTCCTTTCTCTGACATTGCCCTTGTTCTGATCCACCCATCACACTAGTAGAAATCTGCCAGTTCAAATATGTTGTACATGGTGTTTGTGGCCTTGGCCGACTTGGAGCTGTTCTGTAAGGTTTGCTTATCAGAGAATGATTTAGGGATCCAACTTCACAGCGCTTTGTGCATTCTAGATGTTCAAAGCTTTTTCTTATGCATCATGTCTGATCTATCACTGTATTAGTGGAAACTGAGACTTTACATACTTTTTATGTGTTGTAATATTTCTTCACATGAATCTCTCCTATACCCTACCCCAATATGAGGAATCTGATCTTTTTACTCCTGCATTAGGAACCTCCAAGGACTCTCATTGCCCATAGCACTTTTACAAACTGTTTACTTGAGAACCAGCTCCAAAAGATCTTTCCAGCTCCCTTATTGATTACGCCCATTATATCTTACTCTCTAGCCATGTCCCAAATATGCCAGGTATTCTTATATTTTCCTTTATTCTACATGCTTTTGCTCAGTCTACAATGTCTCTGAGCCCCAGATCCCCTATCTGTGAAAACATGACTACCTAGCTTCAGGCTTGTCAAGAAACTCGGAGATAATAAGATATGTATGTAGGAAACTCAACATATGGTTACTTTTAAGAAAAAAAAAAAATCTTTTCCATTTACCTGGTTAAAATTCTGCTTCCCTTTAAAGCCAAAGGTCAGTAATTCACCTAAGCACTCACGTGCCACACACACATGCACACACCACAACTCTCTTAATTCTCTGTTAGCAGCAGTTACAGTAAAATAATATGGTTGTTATAGAGGCTGTGTTGTTTTCCTTTAGCCTTGTTCATTTGTAAATTTGAGTGCAAAAACAGTGTTGTGTTCATTTTCATACCCCTATTGCCTTCCACAGAGCAGAGTCTTAGTATTTGTTGAATGGAAATATCCTCTATACTCCTTTAATATATAATGGGTTAAGACCAAATCTTCCAAAAATACTTTAAAGAAAGTTAACCAGAGAGGCTAGTAAACATCACCACAGTCATCACACTGATAAGCGATTTAAACACAATATTTCCTTCAACAATTTTTAAAAGATTTTATTTATTTATTCATGAGAGAGACAGAGACATAGGCAGAGGGAGAGGCAGGCTCCCCACAGGGAGCCCAAGGTGGGACTTAGTCCCAGAACCCCCAGCCAAAAGGAGATGCTCAACCACTGAGCCACGCAGGTATCCCTCCTTCAGCAATTTAAAAAAAGATTTCACTGTTTAGTTGAATTAATTAAAATTTAAGTTGCCTTTGGGGAACAATCACAAAAATAGAAATCATTTTTTGATAGATTTATAGATTATAATCTCATTTTATTATATATAAAATCATGAGGAATGTTAAAATAGAATCAGCGACATCATTTCCTATCTGTAATTTTTCATACTGTCTGGATCAAAATCCTGTAATGTGCTGTCTCCACTTTGCACATACATAAGTGAAACAGTAGACAATACAAAGATACATATATTTGTTTTGTAAAAGTGCTTGTAGGTGTTTACTATGGAATGAAACAAATATTCAAAATGCAAAAGCTTCTGAATTTTTGTTTAAATAATTATTTGATAATATTTTTGTTCTTAGTTGGCTCATTGATGGTTAAAATAAACAAAAGATACTTGTACCAGAAAATTAAGTAATGAAGTTGTCTATTCCAAGATTTCAAGGATTAATGACTCCAGAAGTTCAATCACCCTGAAGTCACACCTCCATTGCAATGGGATCAACAGCAAGACTATCATTTATCTTCAGCTGTTCTAAGAGAATCTTTAACCATCTACTGAGAAAAATTTGTTATGACAATGCCCTAGGATATCTGGAGACTGACTGGGAAGGCATTGCAGGGGAACTGATTCACAAATAGGATCAATTATTCTGCATAGATTGAACATCTATTGAACAGAGTTGTCAAGTTGAATTGGCTCAGCTGAGGGATGAAAAACAGCTACCTACTGGGTAACTTGATTAGCTCTCCAAAACTAACTTTCCTCTGTTAGTCCTCTTTCATAAAAACCCTTGTGAAAAAAGCCATTGTATGTGTGGAGGGAGTGAGAACATAATAAGACTTATTTACATCATATAGATATATATTTTTTCCCCAACAGATATAGGAGTACATGTGTACAAAGAAAAATGCAAAAGATACTCATAGCTGCATGATTCATAATAACCCAAAATTGGGCAATACAAGGAAACACCCAATAGTGGAATGTAGAATCAGTGCAATAGTTATACAACAGGATACTCCAGAGCAGTGAAAAAGAAGCCAATTTCAACGACATACAACATGAATGAATCTCAAAAACATAATGTGGAATAAGCAAAGACAGACACAAAATAATACATACTGTATAGTTTCACCTATACAAAGTTCAAAAACAGGCAAAATAAACATAAACAGTCACCTTCTAGGTAAAAGGCACAGGGTAGCAACTAGAGGAGAGAGGTGCTGTAGTGTTCTGTTTCTTGATAAGGTGGCGATTACATAAATATTGAACTTCATTTCTATTTTATTTCTCATATTCTATTTTATTAACTTTAGTGATAACAATGTATTATTAAAGGAGCTGTTTGCTTTTCTGAATGTGACCACATATACTGAACTTCTAACTATATTTACATATGTTTCATATGCTTGTAAGAGTATAAGAAGCTGATAATATAACCATCTGGGTTGGGGCACCTGGGTGGCACAGTCAATTAAGCATCCAACTCTTGGTTTCAGCTCAGGTCATGATCTCAGGGTCATGAGATGAAGCCCCCACTACCGGTTCTGCGCTCAGCATGGAGTCTGCTTGGGTTTCTCTCTGTCTCTCCCTCTGCCCCTCCTCCACCTCAAAATAAATAAATAAATCTTAAAAAAAATACATGAAATCATCTGGGTTGCCTCTTGGGAGGGAACTGGGTAGCTGGAGGGTAGGGATGTATTTTAAAGTGTTTAACCTACATTAATGTATTATCTCTTCAAACAATAATAATTTAGATAAATTATTCCAAGCTTTATCCTATATACAGACTTCTGGCAGAATTTAATTGTTCTGAGATTCTGGCTTTTACTTCCTTTGGTTTACATATGTCACCAATACCTTGCGTTGCAGAGTTCACACTGGTGTCCTGCTAAGGTGATAACAGTCCCTTGACTATTAGTATCTATTTGAGAAATACAGTGGCATTTTGTTCTTCCCATTTCCTATTCTTCCTATCCTCCAGCATCCTATGTCCACGTTCCATTTTAGCCTCCAAGACTCTTTCCTAAGATTTCTTTTATTTATTTATTTATTTATTTATTTATTTATTTATTTATTTATTTATGATAGTCACAGAGAGAGAGAGAGAAAGAGGCAGAGACTCAGGCAGAGGGAGAAGCAGGCTCCATGCACCGGGAGCCCGATGTGGGATTCGATCCCGGGTCTCCAGGATCACGCCCTGGGCCAAAGGCAGGCGCCAAACCGCTGCGCCACCCAGGGATCCCTCTTTTCTAAGATTTCATTGGCAATTCTGATGCAAGTTTTCAGGATTCCTGCACACCGTTCATTCACTTTTATACATTCTTAAACTTTTCAAAGTTTAATTAAATAATTGCTCAAAATCTCATCAAATTCTTTAATTATGTAAATAATTGCTCAGAAGCACCACTTTTATAAACACTTGTGTGCACTAAGTAAACGCAAAATAGATGACATTTGTTTAACTTTACAGGTTTGTGAAATTTTCACACTTAATTTCAAAAATATTAAGTAAATAAATGCTCAGCCATGCACACAATTCTTAAGAAACAGTCATTACCACCTGCTACCTGTTCAGTGCCAACATTTGTAAATTAATAAAATATGGTTTTCACCTGAGCACCAAATGTTGCATTCTTTGGCTGGAGTGATCATGTAGAAAATGTGCTCTTCTTCGGGGAAATATAAACAAGATTTTTTTTTTAATTTTTTAAAAATTTTTATTTATTTATGATAGTCACACAGAGAGAGAGAGAAGCAGAGGCATAGGCAGAGGGAGAAGCAGGCTCCATGCACCGGGAGCCCAACGTGGGACTCGATCCCGGGTCTCCAGGATCACGCCCCGGGCCAAAGGCAGGCGCTAAACCGCTGCGCCACCCAGGGATCCCTAAACAAGATTTTTATATATAATACATGCACATGCGTGTAATGAAAAGCAAAGTGCAGAGAATTATGGGAAAGGGCAACAAGGGGACTTACCACCTTAAATAGTAAAAATTGCTAAATCCTAAGCCTACTGAGTGGACTTGACAAAATAGCAGACGTTCTAAAATAATTTTTAACAATAATCTCAGTTAACAGATGGGAAAACTAAAATAGACACAGTGATTTGGAATGTGTCTATTCAAGGCTTTCATTCTTCTAATCCAGGAGAGATATTTTTAAAATTAAGAATGTTATGACACACGGACTGATCAAGTAGAACAGATGTCTCAGCCATGGTCCTGGAGGTCATCTGTGGTGCCAGGAATTAAGACTTTAGTTGCTGCCGTCTGAGAGGTGTGAGGAAGGGAGGACGTCACGTGGACTCCCGGCAATGGCTACTCCCCAACAATACAAATAACATAACATTGTGTATGCTGGTGCTCATCAGAAGACCAGCCCTGTTCTAATCCCAGGAACAATCCTGATCTTTCCAATAACAAATGCCATATATATATATATATATATATATATATATATATATATATATATATAGTAGGCTAGGTTCTAGAGTTTCTAAAAATGTTATTCCCAGTTCCTCTATAATCTTTCTAGGTAGAAATAATTTTTTAAAAAGATTTATTTTTTATTTGACAGAGAGAGAGCACACACAGGAGGAGCAGCAGGCAGAGGCAGATGGAGAAGCAGGCTCCCTGCTGAGCAGGAAGCAGACAGGACTCAGTCCCAGAACCCCCGGATCGTGACCTGAGCACGAAGGCAGACACTTAACCAACTAAACCACCTAGGCGTCCCTCTAGTTAGAAATAATTATTCCAGATTCTATCAAGAGGAACCATGAGATAGACAAATGATTTTCAATTTCCACATTCATTCAAAGTGACTTTTTTGGATATAAGAACAAAATGCAATCCATGAACCTTAATGGGATCCGAGATTTTCAAAAAGCAGTAAACCAATTATAGCAGACGTTCTTGAGATGGTTGTTGAATTTTAAATACAGACTGTATATTATCCTTTTTTCTTAGGTGTTGTGATAGTATTATGTTTATATAGGAAAATGTTCTTGTTTTTAGGAAATGTGTTTTGAAATATTTATGGATGAAAAAATCATGGTTTCTGTGCTGTATTTCCAAATGGTTTAGAAAAAAATATTTATGAGTGTAAATAGATAAAGCAAATGTGGCCAGATGTTAGCAATTGGTAAGAATACAGTTTTTCATTCAACTTCTCGGTAGGTTTGAATGTTTTAAAAATACAATATTGAGGCATAAAAGGAAAAGTATAAAATGTGTATATGGCCAAGGCATATTTGTTGGGTACTTAATACATACACAGCAATGAATCAGACATGGACGAACAGAAGAAAATGTGAAAATAGTGCTCACCTTGTAGTAACACACCAGCAGTTTGGGAAATAACACAAACAGGTTGGTGCCTACGATCTGATGTTACTATATGGTTTTAGAAACAAAGTGTTTCAAGAATAACTCCTTTGAAAAAAAAAAAAAAAGAATAACACCTTTGGTCAATGGTGTGGGAAGAGGATGTTTAATGGTGTTATTTAGAAAGTACCATGGTGTAGCTCAGAGAAGGATCTTCAGCTGCCAAACAGGAAGTGATACTTCCTGGCAAAGGGGGATGCACCAGTTCTATGATCCATCACCACCAGACAGGGAACACAGAATGTGCCAAAGCAAAAGCAGAGGCCAAAGAGACTCAAGTGTGTGCTGCACTCTGAGTGGAATAAGAGATGCTTTAGCACCATGCACCCATTTTTGTTAACAAGGCAGTCATGCAAGCAGCAAGTAATTTGTATAATACGTGGCAGAGAGGCAAACCTTCCGTAGAAAATATGGAATAAGGATCAGTCCTTAGAGGTGATGCTGTGACAACATGGAACACATAAAAGGGGGTACCTGGGTGGACAAGTAAGTTAAGCATCTGTCTGCCTTCAGTTCAGGTCATGATCTCAGGATCCTGGGATCGAGCCCAGCATCCGGATCCCTGTTCAGTGGGGAGCCTGCTTCTTTCCCTCATTCTCCCTCTGTTCTCTCTCTCTCAAATAAATAAATAAAATCTCAAAAAGAAAAAAGAAAGAACACGTAAAAGAGGGCACAAACGAAACCAGACCAGAGCCATTCTCTTCAACACTTCGGTTAATCATTTTTGCCAAAGTGTTAGAAGCTATGCTTTAGAGCATATTTAATGTAGGTGCCTAGAGAAAAATAAGCAATTTTCCTTCCAGAGAGTGTGCTCAGCCTTTCTCAACAAATCTTTTCTGCCACTTTCATCAAGTTCAAAGACAAGAAATTTGTCTAAGTATTCCTATATTCAGATACCTGGACCCAACAAACCCCATACCATTCAGTCTGGATCCCCCATCCTATATAGGCTGAAGCTAAGTGGCCTTCTGCACAATCTGATTTCCACAGTTTTATTTCTGTCCAGTATGTTACACTAACATGGAGGGTGCCAAGAGTAGAGGTCTTAGAAGATTGGGAGCTGGGAATCGGAGTAGGAGAAACAAAACAGAGAGGAGCAAACATGAGCAGGAAACCCAGAAGGTAATGTGAGATTATGCAGGAAGGAAGGGTTTGCTGAATAAGGATTAGGAGTCACACAGGAATGAGTGACTGTGGGAAGTAAATCCCCTCAGTGCACACGCTCACATCTTCACAGACATGCATGCACACTCACACACACATGGTTTTCAAAAACTCTGCAGGCTGTGAACATTTGCCTCTCCCCAGAAGATCAGAATTGTTCTTCCTACAATAGGAAGTGCTCCCAGGCTGAACTCCCCTTCACAGCCATCAATCCCACCTCCTCTATCCTTTTCTATCACTAAAATATAAAAAACATAAGCATCAGCCTGCAGCGAATTCTAAAAGGCCTTTGGCATATCACATTGGTTTTGCATCAAATTTATTGCTGAATTTCACTGGCTTCTGATCTGGTTTATTGCTGATTTTAATCTTGTTTGCTTTAGGCTTCTGAGTCCCACTGCAAAATGCCTAATACACTCTTTGTAGCTAGACACTGTATAAATAAAATGTATTATATTCCCATTATAACCACACTAGATCATCCACATTATGTAGCACCCATAGGTGGCCTACATTTTTAATTATTTCCCCCCCAAAACTCTAAATTACTACAATGAATTTAGAAACGCCTCTACTTCTCATCAGAGCAAGTAATTGAATACTCCATTATGATAATAAACCATTTTTCGTTGTAAGTGCTCATTCCCAGAGGGCTTTGCTGTGTGCAGTAAGGCTGCAGGCAGGGGCTCTGGAAGGACAATGTGTACTCAGATAACAATGTTTGTTATTTTGCCTTAGATCTTAAACCACATTCACTCTAACAAACTGTCCCAGTATCCTGTTGCAAAATGTATCAGGGGAGCTCCACTTTCTGGGTAGAAAAGCAATTCCTGGCACAAGGAGGCCACCCTTCTCATGGGAAATGTTATGGCTTGTTTTTAGGTACAAAGAGGGGAAGGCCAAGAGGCCTTCCTGCAGGTATGTTTCTCAAGGGCCTCCAGCTGAAAATAATTGCTATGCTAAGGTAGCATTTTTTTGGGATGGTGTATCCTGAACTCCTCCAGTTGGATGAGTGGATAGCCAACACCATGATGACTTTAGAGAGCTGAAAAGGAACTTTGTGGAACAGATTGATCTCCCCTATCAAGCCACAGGGGTGAAAAAAATCACTTATCAGTCCTTGGCTTCACATCAGAAACTCTTGAAAATAACAATAAAAAAAAAAATAATGATGAAGGGGCAGAGGATGATTAGCATTTGGTCAGCTCTTCTTTCAAAAGCCCACAAGGATTCCTGATTCCCTGGCAACACATTCCTCCCCTTGCTGTTACAGCCCTCTGCTAAATGGCCCCAGACTGCTTTTCCCACCTGAACTCTTGATGACTTCCACATTCATCTTAGCTCTGCTCATGGAGCTGCTGCAAAAGTTTATTCTAGCTAGAAATAATTCATCTCAAGGCATCTTGTCTAGGGCGGGGCAGGGTGGGGCTCTTTACCTAATCTGGGTGTGGGAACCTTTGACAGCAAATGCTACTAAAGCCAGTTGACTTCCTCTGTCTATCCCTGGCAATACCTAAAGGGTTTTCAAAACAGAAGGTGGGATCCCCGGGTGGCGCAGCGGTTTGGCGCCTGCCTTTGGCCCAGGGCGCGATCCTGGAGTCCCGGGATTGAGTCCCACGTCGGGCTCCCGGTGCATGGAGCCTGCTTCTCCCTCTGTTTCTCCCTCTGCCTGTGTCTCTGCCTCTCTCTCTGTGTATGACTATCATAAATAAAAAAACAAACAAACAAACAGAAGGGTTAACTGTCCGCATGACAGTGGGAGATTTATATACAATAATAACTAACAGTTGATCTTCAGCATAAACCCAGTTATAATTGATATACAATGTCCTTCTTTTGCACTTCCTATCCTTTTACACTAAAGGGCAATGTGTGCTGAATACTCAGCACAAAGGGAAGAAAGAACCTGTTCCCTGGTGGGTGGGGGGTGGAAGGGGAGTCTTCTGAGGGGGTGCCCCAAGGCAAACACAGAGCTTCTTTCTGAATCTGGTCCTTTGCACCATGCAGCCATTGTTGTGAAAGCACACGAGTGACCGGCAAATAATCGGTAGAACATTTGGCAGATAATCCTGTCTTCCACAGAAAATCATACAGATTCAAGACTTAAAGACAATTCTTCCACAGGAAAATGCAAAGGGGCAGGAGGGACCTTCTGCAATGCTAGTTCTGTTATTTCTTGATCCGGGTGATAGCTACCTCGTGGTGCTCATTTTGTGGAAATTCATGCAGCTGCATACTTATGAGTTGTGTACTTTTCTATATGTGAGTTATACTTCAATTAAAAAGCTCATTAAAGTATTAAAGAAAATTGAATATATTAACTGTATGCAGTAGTTGAAATTTTAAAGGAATTTTAATTAACTATGTAAATGGCTAAATATTAATCAGCCAGTTAAAAATTTATCGTTCAGAATTTGCTATTTCTATAAAAATAGAAGATTTATAAACCGAATTTTAAAACTCAGGGAAAGTATCATTCATCCATAAAAAGATAAATGCTACAATGTGGATGAACCTCCAAAACACACTGAGAGAAGCCAGACACAAGGTCGCAGGTTGTAGGATTCCATTTACATAAAAGGTCCAGAATAGAGAAATCCACAGAGAGAATGCAGACTGGTGGTTGCCAGGGTCTGGGGGTGGGGAAATGAGAAAAGACTGCTTAATAGTAATCTGAGTAATCTGAACTTAATTAGATTAGGTTTGCCAGATTTAACAAATAAAAATACAGGACATTCCAATTAAATTTGAATTGCAGATAAAGAACACATTTTTATTTGTTTGTTTTTAAGAACACATTTTTTAAAGTCTAAGTATATGCCATACATTGTTTGGCATATACTTAGACTTAAAAAAAATTATTATTTCACCTGAAATCCAATTTAACTGAGTATCCTGTATTTTATTTATTTTTAAGATTTTGTTTATTTATTTGAGAGAGAGAGAGAGAACAAGCAGGGTGAGGGGCAGAGGGAAAAGCAAACTCCCCACTGAGGAGAGAGTCCAATGAGGGCTCCATCCCAGGACCTTGGGATCATGACCTGAGCCAAAGGCAGATATTTAACCAACTGAGCCACCCAGGTGCCCCAGTATCCTGTATTATCTGGCAATCCTAAATTAGGGGTGTGTGTGTATTAAGGAGGAAGAGACCGAGGCTCAGGGAAAAGTTGGTGCTTGTCCAGTTTGCCCGGTCTTACATGGTGAAACAGAGTCTCTGTTCATTTTGCCCCAAGGTCCTGTAAAAAAAGGTGAAACTGTGGCCTAAAAAATGTGCACTTTTCTTGATTCCTGTCTCGCCTGATCCTGCTGTCCTGCCTCTGTCTTTTCTGTTTTATGGCCAAACAGATTTCTAATTAACCTCTTCTGTCCCTTATATCAGCAATCATCCTCATGGTTTGTATCTCCAATGAACCTGTCCCTTTCTCCCTGTTTTCTTATCCTGACCCCAAGGTTTAATTCTATTTAAGAGTCTTCTCAAAACAAGTCGAAGGTAAATGAGGACTGTCAACTTCCCTCAACCTGGACTGGGCATGGGTAGAGAGGCAGCAAAACGCAAAGCAAAGGAGAAGAAAAAAACCCATCTTTCCCCCTTTTGGCTCTGCAGCCTGGAATGTGGGACTGGCTGTGTCCATGTATATTTACCTTAGAAACAAGCTTTGTGTAAATGGGGTGAGCCACTTGACCTCAGGTTTTTCCACCATAAACACAACCTCAGCCAAAGACGGCAGGTAGGAGAAAAGGGTGTGAGAGTACTTTAGAAAATGCTGGGAAAGTTATTTTATTTATCTTAATTTATTTGAGAGTTATGGGAGCTTTTTCAGTACGTGTTATCTCCTCCTGGGATAGATACCACATCTAAAACAGGCCTCAATCCCTTTTAAAAGAAACATTGTCAATATAGTCCCTCCACCTGTACCCTAATCCCAACAGCTCTTCAGAGGTGTTATGAACAGGGATAAAGAAGCTTACCTGAGGCAGGCCAAGTGCCACCTCCATCATAAATCACCAGCACCTGACAGTTGCCCTGGGTTAAGCCCCTGGGTTGGTTGGAGAGAGCCAGTGATGGTCAGAGAGAAGCAGGCTCTTTAAAGCCACACTGGAGACTCTTAAGGAATGTCAATGCTTCAGATGCCTGAAAGGAAACATTCTGGAGCTAAACACCAGGAAACATCTATCAAAAACACAAAGGAAGTGACAAATTACTGTATAATATGCAGGAAAATATACATTTGAATGATCATCTCTTAAGACTTTTTTGGGAGGGGGAGAATAACACATTTATAGATGTTATGGAGGAGGAGGGGTGACTGCTTTATTCTTCTATTAAATCTTCCCAGAAAAGGAAACTTTAGAGACTCAAAAGATGCTTGCAAATCATACAGTTGCTCTCTTTATCTATTCTCTGACTTTTGCTCTCCACAGACATCACAACCCTGATATCACATCCATCACCCATGTTGGGTCTCGGCTGCAAGGTTTTGGTTTTGTTGTTTCTTAAACATTCTTCTTGTGGTCTCATCTTTGCAGCTCCACAGAGAATGGCTAAGTGTTTTCTAGCCATTGTATTCTTATATCCCTTGCATTTAATGTAGTGCTGTAAATCCAGGTTGCAGGGATTCCCTTCCTCTCACAAAAGGGGATGTGCCTCTCAAGAGTCCCTGTTGGAGGCCTTACATGGCTATTCAACACCATTTGTCAGCCTTTTTGCCAGCAAAGAACTAGAACCATGGGTCTCTAAAGGGAGAAGGCAAGGGAGACATATGATATTCCAGGGATTGGGTAAAATGGTCCATTGGTATATGAGGGAAAATAACAAAACATCTATTTATTTCTCTCTCTCAAAAAAGAAAGAAAGAAGAAAGAAAGAAAGAAGAAAGAAAGAAAGAAAGAAAGAAAAAAAGAAAGAAAGAAAGAAAGAAAGAAAGAAAGAAAGAAAGAAAGAAAGAGAGAAAAAGGAGGAGCGTTGTGGCTGAGCGTCTACCTTCAGCTCAGGTCGTGACCCTGGGGTCCTGGGATTGAGTCCCACATCAGGCTCCTCCCTCCATGGAGCCTGCTTCTCCCTCTGCCTGTGTCTCTGCCTCTCTCTCTCTCTGTGTCTCTCATGAATAAAATCTTAAAAAAAAAAAAAAAAAAAGGAAAGGAAAGGAAGGGAGTAAACTTTAAAACTTATTCTATAGATTGACCCTGCCATCCTCACTTGGTCCATTCAGGCATTTGTCACCAGTGATCTGCCAAGTGAGCTGGCAAGAGTGGGGATTCTACAGTGAGTTGCGATCGACTATGAGCCCCATGTTCATGCACTGTATTTGATGCGATTGCGAAATGGTGTAATTTGCATGCATACAGTTACATGATCTTACAGATTATCTTGTGTGAGTTTCATCCACTAAATGAAGAAATAGCTTTAAAATATTCCTACAGAGGACAGCCCCAGTGGCGCAGCGGTTTAGCGCCGCCTTCAGCCCAGGGTGTGATCCTGGAGACCTGGTATCGAGTCCCACATCGAGCTCCCTGCATGGAGCCTGCTTCTCTTCTGCCTATGTCTCTGCCTCTCTCTCTCTCGCTCTGTGTCTCTCATGAATAAATAAAATAAAATCTTTAAAAAACAAAATAAAATATTCCTACAGAGACACCATAAATTGAATTGAATTTTAATAATGCCAGCGCAAAGGACAACAAGAAATTGGCAAAGCTGATATATGGCCTTCTCCTAGCATACCCTCTATGTCTACAACCTTGCAGGTGAAAACTGTGATGATCTAACAGGGCCAATGCATTTGCTAAGTAAGTTTGTTTCCATTGAAAATAGAATGTTTTATATCAAATAAATGGAATAAAATCTATTTTTATTTTTTTTAAAGATTTTTATTTATTTATGGGATAGAGGGACAGAGAGAGGCAGAGACACAGGCAGAGAAGCAGGCTCCATGCAGGGAGCCTGATGTGGGACTCGAATCCGGGTCTCCAGGATCAGGCCCTGAGCTGAAGGCGACGCCAAACCGCTGAGCCACCCGGGCTGCCCAAAATCTATTTTTAAATGCTGTTTAATTTCCCTTAATTTTATAACATATTAGTGGAGTAGGGCATGCTATTTTTTATTATAAACTCAAAGAAACGCTCCTCTTGGCATACACAACCACAGAAGCTTGGCAACCACCAGATGAAAGTCAGTGGTGTGCTGGAACTGGCTTATATGGGCTCATAAGAGCTGACTGTTAAAATGATAGGAATTTCTCAAGCCATACATTAAACATTGATATTATTAAAAATTAGTTTTATAAACTTACAAGTATATAAATTTTGTTAAAAACAAAGGTAGTAATTATTTGGACTTTTCATTTCCTAATTATTTTACTGTTTGTTCTTGAGGTTATTGACATCTATTTTATCTGTGTGGTGGTGTATCAGTTACCTATTGCCGCATAACAAATTACCCCCAAATTGAGCAGCTCAAAATAGCAATATGTATTAGCTCACGAAGGTTCTAAATCAAGAATCTGAGAGCAGCTTAGCTGGGTAGTTCTGGCTCAGGGTTTCTCATGAGACTGCAGTCAAGATGTCTCGAGGCTTGCCCGAGGCGGGAGGGTTTGCTTCCAAACAAATGTTAACCAACATGGGCCATTGGCTGGAGGCCTAAGTCCCTTCCTGCATGGCATCTCTATCAGGCTGCTTACAGCATGGCAGTTAGCCCCTAAGTGAATGATGAGACAAAGAAAGAGAAAGAGAGAGAGAGAGAGAGAGCGAGCACAAAGCTGTAATGTTTTTTATAGTTGGGAGTAACTTACCATCACTTCGGCTGCATCGTATTGGTTACACAAACCAATGCTGGAACGATGTGGGAATAAATACTAGGTGTGAATACCAAGAGGCTAATCTTACAGGCTGGCTAGCACAGGTGGAAATATGATATAATGATGTGCTACTGTGTATGTTTTTCTAACTCTGCATTCAGTGACATCACAGATTGTTTGACATTGACTGTGGTTGAAGTATTTATACCACAATAATCAACACATCTACATGTCAAGTGGTTTTGTTGTGGCTTCTTTATGGGTTATTTTGTTTGGTTGGTTTGCAAGGAGATCCAGTTAAATGCTTACCAACACATTCCTGATTAGAACACACACTGTGCTATCCATGCTAAGTTTGGCGAGTAGTGGGGGAGGGGACAGGTAACACATAGGTAGGAGTATGTGGCATGGAGAATTAGCTGGAAGTTATCTGGGACCATATGATGGTTAAAGAACCAGGGTAGAGGTAGCAATCCAAGATGGAGGTGGCAGGAGGTGGGATCAAGTGAGGGGCTGGTCTCTCAGTGGTTTGGAAGGAGGGCAGAGTGGCCTGCAGTTCACTGTGTGCTCATTATAAATGTCTAGGACAAGGAAAGACTAGACAAATACTTACAAAATATGATGTGGTGTGCATCCAAGATTTCTACTCCCTAGGGGGTGACAGACTGCATCTGAATTTTTACCTTTAGCTCATATCAATGCCCTAATCTGAGACTAAAACAGTAGTCACTGAAAAAGCAAGAATTTGAAGCAATGGTTAAAGAAACCAGCAGAGAAGCATGGTAGAAGAATAAGAATCAATGGGAATGGTCTTCTGGATAATAAAACTCTTGATCAAGAGTGAGGAAGGTAATGATATTAGTCATGAGAGTTGAATCTGTCTTATGAGAAGAGATTTCAATCTCTATTCATACTAGATCATGAATGTAGGCTTGTTTCATCATCAATTTAACCATTCAAAATTTGATTCAATAAGTACTTCTTTTTTTTTTTTTTATTTATGATAGTCACACAGAGAGAGAAAGAGAGGCAGAGACACAGGCAGAGGGAGAAGCAGGCTCCATGCACCGGGAGCCCGAAGTGGGCTTCGATCCCGGGTCTCCATGGATCGTGCCCTGGGCCAAAGGCAGGAGCCAAACCGCTGCGCCACCCAGGGATCCCTCAATAAGTACTTCTTTAAGGCCTACTGTGCACCACAGGATGGGCTGAGGTCTTGGAAACAGAGGTTGGGTTCCTAGGTAAGAGAACTATATTCAAGTATCTACTCTAGATGATATTACAGACTTTGGTCTGGTTTAAACACTTTAAGGGACCTCCAATTCTTTTTCTTTCTTTTTTTTTTTTTTTATAATTTTTTTTTAAATTTTTATTTATTCATGATAGGCACACAGTGAGAGAGAGAGAGGCAGAGACACAGGCAGAGGGAGAAGCAGGCTCCATGCACCGGGAGCCTGACGTGGGATTCGATCCCGGATCTCCAGGATCGCGCCCTGGGCCAAAGGCAGGCGCCAAACCGCTGCGCCACCCAGGGATCCCTCCAATTCTTTTTCTAATAAAAAATAAGGATTTTGGAATTTAAGATTTGTGTTTTTTTTAACTGCAGTAAAATAGACATAACATAAAATGTATCACTTTAATAATTTTTTAAGAGTTTACAATGAGGTGCCATTAAGTACATTCATGATGTACAACCATTGCCACTATTTTCAGGAGTTTTTCATCATCTCAGACAGAAATTTGCACCCATTAAACAATAACTCCCCAAGGGATGTTGGAACTTTTAGTATTTTTTTAAAAACTTTTTTTAAGATTTTATTTATTTATTAATGAGAGACATAGAGAGAGAGAGGCAGAGACACAGGCAAAGGGAGAAGCAGTCTCCCTGCAATAGTCTGATGTGGAACTCGTCCCAGGATCCCAGGATCCCAGGATCCCAGGATCCCAACCTGAGTTAAAGGCAGACACTCAACCACTGAGCCACCCAGGCACCCCTGAACTTTCAGTATTTTGATTACTTTTTTTTTCTTTTTCTTAACACCATCCAAGTCTGGACATTATGCATTAAATATGGAAGCATAAAAACAATAGCCAGTGTTAGTGAGCATGACATGGATTGAAATGTTTTAAACCCAAATAAAACAAGGCTTTTACCTACATCATATAGCTGCTGATAAACTAAAACTGAAAATTTGAAGATCAATGAAAAAACGGGTTAGTTGAATAATTACAGAACTGGAGAACAAATGAATGTAACTGGCCCAGAAACAAAGACCAATGCCTTCAAATACACATTTAATGAGGGAATTATGTGGACTGAAATAAGAATCATAACTGTATGTTTTATAACCTGGCCTTTAAACTATGATTGGAACTCTGAATTATTCTACTTAGGCTTGCATATCTCTCACCAGATAACATTTTATGTATATATAAAAACATTATAAGTATATAAACAAAATATGCTAAGTATATATTTTTATTAATTTTTTTGAGAGAGTGTGAAGGGGAAAGGACAGAGGGAGAGAGAGAATCTTAAGCAGGCCCCATGCCCAGAGAGGAATCCAATATAGGGTCTTGATCTCATGACCTGAGCCAAAATCAGGTGTCAGATGATTAACTAGCTGAACCACCCAGGCACCCCTATTTTTAAAATTAACTTAATAATGTATGTTTTATATATATATATTTAATAGAAATATTCTAGAGAATCCAGTAGTCTGCTTCTCCATGCCACCCCCACTCTAGACTTGACAGCTAGACCTATTTTATGTTCAATCTTAGGAACCATTCCATGGGAGGAAGGTTTGGATAACAGGTGTGCAGGTTAGGAGAATGGGAAAAAATACACCTCAATTCGGTATTCTTTAGTTTTGAATTTTGCCAGAAGCAGTGCTTGAGACAAGTATTCAAGCGCAAGTAGTTTCATCTGGAGGGGCAGGGAAGAAGCTCCATAAGGGAGTGGGGAAGTGAGACAGGGATGGGAAGGCAGCCAATAAGATGTGCATTATCAAGCTAACTTCCACCTGAGTGACTGTCGCTTAATCCCGTAAGAAGCTCTGGTAAATGTTACAGAACACACACCTGCATCATTCAAGCCAAGGGTTGAAGGAACTGGGTATTGGAGAAGAAAAAGAATTTTCCCTGTACCATTCTGAGTTCTAAGCTGAGACCCCTGTAATAAAAAACAGATTAACAAGAAAAAAAACTAATAGAAGTTCATTAATATGTATACCTCATATAGGGATGAAAGATACCCAGGGAAAAATGTATAACTCTCTGAGATGACTTAGAATTCAGGCTTAAATACCTTGCTAATAGGATCAGGGGAGGATTGATGATTTTTAGAAAAGATGAATGGGCCCTTAGAAGAAAATATGGAAGATATGATAGTTTATACAAAATTTGTCTGCTATGGTGTTGACTTCTGGTCTCCTCTCCTGTGATAAGAGTCAATCTTCCTTGGTTGATGAAACTCCTGGGGAGGAGATTTATGACAATTAAGTTCCTTTTGGAGGGTGGGTCTTTAGACAGATAAAGGGAGTTCACAGAAAGCTCTCCTTGCATTTGCTGTTTCTTAAGTGCTTGCAGCTCAAAACAATCAATATATCAAAATGGTGTATTTTGGGGTGGCATGTCCTGAATGTCCAATTTGGGGGTGGTAGACTCTTCTATTCTCTAATATTTAGACACAAATCCCAGTAGTCATTCATCCCAATGATGAATAAAAAAAAAAATAGCACAAAATGAAAGGCTGCATTTGAATTCATATAAGAAGTTGGAGAGGGAGGCCGAAGACTGCAGGAACTTGAAACATGATGAGCAGTTAAAATTTTATTCTTGGTACCAAGAATTTTGTTCAAGAATTTACTCTTGAGTGATTGGAAAGTATTTTCATTCAGCATGGTGATGAAAGCATTTCAGCATGGGAGTGTTATCTGGCTGAGTTTTTTGTTAAGATTACTCTGGCTGCTCTGAGAAAAATAAATTGTAGGACAGCAAGAGTTGAAACAGAGAAACCAATCAGAAGCTGATGGATGGATGGATTGATTATCGGAAGTGATTTTAAGTTACTCATTGAGGCAAGAGCTGATGGGGGCTCAGGTTAGGGTGAGGGCAACAGGGATCGAGAGTCGTGGAGTGAGTGAGTCAAAATACATTTCGCGGGTAGAATTAACGGCACTGCAAGTAAAGAGTGAGAGAAAGAGGAAAGGAAATGGTGGCTCTCAGGTTTTCGACTTGAACAACTGGGCGGCTGCCAGTGCTTTGCTAATTCTGGAAAGGCTGGGGAGGCGCACGTTTGGCGGTAGAAATCAGGAATTCTGTTTTGAATGTGTTATGCTTGAGATGTCAGTTAGATGCACAAAGGAAGCTGTTAAGTAGGCAGTTGGAGCTACAAGTCTAGATTTTAAAGAATTCTGGCTTGAGATATAAATGTAGGTCTTAATAACATCAACTTAGGTGGCAAACAGAGATAACTTTTAAAGCCAGGAGACCAAACTTCCAGTTTTGAAATAGCTACAGAAGACATTTCTGCCTGTGTCAGATTATCTTCTGTCTGTCCCTCCAGACCTATCCTCCTCCTGTTTCCACCCTGCCTCCTGCCTCCTGCCTCCTGCCTCGAGGGGACTGATAAGCACATAGGGAGGCACCCATGGTCCCCCTTGCCCTGACTCAAGGTTGAGGGCCGCCAATGGTGGGGGCGGGGGGTCACCCTCTCTCTACCCCCAGGAGATGAGGAGAAAAGATGATGAAGTTCCTTGGTTGCCTCCTTCAAGGGTCATCTCAACCACAGGCCACTGCTATCCTCTCAGGATGGCTTCCTTCACTTAACTCTCTCTTTTGGATTCTGGTTTCCTCTCCCTGTTTTCCCCCCTCAGGCTGGGGCAGCAGGTGGCACTCTCCTATCCTCTGTTGCTCCCCTCCATCCAGCTCATACCTTTGCAAATAGTCAAGATTTCTTTTCCGGAGAAGTTAAACCAGAGAGAGTCCAGATTGGAGCAGAAAGTAGAAGCTCTAGGAGGAATATTTCCAAGAAATAAAAATCAGAATGGATCCACTTCCTGACAAGTTTGACTATAAAGAAAATTCTTTGCAGTGGCATTTTACATTTCTCTGTGATTATACAGGAAAGCTTAACTATTCATTCAATGAATATTAAGCAAATGAAAAAATGAGCATATTTTTAACTCCAGGTAAAACAAAAATTTGCACAAGAAAATAATCGTAATTATGGCACATCAGTTGGCTCAGCAGTGAACGGTATTTATATATTCATTATACTGAAAACAGATTTAACAGGTTATTATATTGGGAAGAAGGGGAAGTACCCATTAACTTAAAATGCACATACCTTATGGCCCAGGAATTCCCCCGAAAATAATTTGTGCTGTGCGTTTGCACATACTCAAGGATATCAATGACAGTGTTGTTTAAAACAGCAAAAGGTTGAAAACAACCTGAATGACAACAATAGCATTAAATCAATAGTATTCCAAAAATAGAATAATATTCAACCATCCAGAAGAATAAGGCAGTACCATATATACTGACACTGAAAAAAAACCTCCAAGGTATATTGTGAAGTGATATAAGCAAGATTCAGAGTATTACACAAACTTTATGTGAAGGTGTGTTTGTACACATCTAGTACACCTCTAGAAAGAAATACAAGACACCAGGATCATTGATTGCCTCTCTGAAGGGAAGGGAACCAGGTGGTCAGGGCTTGGTATGGGAAGGGGGTGGTTTGAGATAGGGAAAGACAGTGATGTTTTGTTATAAAAGCCCCTGGTGGGGCTCCTGGGTGACTCAGTTGGTTAAGTATCTGACTTCAGCACAGGTCGTGATCTCAGGGTCCTGGGATCTAGTCTGGCATCAGGCTCCCTGCTGAGTGGGGAGTTTGCTTGTCCCCCCCCCCCGCCATCCCACCCTACTCCCCCACATGTGCTCTCTCTGTCCCTCAGATAAATAAACAAAATATTTTTTAAAAAGGCCCCTGGCACTGTGTGATTTTTTTTTTTAAAGTATGCATATAAAAGAGCAGAAACAGGGATGCCTAGATGGCTCATTTGGTTGGGCGTCTGCCTTCAGCTCAGGTCATGATCCCAGAGTCCTGAGATTGAGCCCCACATCAGGCTCCTTGCTGACGAGCAAGCCCACTTCTCCCTTTCCTTCCACCGCTCCTCCCTACTTGTGCTCTCTCACTCATTCTCTATCAAATGAATAAATAAAATCTTTTTTTAAAAACTGAAATTAAAATAAAAAAGCAGAATCAGAACCATAGATACAGAGAACAAAATGATGGATGCCAGAGGGAACAGAGGTGTAGGGGTGGGCAAAATGGGCGAATGGGAGTGGGAGGTACAGATTTCTAGTTATGGAATGACTAAGTCATGGGAATGAAAGTAAAACACGGGGAATATAGTCAATGGTATCGTAATAGTGTAGGGTGACAGGGCAGCTACGCTTGTGAGCACAGTATAAAGTATAGAGTTGTTAAATCACCTGAAACTGATGCTAACATTGTGAGTTATCTTTATTTCAATAAAGAAGACATTACAAAAATTACTTATTTTTCAAATATCACTTTAAGAAAATGAACTCAGAAACAAAAGATTGGTGGCTGTTAGAGGTAGGATGGGGTAGGGGTGGGCAAAAGGTACAAACCTCTAGTTATAAGATAAATAAGTCCTTAGGATGTAATGTACAGCATGGTGACTCTACATACAATGACGTTGTATGTTTGAAAGCTGCTAAGAGGGGGATCCCTGGGTGGCTCAGTGGTTTGGCGCCTGCCTTCAGCCCAGGACATGATCCTGGAGTCCCGGGATAGAGTCCCGCACCAGGTTCCCTGCATGGAGCCTGCTTCTCCCTCTGCCTGTGTCTCTGCTTCTCTCTCTCTCTGTGTCTCTCATGAATAAATAAATAAAATCTTAAAAAAAAAAAAGAAAGAAAGCTGCTAAGAGAGTAGATCTAAAAGTTCTCCATATAAGAAAAAAAATTTAGTATGTGAGGTGATGGATATTAACTTATTGTGCTGATCATTTTGCAATATATGCACATACCAAATCATTATGTTGAGCACCTAAAACTAATATAATGTTATATGTCAATTATATCTCAATTTCAAAAAAAGAAGCCAAAAAGTTAAGAATTAAAATAATTAGAAGTATGCATATGTACAGATCCCCCCCAAATGAATACTCAAGGCTCTTCAGCAGTCATATGTTTTTTTGTTTCTTTGTTTTAAGATTTATTTATTTTAGAGAAAGAGTGTGAGCAGCAAGAGGGGCAGAGGGAGAGAAGTAGACTCCCTGTTGAGTGCGGAGCCCTACGCTGACCTAGATCCCACCACTCAGAGATCAGGACCCGAGCCAAAATCAAGAGTCGGATGCTTGACCTACTGAGCCACCCAAAGCACTCCTGGCAGTCATGTTTTTTAAATGTTGATTTCAAATCCAGTCAAATTTCTGAACTTCCTTTATCAACCCTAGTAGTTTTAATTAATTATATTGAACATTCGAATTAAACAGTAATTTGTAACAAACAAAGGCAGCTATCTTACTTTCCCCCAATATTTGTGACTTATTTCTTTGTCTTCAGGCTTGAAGCTCTAGTACAATGTAGAACAGCTGACTTGACCTAGATACCCTTTATCAGGTTAAAAGTTTTAGTTTTGTAATGTTAATCAGAAATAGGAATTGAATTTGAGGAGATTTTTTTTTAAAAGATTTTATTTATTTATTCATAGAGACAGAGAGAGAGGCAGAGACACAGGTAGAGGGAGAAGCAGGCCCCATGCAGGAAGCTCCATGTGGGACTCGATCCCGGGACTCCAGGATCACGCCCTGGGCTGCAGGCAGCGCTAAACCTCTGCGCCACCAGGGCTGCCCTGAGGAGATTTTTAAAGCATATACTGATGTTGACCTCCCTATTTGTTAATTTAGAAAATTCCATGAAAAAATATTTTCTACATTGTAGTATCCTTAAATTCATGGGATTAAATGACACTTGGATATGATGTGGGTTTGTGAGACTATATACTTATAGATCATTATTTTATAATTATTTAGTATGTTTATTTGTATTTATAGTCATTTATAGTCATTATAAAATGGTTCTACCCATTACCATATACCAAGTTGGGATGCCTTCCATCTTATTCTATTCCTGAAATAATTTATGTAAGAATTATTTGTTTCTTGAAAGTTTGATAGTACCTGTCTATAAATTTTCTGGGACTGAACCTTTAAGGGATAGATCTTTAATTACCTATTTGATTACTTCCATAGTTATTGAATAATTCAGTTTTCTACCTCTTACTTCTCCTTAAGGTAATATGAAGATTTATATTTTTCTGGAATATCATCTACTTAATCTATACTTTCAAACATAATGCTATAAAATATATATAATCTTGTGTAATTTAAAAAAACTACTGCTGGACCTTTAGTCTACTTGCTTTCTTTTATCTAAGCTTCATTATTTTTATATTTTCTCATTTATCTTTATAAGACTTGCCAAACTGTTTATTTTGCTATTCTTTTATAAATAATTCATTCTTGTTTATATTGATCTAGTCTACTATATTTAAATTCTGTTTCATTAATCATTTTTATTTTTGTAACACTTCTTTTTTACTCTTTTGTGCTTTTCAAAAGTTCTTGTAATGAATGACTAGTTCACTTTTTAAAAATCTTATTTTCTAATAAATACATTTAAGGGTATAAGTTTTCTTGGGCACAACCCACAGATTTTGATATGTGGGGCCACTATGGCCATTCATCTCTCAATAATTTGTAATTTCAGTATTGATACGTTATTTGTAAACCAAGAATTATTAGAAGTGTGTTTTAAATACCTAAGTTATATTTTAGGGGGACTTGATTTTCTTTTTTTTTTTAATTTTTATTTATTTATGATAGTCACACAGAGAGAGAGAGAGGCAGAGACATAGGCAGAGGGAGAAGCAGGCTCCATGCACCGAGAGCCCGACGTGGGATTCGATCCCGGGTCTCCAGGATCCCGCCCTGGGCCAAAGGCAGGCGCCAAACCGCTGCGCCACCCAGGGATCCCTTGAATTTCTTTTTTGATACAAGAAAAGGCACAACAATGTGAATATACTTAATACTACTGAACTGTACACTTAAAAATAGTTAAGATGGTAAATTTTATGGTATGTGTATTTTATCACAATTTTAAAAAAATTTAACACAAAAAATAAAAAAGAGAAAGAGAGAGAGAGAGACAAGTGGATTTCTGAGTAGGTTCAGTGTAGTCACAAGACAGAGGCAGAGGAAGCAGAGAGATGGCAGCTTCAGAAGGCCTTGGCCCACCCATCCTTGTGGAACTTGAAGATGGAGAAAGGGGCCCTGAACTGAGAATGCAGCAGCTTGTAGAAGCTAGAAAAGGCAAGAAAACAGATTATCCTCTAGAGCTTCCAGCAAGTTCTGCCAATACGTGATTTTAACAGTTCATTTAGCCTGAAGTTCATATAAGATATTGCATTATTAGCCCCTTTCTATATTTGATATAAAGCTCATCTAAGCATAGTGATCTGTATGGCCTGGCATATAAGCCATAGTGGGGAGATCTTCCTATACAATACTCAAAGCCTCTTGTCTTCTTGCCATCCTTTTGCGCAGCCATAGTGCAGACAGCACCATCTGAGTTTCTCAGGGAGAAAATGGAGGAGACAAAAGAAAGGCTCCTAGACCTCGGGGATCTCAACAGTGGGCAAGGGAGTAGAATTTACTAGGTCAGGGCTATCTCCATCATCCTAACTGAGCTCTCTCCAGAATCTACTCTACCCAACCAGGATCGGAACACTAAGTCCCTGGCAACCAGTCCCAGTGAGGCCCAAAGAGTAAAAGCTTGGGAAATATTAACCTAGAACACTATTAAAACTTTCAGCTGCAGGGATTAGAAAGGTGGTGGAGAGAAAGGCCACAGCCTACCAGACTCTTTGCCCTCTCAAGGGCTTAAGGGAATTTCATTCCTGGAAATGTGTACAGAGCCTTTGCCACTGTGTCCCATGTGTGTTCAACTTGCTTATCCTTTGAACTTTAGATTGCATTAGAAGAGCTAACATTTGCTTTTGTAGAAGGAGGCTGAGCCTCTTCTCTACCCTTGTCCCTGGCCATTTGAGAAAGGTCTGAGACAGAATGATTCCTTTAATAAATGGATACAGAACTGCAGCTTGCCAACAATATTTTCATCATCTTTTCTTTTACTATTTTTTAAAGACTTTTATTTATTTATTAATGAAAGAGACAGAGAGAGAGAGAGAGGCAGAGACACAGGCAGGGGGAGAAGCAGAGGGAGAAGCAGGCTCCACACAGGGAGCCTGACATGGGACTCAATCCCAGGTCTCCAGGATCACGCCCTAGGCTGAAGGTGGCATTAAACTGCTGAGCCACCCGGGCTGCCCTTCTTTTACTATTTTTAAAACAAAATTCAAAGTGTCTTTCAGATTTGGTACAACCTCTCTGACTTGTGATTTCCTAAGTTCATGGACTCAGCACAGGATTTTCTGGCCTACAAGGTGGGGAAACTGAGTGGGGGAGTTGGGGAGTGATGGAGTCCAAGTTACTCAAGATTGGAAAGGGGATTTGAAAACCCATGATAGCATCATGAGTTGATGAGAAACTCAATGAGAGAGTTTCCAATTTTGTCTCTCCTTCCCCTCAATGATTCCTCAGAATCTTAGAATAATTATCTCTTAGGCTTCGACTATATCTCTGCTTCAACTACAAGGCAGAAAATGAAGGTGAAGATGAACTCCCCACATTTAAAGATGAAGCAATACTGTCTCTCCTACCCTGCCTCCCCAAATCATCCAAATAATTTCTGCAGTCTTTGAGGCCTGAAAAAAAAACCTTAAAATCTGCTTTAAAAGGTTTCCATTTTTTGGTGTTAAAACACTATTCCAAATGTGAGTTCTGCAGGCAAAAATATTTGCACACAATAATTTTTATTAGGATTTTTACAACGTATAATCTTTACAAATGACTTTCTTCTGCAATCTTCCTCAGAAAGTAGTTTACTTAAGAAGGCAGTTTATGAAACTTGTAAGTTGTTAAAAAGTTACTAAGGAAAATCATTTATGTGCAAAATAAAATATTGATCAAACGGTTATAACTTGAAGTGAGCTCTCACATAAAAGAAAAATAAAACGCAAAGATGTAAAGGCACTCAAGTGAAGAGAGATCTAGAAATAGAATTAATTACCAAGAGGTTTTTTTTGAAAGGCTGAAATACCTTACCTGGTCATAATCTCCTCCCTTTCCTGCTCCATGCAAAGAATCGATAAAAAGATCTAAAACTTAGAAGGAACTACTTCAGCAAAAGCTGTTAGAAAGTGGAGTCACTGAAATGCCTCTTTAAGCTAAAGCAATGGCCAAGAATTGATGGAACTATGAAAACAACATTTCACCTTGAGGCAGTGAGTCTATAGAGCCATGAACACGAGCCATCTGATGCATTATATGACTTAAAAACAGGGATTAAAGAGAAATTTTAAAAAGATATTTTAAAATCAAGTCTTGGGATAAGAAACTATGCTGTGAATGCTAATGTTTAGAATTCATAAGAAATGAACTGAGTTTTACGTTATAACAGGGATTTTTCCCAAATATTGCCCATAGTTGAGTGCATCTGAAGCAAAGGGCTCTAGAGATGGAATGGAAGTTTCACTGATGTACGAGCCTTTTCCGTTCTACCTGAACATGCCAGGAGACTACATTCCCCTTCCCAATTTACGGTTGGGTGTGGCCTCTCGATTGAGTCGGGCCCTGGACTTATTGTGGCACTGCAGTAAACACTCCCACATCCTCCATCTACTCACATTCTCAGTTTTCCTTTAGTCCCTGGCTGGAGGCTGCTTTTTCACACAGAGGACTCGAAGTCCCTGGAAGATGACAGACCCATGAAATGTAAGGAGTCGGAGTCCCTGAATCTCTGCCTGGAAAGCTGCCAATCCATTTGGATTGGGCTCTGAGCAAGCAATGAGCCTTTTCTGGTGTTAACCATCTGAGGCTTGAAGGTTATTTTTTACTATAGATAAGCTACCTTAATTAATACAATGCTTATTAAAATTACAGATTTCGGGCAGCCGGGGTAGCTTAGGGGTTTAGCACTGCCTTCAGCCCAGGACTTGATCCTGGAGACACCGGATTGAGTCCCACGTCGGGCTCCCTGCATGGAGCCTGCTTCTCCCTCTGCCTGTGTCTCTGCCTCTCTCTCTCTTTGTCTCTCATGAAAAAATAAATAAAATCTTTTTAAAAAATAATAAATAAATAATAAAATTACAGATTCCTTGTTCCATTCCAAGACATATTGAATCAGAAATTCCTGGAACAGGATCCAGGACCCTGGAATTCTTAAGTTTTCCAAGTAATTGTATACACATTGAAGTTTGAGAAGCACTGCTTTAGACTTTGATTCCTTTAAAAGTTATCCATATATATATATTAAAATATACATTTTCTTATTTATGTATGTATTCATTCATGAGAGATACACAGAGAGAGAGGCAGAGACACAGGCAGAGGGGAGAAGCAGGCTCCATGCAGGGAGCCTGATGCGGGATTTGATCCCGGGTCTCCAGGATCACACTCTGGGCCAAAGGTGGCGCCAAACCACTGAGTCACCCGTGCTGCCCTATATTTTCTTTCTTAAAGTTGTCAAGTTGTACTATGCAAAAGAGTTTTAAATTTGTTCATATACAGAAATGTTTTCGAAACTGTTAGAAACTATTGATCTTGTTAAGTGCCACACACATAGTCTAAATCATATAGATCAAAGTGTTCAATATAGATTCAACAAATATTTATTAAGTACTCATTATGTGCCAGGAACTGTACTGGATGGTGGAGATACATGATCAACAAAATAGTCACATCCCCTGCTCCAGCAGAGCCTCCTAGTGCTACAGATAACTATTAATACATTGTGATAAGTGGAAATACCTGGTGCTCTGAGACCATAGGAAAAACATTTAACCCAGATGTGGTGGATTCAGAAAAGACATCTCAACCTAAGCATAAAGGATGAATAGAAATTAGCCTGATGAGAGGGAGGAAGTAGACATTTTTCCAAATAGGCAAACTAAATAGCATGCACTAAGATGAAAAAGTGGGAGAAAGCATGTGACACGGTGTAAAAGATGGGCATGAAGAGATGTGAGGCTAGGGAACTAAGTATGAGCTGGGTCAGAAGGCAGCAGAAATCAATTTCAGGAACTTGGACATCATCTTGAGGGGAGTGAGGTGCCATTGAAGGGCTTTAAAGAAAAACGCACTTGGGGATTCCTGGGTGGCTCAGCGGTTTAGCGTCTGCCTTTGGGCCCAGGGTATGATCCTGGAGTCCCAGGATTGAGTCCCAGTCGGGCTCCCTGCATGGAGCCTGCTTCTCCCTCTGCCTATCTCTCTCTCTCTCTGTGTCTCTCATGAATAAATAAATAAATAAAAATCTTTAAAAAATGAACTTTATTAGATTTGCTTATTAAATGATTGCAGTTGTATTGTTCAGAATGGATTGGATGGGCCAAGACTGGAGGAATCCAGTTAATAGACTGGTCTGTATGTGTTACCGAATTCCAAGTAATAAGCTAACTAATTAATTTATTCATTCAACTAATATTTATTGATTCCCCATCCAAGGGGTTTGGGGTACAGTGGTGACAAGGCAGATATGATCTATCTTTATGAACTTTAAAGCTGAGAGAGAGAGGCTCAATATGTGATAAAATGATGATAGTGGCCCAGAGTAGCCATGGTAAGGGTGGAAGAAATACTGGTAATTGAGGAAATGTAGGAGTGAAGGGAAGAGAAGCCCAAGATAATGCTCTGGTTTCTGGCATGGTGAATGGTACCACCAGTCATGGAAATAAAGAAGACAAGTGTAAGACTAGGTTTAAAGGAGAGAATGGGTTTAATTTTGGACTTAGACACTACCTGATTTCAACACTTGTAAAGATATGGATCGAGACAGTGTGGTATTGGCATAAAGATAGATAAATAGATCAATGACAGATTAGAGAGTTCAGAAATAGATGCATACATATACTGTCAATTGATTTTCAACAAAAACATGAAAGCAATCCAACGGGTAAAGCTAGTTTTTTAAACAAATAATTTTATAACAGTTGAACAACTATATGCAAAAATAATCCTTTGGTCTATAACTTATACCATATAAAAATAAACTCAGAATGAATTTTAGAGCAAACTGTAGCTTCCAAAACTAAAGCTTCTAGAAGAAAATATTGGTGGCCTTAGATAAAGATTTCTTAGATGTGGTACCAAAAATACAAACCATAAAAGAAAAAAATGGATATGTTGGATTTCATCAAAATTAAAAACTTTGAAAGAGAGAACTTCATCAGGAGAATGAAAAACCACAGACTGGGAGAAAATATTTGAGAATTATGTATCTATTAAAGAACTTAGATCCAGAATATATGAAGAATTCTCAAAGTTCAACAATAAGAAACAATTATATTTAAAAATGGGTAAAAGATTTATTAAGTCACTTTACCAAAAAAGATAAATAGATGACAATCACAAGAAAAAATGTTCAACATCCTTAGTCATTAGAGAAATACAAATTAAAACTATAACCAAGTGCCACTGCACACCTTTGGAATGGCTAAAATTTAAAGAAAAATGAACATATATGTCTGTACAAATCTGCTATGATTTATTTGTAATAGCCCTAAACTTGAATCAACCCAAATGTTCAGCAACAGGTGAATGAATAAACAAATTTTAGTATAGCTAATACAAGGGAATACTACACAGCAACCAAAGGAATTAACTCTTGATATGTGCAATAATATAGATTATTCTCAAAATTACAGAGATAATTGAATAAAGTCATGAAAAAGGATACATGCCGCACAAGTTTATTGAAAATTCTAGAAAAATCCAAATGAATCTATAGTGACAAAAAGCCGATCAGTACTTGTCTAGGGACTGACAGGGAGTGGGGGTGTGAAGGGATTGGAGAGATGGATGATAAGTGAATTCAAGGAAACCTTTGTGGTGATGGATGTATTCATTATCTTGACTGTGGTGGTAGTTTCAAGGAGATATATATATATATATATATATATATATATATATATATATATCCCTCTTTTTAAAATATATTCCAGGGCATGATCCTCTGAGGTCCTGGGATTGAGTCCCACATCAGGCTCCCTGAATGGAGCCTGCTTCTCCCTCTGCCTATGTCTCTGCCTCTTTCTTTCTGTGTCTCTCATGAATAAATAAAATCTTTAAAAAGGGGGGGAAATATATATATATATTTATTTATATTTATATTTATACCCTAGGAGTATAATTTTCTACAGAAGTACTGAATCATCTAAACTAGCCAAACCCTATTTTATATATATATATATATTTTTTAAGGGTATATATATGTGTAAAAGTTTTAAAGGTTTTTAAATTGTATACTTTAGATATGTGTAGTTTCTTGTCTATCAATTATACCTCAATAAAACTGCTAAAGTACTTAAAAAAAAAAAAAAACCAACTGTGTAAGTGGGCTTCATCCAGTCTGTTAAAGGCCTAATAGGATAAAAGGCTAAGAAAGAATTTTCTCTTTGCCTGTCTTCAGCTTGGGACATCAATCTTCTCTGCCTTCAGACTTGGACTCACACTGTAACTCACATCATTGGCTTTCCTGGGTCTCTAGCTTGGGACTACAGCTCTTAGACTTTTCAGCTTCCATAAGTGCAAGAGTAAATTCCTTAAGTAAATGTGTACATATATGTACATGCACCTACATATATATGTAAATATATACATAGAGAATTAGATGTGATATAGAGTTCTATAAATTTATATGGTTATCTAAATATCATATTCATATATTTTTATATGTTACCTGTTAGATTACATGATTTTATATAGATTACAGAATAGAGAATAGGAGATGTGTATACATCTCCCATTATATAGGTATATAGACATTTCCCATTAGTTCTGTTTCCCTGCAGAACGTAGACTGATACAGAAGCAGAAAATGTGGACAGTTAGATCCATCAAGGAGTTCTCTACAGCCAGGTAGTAGAATTAGACAGACAACAAGACAAGTGTTGAGAAATGGTAAAGCTGGGAAGATGGAAGAAAGGAGCAGCTTTCTGCTGGGGAAATAGCAGGGCCTGGGGAGTGGACACATCAAAGAGTAAACTAATAGATACGGAGAGGATAACAAGTGAAGGAAACAGTCATCAAGATGAGAACTTTAACTGAAAACATTTAGAAACAGCCTTCTAGACAATGGCAAGATCCAGGGATGCAGAAGTAGATGGCTGAGAAAAAGAGAAAGTGATGTTTATCCACATTGTGTGAAACAAGGACATGATTGACTAGGGAGTTGAGTCATCCCTGTGTTCTTGGTGAGAGGAAGATTTAAAAGGATTCAGGCTGGCTGATATCAGCATCTCCTACTTGCAGGTTTGGCTAGTTTAGATGAGTTAGTACTTCTGTAGAAAATTATACTCCTAAGGAACCTGGGTGGCTCAGTGGTTGAGCATCTGCCTTTGGCTCAGATTGTGGTCCTGGGTTTGAGTCCCACATTGGCCTCCCTGCAGGGAGCCTGCTTCTCCCTCTGTCTCTCTCTCTCTCTCTCTCTCTGTGTCTCTCATGAGTAAATAAATAAAATCTTAAAAAAAAGAAAATTATACTTCTAAACACATACAATGATCATGGAAAATATCACACATGCCTGAAGTATTTTGATCAGAAAAACTGTCTTTAGGGACACCTGGGTGGTTCAGCGGTTGAACATCTGCCTTCGGCCCAGGGCATGTTCCTGGAGTCAGGGGATTGGAGTCCTACATCAGGCTCCCTGCATGGAGCCTGCTTCTCCCTCTGCCTGTGTCTCTGCCTCTCTCTTTCTGTGTCTCTCATGAATAAATAAATAAAATCTTTAAAAAAAAGAAAAAGAAAAACTGTCTTTAATGTTCTAGATGGTCCAGCCCTTTCTTCTCCTTTCATGGTGTTTTCAGCCTTGTAAGCTATAGGACTTAGAAAAATCTTATTAAAAAAGTTTCTTTCCTGTGATTGATCTTTCCTAATCCCTCACCTGGCAGCTCTGCTTTAGCACAGTGACTTGAGTTAGTTATGATTGGATGGGCCTTATGAAATGAGGGCATTGGATTAGATCAGTGAGAGATTCTGGACCTTTTGTTGTTGTTGTTGTTGACCCCTTTGGAATTTGATGAAAATATGAGTTATTTTTCCAGGAGAATGAACGTTGCACATATCCACACAATTCTGCATTCAATTTAAAGGCAGCTCATAGCTTGTCACTTACTATAACCTGAATTTGATTACCATGGGTATCTTTTCAATTCTGCAATATCATGACTACAGTTATACCACAAAATCAGTTGGCCTGTTGGCAAAAAAAGAAAAAAAATTGTTTTGAATTTTATTACAATCCTTTCCCCTAAAGTTGTCCCTGAGATCCCTTTCTGTAATTGGTGAGGTCTAAAGCTACTATCTACATTTCTCTCTGATTGTGGCCTGACATTTCTCTCCTGGTATGACCCTTCCCTGTCAGAGCACCTGAGAGTCATGTTATTCACCCCAACAGATTTTGTTTAAAAAGGATCAGTCTCTTCTCCTGAAACAGCTGAGCCTGACATCCTGTTTGTTGACTGGCAACAGCCCAATCCTGCAGCTGAAGTGGCGGAAAGGACATCAGAGACTCTTATTGTCTTGCCAATTCACTCTGAATGGGGAATACAAGGTGGAGAGACGAGTTTGGCACAGAAGGCAGTGAAGGGAACTGATGGGCTGATGACAGGGTCTCTACTGCACATATTTGTGCTTGTGGTCCCAGGAGTGTTTAGAAATGGCAAACCTAGGAATAGACCATGGAGAGAAATGAGGAAAAGAGGGAGCAAAAAAGTCCTTCCCAAGCAAGCAAGCAGCAAACATACACTGTTAAAAAAATCTTGTCTGGTGATAGACTTAATTTTGTATTCTTCTTAAATTAAAATCAGTCACCATCATGGTAGCTTTCTCTTTCTGTTAAAAGGTCACTAACAGTTTGTCTAAGACAGCAGTAGGAGATCTGTCTGCTTAGTAGCCAGAGTAAATGCAAATTCTAATCCATTTTAGAGAATGGGCTCTGTAGATGACATTATTTCTTCTTGCTCTTCCTCTTAGGCAGAAAGTTACCTTTGTTCTGTTTCTCTCTATATATTCCTTTTCTTCTTCTGTGGCAATTCATTTTCATTCTCTATCAAATTCCAAGAATGGTGATTTAAAACGTATGTACCGTTTATTTGCTTAGTACTTTGATTTTATTGAAGGATTTGAAATTATTCACAGTAAAGACTAAAATACTAGAAACTACTAAATGACTAAGAACCAGAAAGATAAGAACAAGAAACCAGCAAAAGAATAAGAGCCAAGCAATCAATAGATGAGGAGTAGCTGTGCATAAAAAAAAAAAACCCTCAAGCTAAGCAAAACTACTTTAGTCAACCCCCAAATATAGATCTTGAGTTCCCTGGGAGCCAAGGTAAAAAATAGAGTGATGGAGTAGCCTTCATTAGCTATTAAATTAAATATACCAGCTTAAAACATTTTTTTCCTATCATTAAATCCTCAAGTAAATTTACTTGTGCAGATATTCAACTAATATGGTGGATTTAAATACCTTCAATTGTATTTGAGATACAGGGACATTTTTATATGGAAAGTTCTCAAATATATTCCTGATAAGTGTCAAGGGGAGGATATTAAGTCATACACTTGTTAAAGTTTTCTCAGAGGTAGCTTAAAGAAGTCTATCATCAAAGTGTTATTTGCTAGTTTTTGACTTGGCATGAAGATAAAACTTAGACTAGAAGAGAATTTAGGCTAAAGGAATACATCTTTAGCTATTCTTCTTAGAAAATTCTTTTCAATTATCAGTTGTCTCAGGTGGGTAATTAACAGAGAGTGAATGGCAGGTAATTTGAGACCTAAAGCATAGATCTTCCACACTTCTGATGGAAGAAGACTCATGTACTATAGGCATTTGGTGTGCAGAGCTGAGATTTTATTATGAAACTAAGATGCTTGATTTGTATTCTTCCTAGGTGGAATTTATACCCTGGGTAGTTTTCAGATGCATATGCAAGCAGTGCCAAGATTTTTTTTAGGAAACAGTTTTGGATAACTAAAATATCTCTTGATAACCAAATTAAATAACAAAGTTGTTTAGTCTGAAAACTGGAGCACATCTACCCATGGTAACTACTTAGAATTTGGCACAATTTTAGGCTCTTTTTAAAATAGCCAATGGAATTACTTGCTTTAGGATGATTGCTAAAGAGAATAAAACTATGTCAACATCAAAGAAGAGCATGCATACATTCCTGTTTGCAATGGGAAGACAGAGTGCCTCCAGCTCATCCAAAAGTTGTACCAATATGCTGGTATGTGTTCCACGGAATGGGAAAGGAGTTAGACAGTTGCAACTAACAGTACAAAAGACCTCTCATTTCTGCTTCTCAGGATTCACCTAAAGTCACTGTTGAAATTAGACCAAGTGGAATCAGATTTACACTATTCATTTCAGTAAGGACAAAAGGGGACATAGTGCAAGCTATAAAAAACATAAGACTCATAGTGTAAGCCTGGTTGTTAAAGCAAGAGGAAATTTGCATTACAGTTTTCCATATTGTTAAAAAGGAGATTTCTATTAGATTCAAAGTCCACTCAAGTATCTTGTCCTATGATTTAGCTTTAGAAAACAAAGAATTCCTTTGCCCTGTATTCAGATTTTTTTTCTCCCTCTTGGAATGTGATTATCTTACAAATTAGTAAATAGCCAGACAGAATGGAGATGCTGAGAAGATTTTAATAATGACAGACATTTCTTTGAGTTTAGGATTTGGAAAACTAGTCCAACCAATGTTGGCAGCGTGTAGTGAACAGAGGAGAATCATCAATAGAACCAGAGGTCCAAATAAACAATAAACACAACAAAATGTCTCGATTGAAAACTAGACTTTAAGTTAAATTCAGTTACAAGAGACAAAGATGGTTACTATAGAATAATAAAGGGATCAACTCAACAAGATGATATCGCAATGGTAAATATATATGTGCCCAACACCAGAGAACCTGAATGCAGTGAGTAAATGTAAACAGATCTGAAGGGAGGAATAGACAACAATACAATAATCTCAGAGGACCTCAGTACCTCAATTTCAACAATGGAAAGATCATCCAGGTAGAGAGTCAATGAAGAATCATTCAACTAGGGATGCCTGGGTGGCTCAGCAGTTTAGCGCCTGCCTTCAGTCCAGAGCGTGATCCCGGAGACCAAGGATCGAGCCCCACATCAGGCTCCCTGCATGGAGCCTGCTTCTCCCTCTGCCTATATCTCTGCCTCTCTCTCTGTCTCTCATGAATAAATAAATAAAATATTAAAAAAGAAAAAAAAAAGAAACATTCAACTTGAACTATGCCTTAGACCAAATAGAACTAACAGATATATCCAGAACATTCCACTCAGGAGCAGCAGAATACACATTCTTCTCGAGTGCAAATGTAAGAAAGCAAATGTAAGAAGGGTGAAACCATATCCAATATGTTTTCCAACCACCAAGGTTTGAAACTAGAAATCAGTAATAGGAGGAAAACTGGAAATTTCACAAATGTATGGAAACTAAACAGTACGCTCCTGAACAACCAATGGATCAAAGAAGGAGGCAAAAGCAAAACCAAAAAATATCTTGACACAAATAAAAACGGAAACACAACATATCAATATTTATGAGATGCAGCAAAAACAGTTCTAAGAAGGAAGTTTATTGTGTCAAGCTTCTACATTAAGAAAAAAGAAAGATTTCAAATACACAACCTAACTTTACACCTCACGGAACTGGAAAAAGAAGGACAAACTAAGCCCAAAGAAAAGATCAATGAAACAAATTGCTTGTTTTTGAAAAATAAACACAATTGAAAGTGTTACCTAGACTTGCCAAAAAAAAAAAAAAGATAAAAAAAAGGATAGTTCAACATCCACAAATCAATAAATATGATATTCCACAGTCACAGAACAAAACCTAAAAAAATCATATGCTCATCTCAATAGATACAGAAAAAGCATTTGACAAAATCCAACATTCTTTCATGATAAAAACTCTCAAGACACTGGATATAGAAGAAATGTACCTCAACATCATCCTTAATCGGGAAAGGTTAAAGACTTTCCTTATAATAGGGGCACCTGGGTGGCTCAGTTGGTTAAGCATCTGCCTTCAGCTTGGGTCATGATCTGAGGGTCCTGGGATTGAGCCCCTCATTGAGCTCCCTGCTCAGCAAGGAGTCTGCTTCTCCCTCTCCCCATTCATGCTCTCTATCTGTCTCTTTCAAATAAATCTTAAAAAACAAAACAAAACAAAACAAAACACCACTTTCCTTATAATAGAAATAAGATAGGGGAGCCTACTCTCACCAGTCCTATTCAAC
Source organism: Canis aureus (assembly GCF_053574225.1). Classification (NCBI taxonomy): domain Eukaryota; kingdom Metazoa; phylum Chordata; class Mammalia; order Carnivora; family Canidae; genus Canis; species Canis aureus. The sequence goes on along the minus strand of NC_135628.1, from coordinate 56,978,775 downwards.
TTTGTACTGGAAGTCCTAGCCAAGGCATTTAGCTGAGAAAAAGAAATAAAAGACATATAAATTGGAAAGGAAGAAATAAAATTCTCTCTAACTGATGATATGATCTTATATGTAGAAAACCCTATAGATTCCACCAAAAAAGTTTTAGAACTAATTAATGAATTTAGAAAGTTGCAGAATATAAAATTGACACATAAAAGTCAATGGCATTTCAATATACTAACAATGAACTCTCTGAAAATTAGGTTTAAAAATTTCATTTACAGGGGCAGCTTGGGTGGCAGACTTCTGGTTTTAGCTCAGGTTGTGATCTCAGGGTCATCTCAGGTCATAAACTCAGGGTCATGAGACTGAGCTCTGCATCCATATCCAGCTCCAAAATCTTCTTGGATTCTCATTTCCTGTCCCTCTGTTCCTATCCACCCTCTGCTCCCTCTCTAACAACAACAACAACAACAACAAAAACAAAAAACAAAAAACCTTTAAAAAATCCCATTTACAATAGCATCAAAAATAATAAAATACTAAGGAATAAATTTAACTGAGGTGAAAAATCTGTATGTTGAAAACTGTGAGACATTAATGAAAGAATTTTTTAAAAATATTTATTTATTTATTTATTTATTTATTTATTTATTTATTTATTTATTTATGATAGAAAGAGGCAGAGGGAGAAGCAGGCTCCATGCCGGGACCCCAATGCGGGACTTGATCCCGGGACTCCAGGATTGCGCCCTGGGCCAAAGGCAGGTGCCAAACCACTAAGCCATCCAGGGATCCCCCTGATGAAAGAAATTGAAGAATAAATAAATGGAAAGGCATCCCAAGTTCATGGATGAAAAGGATTAGTATTCTTAAAATGTCTGTACTGCCCAAAGCCATCTATGGATTCAAACCAATCCCTATCAAAATTCTAATGGCATTCCTCACAGAAATAGAAAGAACAATCCAAACATTTACAGGGAACTGCAGAAGTACCCCAACAGCCAAAGCAATGCTGACAAAGAACGGAGCTGGAGGCATCACAATTCCTGATTTCTAACTTTATGACACAAATCTAGCAATAAAAAAGTATGATATTGGCATAAAAACAGATACATAAACCAATGAAACAGAAACAAGAATCCAGGGGCACCTGGGTGGTTCACTCGGTTAAGCATCTCCCTTCAGCTCAGGTCATGATCCCAGGGTCCTGGGATCGAATCATGCATCAGGCTCCCTGCTCAGCAGGAAGTCTGCTTCTCCCTCTCCCTCTGCCCTTCCCTCAGCTCATGCTCTGTCTCACTCTCTTGCTCTCTCTCTAAAATAAATAAAATCTTGAAAAAAAATGAATCAAGAGTCCAGAAATTAATCCATGCATATACGATCAACTAATATTTAGTAAGGAGTCAAGAAAAATTCAATGGGGGAAATGATAGTCTCTTCAATAAATTATGCCAGGGAAGAATGAAAAATGAAGAATGAAATTGATCTCCTATGTTATACCACTCACAAAACTAACTTGAGATGGATTAAAGATTTAAATGTAAAACCTAAAGCTGTGAAACTTCTAGAAGAAAACATAAGGGGAAAAAAAGCTCCTTCACATTGATCTTGGCAACCATTTTGTGGGTATGACACCAAAAGCTCAAACAACAAAAGCAAAAATGCACAAGTGGGACTACATCAAACTAAAAGCTCTGCACGGCAAAAGAAACAATTAACAAAATAAAAAGGCAACCTATGGAATGGGAGAAAATGTTTGCAAGCCATCTATCTGATAAGGGATTAATATACAAATATATAAGGAACACGTACAACTCAACAGCAAAAATATAAAAAACCCTAACAACCCAGTCAGATTTTAAAATGAGTAAAGAACATAAATAGGTATTTTTCCCAAAGAAGACATACAGATGGCAAACAGACACATGAAAAGATGCTTAAATCAGTCATCATCAGGAAATCACAAATCAAAACCATAATGAGATATCACGTCACACCTGTTAGAATGACTATTATCAAAATGACAAGAGATAACAAGTATTGTCAAGGATGGAGAAAAGGGAACCCTTGTGCACTGTTGGTGGGAACGTAAATTGGTACAGTCCCAAAATAAAACAGGAAGGTCCTTAAAAAAATTAAAAACAGAGTTACTGTATGATTCACCAAGCCCACTTCTGGGTATATGTGGGCGGTAAGTAACAGCACTATCTTGAAGCAGTGGCTGCGTGTTTAATACACCATTATTCACAATAACCAAGACATGGAAGCAATCTGTGTCATCAATAGGTGAAAAAGGAAAATGTGAGAAAGTGTATATAATATAATTCAGCCGTAGAAAAGGAAACCCTACCTTTTGTGACAGCATGGATGGAGCTTGAGGTTATTATGCTAAATGAAACCACTCAGGCAGGGAAAGACATACTGTATGACCTTAATTTATGATCTTACTCCCCCCCCCCTTTTTTTAGGTATATGGATTCGAAAAAAGCTGAACTCAAAGAAATTCAGAGTAGAGTGGTGGTTGTCAGGAGCTGGGGGTGAGGGAAATGGGGAGATGTTGGTCAGAGGGCACAAACTTCCAGCTACAAGATGATGCACTTCTGAAGATCTCACATACAGCATAGTGACTATAATTAACAATACTTTATTACATACTTGAATGCTGTTCAGAGAGTAGATCTTACAAGATGTCACCTGACTGGCTCACATGTGAGCATGTGATTCTTGATCTCAAGGTTGTTGAGTTCGAGCCCCATGATTGGGTGCAGAGATGACTTAAAATTAAAATCTTCAAGAAAGAGATTTACGCACACACACAGCAAGTAATTATGTGAGGGGATGAAGGTGTTACCTAACCTTATTACGGTAATCATTTCATAATATGTATGGTTTTGGAGTCTGAACTCCAGAACTGTAAGATAATAAATTGATGTGGTTCTAAGTCACCAAGGCTGTGGCCATTTGTTACAGCAGCAACAGAATACCAATCCCGTGGGCAACATGGCTGAAATGTATCGTTGTCATCACGTGTTGACATAAAAGGCCATCTTAGGCTTGGCAGGCACTGTAGTGGGACAGCTGGGGGAGTGGATTTGGTGTGGTCTCGGCTCCTGCCAGGCAGAGCCAATTCTCCACTCTCACTCATTAGCTATTAGCATTCAGAAGTGAGGGGCAGTAGGGCCACTTGGAGAAAATGTTTTAGACTCTTTCCCCTTCCCCTGAGTATGAAAGACAAGGATACAGGTGGCGGACGATTCCTCCAGCCTAAGGCTGGACTGAGGAACGGGACACGTGGGTCCCTGGAGAAGGTACACCACAAAAGAGGAGGAAATGGAAGCTGGAGGCCCCGACCCAGCACGAGTGGTTTGGCTGTCAAGGAAAGTGTTGGCTTGAAGCAGAGCCCATGGAGCAAACCTTCTCCTCACCCGGCCTTCCCAGCACTCGGGGACCTCTGTGGTGGAAATGGCTATAAATTCTCAAAGCTGTGCCCCTCTGAGACCCAGGGCTGCCTCTCCTCGCTTTCCTCATGCGGCCCGGCGGCAGGGGGCAGGGAGGGAAACTCCAGGCCGCAGGGGCCCAATCTTGTCGTTGTTGTCGACTGGTTGGGCGGCCTCAAGGATAAATGAATCCTCCCTCTCCTGGCTGCCATCAGCAGGCGAGCCCTGAGGGGGCCTCCCTGGAGAAACCGGGGGTTCTCAAGGAGGTCTGGGAAAAGCGACTCAGAGGTCTGGTGATTTGAGGTCTTAAAGAGAATTCAAGCATCTTACATCTTGTCCTAAGCTTGTGGGTCTGGGCCATGCAGGTTAGCTGAGGTGGCTCTTTAGTCCTCCATTTGAACTTAGAACCAAGAAATGACCACGTGTACGTGACATGCTGGGCCTGGTGTGCCTACCAGGTGGGGATGACCTGGTGTCCATCAACAGCGATGCTTAAAATGACAACGTTTCCTAGAGAGGCTGCTTCTGTCTTACTAAGGAAGATTCACTTGAGCAGACCACCTGTACATGGAAGAGAGGGAGGCCCTGTGGCATGAGGAAGGGTAGCAAGGCTGCTGGCAGATAGGGCTTGTCTCTGAGAAAGGACAGAGAAACAAATCAGCCCTAAAAGGGAAAGGGAGGAGGGTTTCAGGTAGGGCCTCAGGGACTCTCCTGCAAGCTGGGAGGCTGGCTCTGTGCAGGGGCTGTCGCCACCACACCCAACGCCCACTCCCCAGGGATTCAGCCCTTAGTGTCCACTGAGCATTGGGAGTATCAGGGTGGCCTCCAGGGTGAAATCCTGGGCTTTCTGCCAACGGTCACCTGGGAGAGTTTTATTGTCAGGCAAATAATGGGGAAAGCAAAAGAACTATGACCAGAATTGCACCTTGAGTTTATGGGGCAAAGGGTCATACAATTGACAGAAATGATGCTCTGTTTCCTGAAGCATTTGGCCTTCAGGGAGACCATCTCACCGTTTCCCTCCTGCTCAGACATTGCATGCCCTTGTTGTCTAAAACTACAAACAGGGGGGTCTTAGCAGAAGAGGCTGGGAAATACTCGCATCACCCCTTGCCTGCATCCTTTGCAAACGGTTCTCTAGACAAGCATCGCTGGCTTTGTCTGACACTTGCCAGATTCCTGCATAAATAACCAGTACCTGCATCTCTAGCAGTTGGGAAATAAATAAGATTTAATAGGTTCAGACTGATAAGGTGGTCCAATCTGGCTGACTGTGTTTTGAAACAAGATTAGATACCCTTATAGGAGCTGTGAACGTGTAAATATGTGCTAAACGTAGTGCTGAAAGCCTGGTAGACACAGCTCTGGGCTTCACAGAGGTGTGAGGGGGAAAAGAAGTTTCCTCGGTGCGCAGCTGTAGAACATGTTAACACCCTCTGTCTCCGTGGATCATTCTGTTAGCTCTCAAGCCTCTCCATGTTCTTCTTTAATATTCCATTTTATTCAGAGAAAATGATGTGTGGTCATTTGTGTGTGTGTGTGTGTGGGTGTGTGTGGTCATTTTTAAGAGGGAGCTATCACTGGGAGAGATCAGGTTGGAAAAATTCACTGCTCCAAGCTGTTGGCACTCTGATTAGGGAGCCAAAATGTATGCAGATGAAGACAAAGATGCACTTCGAGGTGGAGGGAGCACTTAGAGCAGGTTGGTAAAGAGACTTGAAAAACATTTTCTCATAAGGGAATGACCACTGCAGAGCCTCCATGCCGGTGACGGACGTGCAGGGTGGCGGGGTGAGAAATCTCTTCCCAGCAGCACGGAGTCCAATCCAGGACTCCGTGTCCAGTTAAGGAAGGTCTGGAACACTGATGGGCATGAAATGAAGTGAATGAAGTAGAACAGGTGGAAGGAGAGGGAGCGTAAGGGAATTGGTGATAGAAAAGGCCGACAGGATGAGTAGATCTTCTGTTGAAATGTCTTGCAGCTGCTCACTGATACAATTAACAGTTCAAAGCAGCCCTGGATCTCAACTGTCAGTCCCAGAGGGGGTGCTTTACCTGATCCCAATCGCCTGGCGAGGTGGGTGCTTTCCAGGTACAGGAGAATGAGTGGCTTACAGCAGGGACACATGAATCCAAAATTTTGGGAAGCTTCCCCGCACTCCAAAGCTCTCTGGTGGCCCTAGATTTATAGAACCATGGCTAGGCTCATCCTGTGGCCTGATGGTGGAGGCAGAGCCACGGACACTGGACCATACATACCTAGTTGAGGCCACTTAGAACTCAGGTGGTCAAGCCACGTGTTCCAGGAGTGAAGCCAGAGGTGTCTATCAGCAATGGAGCCTTCAGAAACGACATAAGACACTAACAGTGGGTTGGGTAGAGAATATGGACGAGCTTGTCTTGGTGCTGGTGACAAATGTGAGATAGGGAAATAATTCTTTGTACAAGTGTAATGTAGTGCCACTGACCCCAGACCCTTCAGATTTTAGTTTCCTTAAAATTCTAGATTCCAAATCAGTGAGAGCTGGATGCTATATTTGGTTGGTTGATGGACTGAGACCCATCAATTTCAATATCCCTAGATTACAGCAAAATCATTTAGAGGCCCCTCTGACTGATGGGCTATTCTTTTTCCCTTCCATCATCACAGCATGTCGACTGTGTGTTTGCCATAATTAACTAACTTAACGTTAATAGCAAACCTCAATGATGTATATCGGCCCTCAAATTCACTAACATCTTAGGAGGACAAAAAAAGACTAATTTTTTTTCTTACTTAGCACAATCCCCTGGGGAAATCAGAAGCTGAGGAAATTTCCAGCGATGAAATTAAAAACTATTCCCTCAGTGGATTAAGTCAAATAATAGGGAGCAAGAGTGGCTGTAAGTTAACTGTAGAGGACTTTGGAGCATCATTTCAGAGTTGGGCAGTGCTGGAACACAATAGGCCTTCAATAAATGTTGAAAGATTTTAAAAGAGATGGGAGAGATTGAACAAATGAGAGATGGATCGAAGGAGGTGGGAGAGAAAGCTTGCTAACTCAAGTTTAGTTCTGATTTTTGAGGAAGCCAATGAAAAAATATATAAATAGATCTGCTGGAGAAGTATTTAATTGCTTCCCAAAACTTTTGACATGTCAACAGTTACACTGACAAATAACTTACAATCAAGAGGATGCTATAAAAATATTATAGAGTGGGAGGAGTCTCTACTATTGCTTGCAGTTATGATACTGAGCATCCTCTGGAATTGAAATGAGTAAGGTGTGTCTGAATCAGGTAAAGATAATACCAATAATGGGGCACCTGAGTGGCACAGTCAGTTGAATATTGGACTCTTGGTTTCAGCTCAGGTCAGGATCTCAGGGATTGTGAGATCTGGCCCCACATTGGGGTTGCTTGGGGTTGCTTGAGACTCTTTCTTCCTTTCCTTCTGCCCCCCCTAAAATAAATAAATCTTAAAAAAAAAAAAAAGATGACACCAACAAGGAAAGGTGTCCTCTTGAAACTTTTGGGTTAAAATGAAAAAACAATGGTACCCAATATTCTCAATCTCTTAAAAATATTACATATACACATAAATTTTAATTAAAAGATTCAGATGCGGAAGTGAGCACTCACTTGAGACCCTTTCTAGTGATTAAATTAAAGCTGTCTATAACACTAGAGAAACCGTCTTTACAATTTGGAAGCTGAACATTAGCACAATGTTGACAGACGATTTGTCCTAGTCCATAGTATTTTAGTTTGGGACTCAGGGTTAGGATCATATCCACCTTCATCAGTCTGCCAGAAATTCTAAGTCAAGGATGTGACCTTAATCCATAGATATTAATAAAAAAAACCCAATTAAATACCAAAGGACTAATGATGACAATCTCAAGTCCCTCTTTTGAACTCATTTGAAGACCACAAAATACATAAAGATGGAAATTGGACCAAAGGAAGAGAAAGGTGGGAAGAAGGAAATCATGAGAAAGGACGTGAGAAGCAATCAAAAGTAAAAGAAATCCCAAGAAAAGTCCCAAAGTCTTATGTCCAGAGCCATTTGCCTCTACTCCCTCCGCTGCTCTTTCTGAGCCACGTTTTTCTTTTTTCTTTCCTTCTCCTTCTCCTTCTCCTCCTCCTCCTCCTCCTCCTCCTCCTCCTCCTCCTCCTCCTCCTCCTCCTTCTTCTTCTTCTTCTTCTTCTTCTTCTTCTTCTTCTTCTTCTTCTTCTTCTTCTTCCACATTTTCCACATAAAACAAACTCCGGCCTCCATGTTGTAGAGACCTGAATATTCCAACTGAGCAGGGAGTGAACACTAGGCTCACTGAACTCAACCTGCTTCCCACACCAATAAGGTACCAGCAGGGGCTTCCAGTTTTCTTTCTCAGCTCCACTTCTCTTGCCAGTTCTAGGGTATATATTGTTAGACCCATTATCTCTCCTTCTATTCTGTACCAGCCAAAGTTCTTTCTCTCTCTTCTCTTTCTTAATTTTTAAGGGTTTATAGTCTATCATGCCTTCTCCTGTTTGTTGTGCATTATAATTTGAGTGTAAGGCAATAAATCAAGATTTTGTTGCTATTGTCATAAGTGACAGAAGACTAACTCCTGACTTCAGCACAAAAACAAATGAATAGGTTCTCATGATGGAAAAATCTAGAACTTCAGGTATTACTGGGTTCACGTCAAATATTAGAACTCAGTTTTCTTCTTTCTTATCTTTACTAACATCAAAGAGATGGTCCCCATATGGGAGTTCCCAGCAGCGTCAAGCCTCTATCATCCTTATATTAATATCTAGTAATATCCTCAAGAGCTTATCTTTTCCTATAATTTCAGTGAAAGGCATGGGTTGCATTGCATCACCTAGCTTGGATTGCATACCCATCATTGAACTGATCGATGTAGTCAGCAAAATGCATTATGCTGACTTGCCACGCTGGGGTCCCATGCGGACTTCCGGACCTGTGGGCACGATCAATTCTACAGAACGACACACACAGGAAGGGTGTTATGACCAGAGGAATTGCAAAAGCAATCAATGTCCACCACATACCCTTTCTTCTCTTTTTCTTTTCCTGAAAACTTAAGAAGGTCCTTTTGTTTGCTTTTTCGGGAACCACTTCTCCCAGCTTCAGTTCCAATCAGAAAATGAATTTCTCAGTTAGTTATCAACCTAAGCGGTGTGCTTCACATTCTCTGCCCTCCTTTCCCTTCCCTCAGAGCTTTCAAACTAAGTGAAAATATTCCCCTCAGCATTTGCTGCCTACTTTCAAGGCTCTTCTAGCTGACTTGCCTCTGCTCAGGTAATTTCTCTTTTCTGATTACTTCTGCTTTTCTCCAGATCGTGTTCCCTCATCCTACACCACTCTGTGGCTTGCTTCCCTTACCTGTTTCTACTAGCATCTTTGAGTTTCCAGGCCCAAAGCCCTTTAGCCTGCCAAACAATGCTGAGCCTAACAAATAGTAACACAATTATTTGTCAAACTATTCATCAAAGAGAGGTAGTTTTTAAAAGCTCCACAGAAAATTGGGGGAATGGTGGGTAATTTATGATAATGAGCAATGGTAAGGATAGCAAAATTATTTATCGCACATGAGTAAATGTAAGGAATGATTTCACTTTGCATTCCATTTCAGGGGCTAGTAATTTTATAGTATGACAAGTATCCTAGGAAGTTACAGAGAAAACCCTGAATTTATAGATTGGGCTTTCTTTCCCTCACAAGATGTATAATCCTACATTGTAAACTTCAATGTCTTCAGGAGCCTGGTGGGTTTGACATAAATGGGAACAGAACTGGGTCTCAGGCAGCAGAGAGTGAAGGGTAGAGCTGTGGTGAACTGGAGCATGTATGACCCTTTGAATGGTCATGTGTAGTTCTTAAGAGCACACATTCAGGTACCAGACAGTCTGAGTTCAAATCCTGGTTCTACCGTCTCTTACCTGTGTGATCATGGCCTAAATATTTGACCTCTTGGTGCCCATCTGCAAAATGGGTAAATCATTGGGGTGCCTGGGTGACTCAGTAAGTTAAGCACCTGCCTTCGACTCAGGTTGTGATCTCAGGGTCCTGGGGTAGAGCCCTGTGTCAGGCTCTGTGCTCAGCAGGGAGTCTGCTTGTCCCTCTCCCTCTGTCCCTCCCCCAACTAGTGCTTTCTCTCTTTCTCTCAAATAAATACATAAAATCTTTTTTAAAAATGAGCAAATCCCTGATCCTGCCTTGTAGGATCGTTGTAATTACCGAGTTAATATATATAAAGCATGGGTAGTTGTTCCTAGCACATAATAAGCATTATGTAAATGTTGACAATTATTATTTTCAAATCCAACCCATTATTTCCATACGGGAATGTTCTCTATCTTGTGAGATCTTCTGATATTTCAAGACAAGCTGGAAATACAGTTGACCATGGTTAAATTCCCTATGTAAGTTGGATCTACTTGAAAAAATATTTCAAAATACCAGAAGGCTGTGTTGGTTAAGAATGCATTCAGTTGCAAGTTACTGAAAACCCAGCTTATAATGGTTTAATCAAACAGCTGTATTTTTTTCCACATAAAAAGATGTCTGATGCAATCCCTTTGGAAAACGATTTAACAGTGCATATGCTATGACCCAGCAACTCCACTCTTGGGTGTATACTCACCAGAAATGAGTACATGTGTTTATCATCAGACTGTTTATGGATGTTCATTGATAATAACCCAAAACTGGAGAGTATACAAATGCTCCTCAACAGTAGAATGGATAAATAAATTGTGGTGTATACACACATGAGATACCGTACAGTAATGAAAACCAATGAACCACAACACATACTAATAAGGAAGAGTCTCATAAATATAATATTGAGTGGATGAAATCAAACATAAGATGATACACACCGTACAATTCCAATTATATAAAGTACAAAATCAGGCCAAAGTAATCGATGGAATTAGAAGCAGGAAGAGAGTTGTCTTTGTGGAGGTAAAGGGTGAAAGGTTACATGGGGGTGATCTGAGTTCTGCAGTTTGAGAGGTTTTGTTGAGCTCTGCTTTTATGGTTGGTGTCTTTTTTATACGTATATTACAATGCCATAAAAACACTTTAAAAGAAGAAGAAGAAACATAGAGGTGAGTGGTTGCTGGTATTGATTCCAGGACCTAGGCCTTTATTTGTGCTCTACATTCTTAGCCTGTTGGCCTTATTCCTTAAGCCTATTGGCTCATGCGACACTGCACTTTGTGTCTTATGTTTACCTTCATGGCCTGAGAAAGAGACCATGACCCTTTTTTTAATCAGGAAATCAAAAATTATTTCCCAGAAGCCCCCCTCCTCCCCGCCCCAGCCCAAAAGCCATTCACTTCCATCACAAAGGCCAAAATTGGGCTCTGTGGTCACTCCCGGTTGAAAGAGAGACCCTCTCTCCCATAGTGAAAGGTGCCAAGGAAGAAGACATTTGGGAAAGACGTTTTTGCAATCAATCAACAGTAATTGCCATACAGGCCAAAGAAGATACATTTGTAAGTTGGATGTCATGGTTGCTACTTTTCTGGATCCCCAAGGAAGAGTGTTTTCCTGTGTGTGTGTTCCTGGGTATAATTTATCATATTGAATTTAAGAGATATTTTTGAGATAAACACGACTAATCACTGACTGATAAGTCAGGCCTACCCCAAAATGATAAGTTAGAGAGGAGATTGGGCATGAGGATGATCCAGAGTGATAGGATCCCTTTGACACATGAATTGTGAGACTTTTTTTGACTCCGTAACGACAAACTGTAGACTCGCTCTTCTACAAATATCTGTACTAGTCAGATTTCAGACTAGGAGGGCTAATTTGGTGCATAAGTAAAAGCAGGTTTATTCTTAATTTGAACAATGTCTGAACACGCCTTCCAAGAATCCTGAGCCCTTGGGAATAGCTAATGAATGTTTTTGTCTCTATGAATTTACCTCTTCTCGATATTTCATGTAAGAAGAATCAAACAATATTTGCCCTTTTGTGTCCAGCTTATTTCACTGAGCATAACGTTTTCAAGGTTCGTCCATGTTTTGGCATGTGTCAGGACTTGGTTTCTTTTCATGGTTGAATGATACTACATTGTATGGATGTACCACACGGTGTTTATCCTTTGACCCATCACTGAACATCTGGGTTACTTCTACCTTTTGACTATCATAAATAATGCTGCAGTGAACATTGGTGTGTAAGTATCTGTTTGAGTCCCTGTTTTCAATTCTTTTGGCTATATACCTAGAAGAATTGCTGGGTCATACAGTAATTCTGTGCTTGGCTTTTCAAAGAACCGCCAAACTATTTTCCACAGCTGCTGCACCACTTGACATTCCCATCAGCAACGTAATGAGGGTTCCAATTTCTCCAAGGATATGTTCTTTAACTGAATTTCTCCACTAATGGACACATTCCACATCTGTGCGCCCTCGTTTCACATTTCATGTTTCTGGGAAAGAGAGTGCCATTGGCCCAGCTTGGGTTGGATCAGGGGCTTGCCCCCAGATCTGCTGGCAATGCAAGGAGGGAGAGGGATCATGTGATAGAGATGCAGTCAAGTGCTCGGGGGAGATGGGATTGTGTGAGCTGAGCAGTCAGCCCAGGATGTTTGTATACTTGGGTTCCTTTTTTCTAGGATGGGTATAATACTACTCAATACAATGCACCTGTGTGGATTGACTAAGGTCATGCATAGAAAGTTTTTAGTAATTGCCCAACACTTAATAAATACAGGTTAGTAGCAATAGTAGCAGCCGTGGTCTGAGAGTGAGAAAAGGGATGCTTAGTAGGCAAGCATAGCTATCCTTGGTCAAGTGTCAAGTATACCTAGCTTTCCCATTACAAAGGAAACCCGCTCTTGTAGATTTATAAGCCTTGAGTTTATCCAAAGCAATTTTTTGAGCCTATTTCTATTTTCAGTCTATCGCCTTCAGCGGCAGCATGTTTCATTTCTTTACTACCTGCTTTGTTCAGGAGTAATTTGTTGTATTTGTCCCAAAGCCCCTCCTCCTTTTGAGCTCCTGAAACAGCCCCCAGGACTCTCACCACAAGGACCTGTTCACATTTCTGACTTCAAGTGAACAGGGGCGTTTGTACAGGTGCCGGGCTTTCTTCTGAGTTGCCTTCCAAATCACGTATTTTCTTTGCATATCTTCACAGACAAGCTTACAGCCTTTTTAGCTTTATTGAAGTGTCAGAGTGAAATCACTTCTTTACAGCGTTCACGCAAGTTGCTGCCTATGAGAAGGACAAAGCTGAGTAGCTGCTTTGTGACCCACTAGGTGCCACCAGCAGCTCTAGGCCTTGTCACCCAGCACAGGCCATCCAAACTCGTGCCGTAATAAAAGGGCAAATTATCTTACCTGCCTTTGGAGTTACACAAGCGAAGATTCATGAATGCAAGAGTCTACTGATTCAGAAGTTAGTGAACACATGCATTTTTTTAGCTTCCTTTTCCTTTTATGATTAGAGGTGCAATTAGGGGCATCTAAAAAGAGAGTTTTCTCTATATAAAACCACAAAGAGCTGACTGTTGCTCTTCCTTGGGCCCCACCAACGGAGTTAATCACATTAATCCAAGCTCTGAGAAATGCTACTGCGATGTGATCCATATGAGACAACTGTGTCTCTTCCCCATACACAGTCACTCCCAATTATCTGCACAAATGCAGGGGTGCGGTGGTGCAGATAATTCAAAACAGCAAACAATCCAAATGCCATTTCTGCTTGGCTTGAGAATACATTATGCAAATTTTGACAGCAAATTTACCTTCTGTATTACATTTTGCTCGGATTTATATTAAAAAATTATTTGCATTCTCTATGAGTGTGTGTGGGGAGGTGAGGGAGGGGGAATAGAAATGGCATTCCCAGGGTTCAAGGGAATCCTAAAACTTGGCATTGAAAGAAGCCTTAGAAATCATAGTGCAAATACTCGTTTTTTTTTTAGAGAAAGCAGCTGAGGCCCAGAGTGCTAATGTAACCTACGTCAGATCCCAAAGTTGACCGGTGGCAGAGCAGGCTCAGGAGGTAGCTCTCTGGCTTTTTTCATTCCAAGGGGAGAAACACACGGCGTTAAATCAGAAGCCCGACTGGAGTGCTCCAGCTTTTTCAGGACAAACCCAAATTAGCATCTTGCTAATGCTTCCCAAAGGTGAAGCTATCTGCTCTCTTGCTCCTGGAGGAACAAAACTTCCAGAACAAGGCTGGATCAGGAGGTTCTGCGTCCGTGTGGACTAGACAGTTGCTGTTTCCCCAAGGCAGCTAGCTGATAGCCCTGGAGTGCTCTGAGCCTTCTTATCACAGCCTGTCAGGGTTTGAACTGCTTGGCATCAGCTAAGAGCTCTCAAGGAGAGTCTGCTGAGTTCTGTGTGTGTCGGGAGCAGGGAATTGCGGAGAGGCCGCAAACCCTGGAATCAGTGGATTGGGCCTTGGAGAGTTGTTGGGAGGGAGAGTGTGTATAAACACGGTGCCTGGCTTCAGGACTCCAGCAACGTGTGCCGGCCTGAAGGGTAAGTTGGGACCCGGCCACCAGTGACTTAAGTTGACCTTGAAATAACAGCTAAAGAGCAAACATGCAACAGATAGGCCAGCCTTCCCCTCTGGCTAACTTTCCTAAGAAGTATAGCATTGAGGTTCAAAATCATCCAGCCAGCGAACATCAGCTTGGGTGCCTGTGGGGAGTGGGACACCTACAGGGGGACAGTAATGAGCTCTGCTGGGGTTGCCCCACTCCACATCAACTTTCAATCCCACTAGCAGGTATGCCAAGGGGCAATAGCAGGTAAAGGCTCTTTGTCACTTGGAGCCAGCTGGCAGTAGTTCCCTGAACTTTCCTGTGGAAGCAGGTGTTCTCAGGGCCTTGAGTCCTCCTGGAGCCATTCAGCAAAAGGTGCTAGAGCACCTGGAGGTGCCCAAAGGCTGACTCAGCATTGGAGGCTGGCTTCAGATGAGAATGGAACCCAAAGCTTGAGGAGATGCTCTTTGCAGGGAAACAGGCAGGTTCACTTTGAGCTTTCAGTCTGGCAAGTCTGACATATCGCTGCCACTTGCATGTCCTGCACACCCTTATTTTCTGCCGAGAATGAAGACAAACATAAAGTTTGAGTGCAGAATAATGAAGCTACTTAACAGGTTAAAGTCTTCCCTTTTAATCAGAGATGGGTTTTATTAATGCTTATTCGTTCTTTTTAGGCAAAGCCTTTTTCTCTGCTCATAGCAACATCTGCTTGGAGCTGCTAGGGCTATCAATAATAATGATGTTATAATACAGTTACCCACAATAATACATCATAACAATACAACTTTAGTTTATGGAAGATTAACATTGATAGAATAGTTTGTACAGAATTTCCCATTTAATTCCCACAATAGCCATGTAAAGTAGATAAGAGCATTTTATTATCTCTAGGGCTTCAGGGAGCACAGTAGGATAGAAACTTGAACCCAGGTCTTACAGTTTTCTTTTTGCAGGTTCTGTGGCTCTCCCTCCAGATTTCTGGGAGGAAAAATAAGATGGCGTATGATAAGGCAAAGTGAGAGCTATAAGCTGGACCCCAGTGCTCAGCGGAATGCTCTGTGCAGTGGGCAGAGCAATGCTGCACTGAACACAGTGCTCAAGATTATACCTGACATTTGGGTTGGGAACCTTCCATTACTAGCTCATAGAGGACATGCAATAGGCAGTTGCCTACAGAGGGTAATTTGAAGATAATTAGAAAGAATTGGAAATACAAATTCTTAGGCCCTCTCCAGATCTACTGAATTAGAAACTCCAAAGGTAGACACAGCAATCAGTATTTTAGTAGGCCCTTCAGGTAGCTCTGATGCTCACTTATGTTCAAGAACCACTGGCTGAGACCAAGGGTCAGCAAATTTTTATTTATCTGTGTGTCTGTAAAGGACCAGATAATAAATATTTCAGGCTTTGACAGCTACACAATCTCGGTTGAGATTATTCAACTCTGCCATTGTTGTGAAAACAGCTCTAAAGAATATGTAAATAAATGGATGAGGTTGTGTTCAATCAGAGCTCACTTGGTTAATGACATTAATGCATACCAATGTAAGTCTATCTATAGAATAAATTCCTGTAAGTAAAATTGCTTTTTCAAAGTATAACACACTATTTTATGAAACTTTAAGAAGTCTTCCTTATTTTTATTTTCGGAGGACTCATCTCTAGCCTAAGATACCTAGCTTTTCAGTATTACAAAGACACCTAAGTGGGTTGTTTCTCCTTTTTTTTTAATGAATTATATTCTTTTTAATATTTTATCAGTATATATTTTTATATCTATATATGTTATGTATTTTTATATCAGTATATATTTTAATATCAGTATTTATATCAGTGTCAATACATACTGATATATTTATCAGTATATATTCTTTTTTTATGTTTTATCAGTTAGCTTTGCTGCCTAACCAACTAACTCAAGCCGAGTGACTTAAAACAGCAACGATTTGTTATTGTTCCTGATTCTACAGTTCAGCTGGATGATTCAGCTCTCTTGGGCCAGGCTTGGCTGATCTTGACTGGGCTTGCTCATGTGTCTGTGGTCAGCCAATGGATTAGCTGGAGGCTTACTCAACTAAGATGGCCTCGCTCACACATCAGAAGGTTAGCAAGTGATGGTGATGATGACTCAGACACATATCTCTTATGGGACCAAGCCCAGGCTTATTTATGTGGTAGCTGGGCAGCGCTCTAAGAGATGTAGTGAAAGGCCACAAGAATTGAGGCTCATGCTCAGAACTGGTTCAAAGTCACCTCCACCATGATCTGTTCCTAATACAATTTACAAGGTCAGCCCAAATTCAAATGGGGGAGACCTAGACAAGTCCTCTTGATGGGAGGAGCTGCAAAGGCACATAGCAAAGTAATGTGGATTCAGGGAGGAGAATAATTGTGACTACTTTTGCAACCTACCACAGAGATGCTTTTAATTATCATATCTGGCTTTTAGAAAGTTCTGAAAAAAACTGCATTGATCATCAAGCAAGCATAGAGTCCTGCATAACATTTTGAGCCTCTCTATCCCTGCTGATCCCTCTGGGAAAGAATTATGTTGACCCTTAGGCTTTATGGGACCCTAATTACCTACCTAGTGCTGTGAGGAAAGGCTCAATGAGGTGGGATTATTTTAGTCTCATCCAATGATCTGTGAGGCTAGAACTATTTTGGAATCATTGTCCATTCACCTATTCCCTGTCCCTCTCTGTCCCTCTTGCTGAGATCTAATGAATGTACATACAATAAAATTCACCCTTTTTAATGCAGTTCTGTGAGTTTTGACAAATGCGTATTGTTCAACCCACAGCACAATGAAGATACAGACCTATCCCATCACTTCAAAAAATCCACACCTCCTCTCCCTCCCCTTATCAGCACCTGTAGAGTCAACCCTATACTCTACTCCCAGCTCTGGCAATCTCTGATCTATTTCTTATCTCTATAGTTTTACCTTTTCCAGAATGTCATAGCAATAGAATCCTACATTATGTGGTTCTGGTTTCTTTCCCTTAGCATAATTCCTTTAAGATTTATCCATTTTGTAGCATGGAGTTTGTTCTCTTGTACTGCTGAATACTATTCTGTGTTGTTTTTTTTTTTTAATACTCTTCTGGAAATTAATTTAAGCCAAGTTCAGAGGTAGGCTCTATTCATGCAAACATGTTCTTTTCTACTCCAAAATGTATAGAATTAGCATAAAAGCAGGAAAGAAGAAGCCCATGCAGGGGAAGAAAAGCCTTTATTTAGCCCTTGACATGCTAGTTACTTTTCATACTTTTCTCCTTTGAGTGATTTCTCTCCTTTGAAGTTTTTAGTAAGTGCTTTTTGAAGTTAGGAGTAATTTTAAAGATCACCTACTATGATCCCATTATTATTTAAAAGTAAATGTTTACTTTTTATCAGGTTATCACAGGCAGATAATTTTTAAAAACTGAGGAGCACTGAAAGACATAACTAAAAGTCACAGTCCCAGGCCCCACCATTTCCTGGTTCCCCACAGGACACTCGTTTCCAATCCTTTTGTTTCTTCCTTCCAGTTTTTACCTTCGCATCTCTAGGTCATGAGCTCATAGCGATGTTTGAGCTACTCTTCTGGTGTTTTCTATTAACTGTTACATCAGATGAAGATTCAGGTTTCTTATGCACTCTTTCCTCTCCTTCCAGACTCATAATGTACTCATATCACAGTTGAAGGTTAAACTGACATTTGTTCTTACATGACATTATTTTGGCTGTGTAAACTTTGTCCACTGGTGTACCTTTCTTGGACTTTTTCCTTTGGTGTTAATGACTGCTTAATATTTTTCATTTCCTCTTTTCTTTGTAAATATTTACTTTTTCATACAACCTCCCAATACAATTTTCGAAGGTGACACATTCATCAGATGATCAATCAGTTCCTTCTTTTCCCTGAAACCTTCCATTTCCTTGCTCCAGTGTTGACTGGTTGCTCTCTGGGCTTGGTGCTCTCATTCTAAGAATTCTCTTTATCTTTCTCTCTTGTGTTGGGTCTCCAATGACCTGTTTCACATCTTTTCTTGTGTCTGTTTTAATCCTTTTTGTGGAATGCACTCTTCCTCTAGTAGTTTCTAAAGAATGATTAATGAGAGGTAAAGATTTTAAGTCCTTTTCTACCTGAAGATGTCTTTATTTTACCCCCACAGTTGATAGTTTGGCTGGATATAGATAGAATATAATTTTCCTTCAACATTTTAAGGATATTTTCCCACTATTTTCTAATTTCCAATAATGCTTCTGAGAAATCCAATGCTGTTCTGATTCTTGATCTTTTGTATATGATTTTTAACAAAACCTCTAAAAGGCTTAGGCTCTTTATTACTGATGTATTGAAATTTTACAATGATATACTTTGGTGTGGATCTTTTTCATCCTTTGTAGTGAAATTCTGGAGGCTCTTTCAATCTGGAGATCCATGTCCTACAATTTTCTTGTATCATTTCTTTGATAATTCCCTCCCTATGCCTTCCTTTGTTCTCTCTTTCTGGTATGTCCATTAATCAGATGTTAGGGTCTCTTGGTTTGAGCCTCTAATTTTCTCATTGTTTCTCCTATGATTGAGCTCCTTGTCTTTTTCTTATACGCTCTGACACATTTCTTAAACTCTTTTTTTCTACCTATTATTGGAAAAAACATTAAAAATGTTTTGCTGTAATAGTTTTAAGTTTCGAGAGCTCCTTTTCTCTGATCATTCTCTTTATAGTTCCTTTCCCCCACCATGGATTTATTATTTTCATTATTTCTAAGAATATAAATTATATATATTTTTGGAAATAATTTTTTGCTACTTACATTGTCTCTGTTTCTTTGTCATTCCTTTCCACTGTGTCTGTATGTTTTAGTATCTTTCATATTGGAAGATTTTCTCAAATGTCAAGAGATCCTTGTGTGTCAGTTCATATTTTAGAAGGAGCTATTAAAGAGTTGATTGGAAATTCCATCTGTAGAGCTGAGCTTGTTGGCTTCGTTGTAAATTAGTGGAGTAGTAAGCTGATTGATTTTTATTGGTGGAATTAATCTGTATTTCTAGGTATTTTCTTTGGGACGTTCAGTAATTCCAGAGAAGAATTCCACAATTTATTTTACATTCTTTGGGTAGAGGGTAGTAGGGAAAGGGGAAGGCCATGGCAGTAAATCTGGTTGCCAGTGTTTTGGCAGCTAAGCATTGCAGAGGAGGTGGGGGTCTTGCTGTTCATTTTACACATAATTTACTTTTTTTAATCTAGTGCTTATTCCCTGCCTTCCACTGGGCTGGTGACCCTGAGTTTGAAGCCACTATGCTTTAATTCCCACTCAGTCCTCAGAATGAGAGAAATACACACATGGCTGCTTAGGATGGGGTGAGGTTCTGAGGGGCTCTCTCGGTTCCTTATATAAATTGATTTTAAACAATCTCCCCATGTTTAGCCACTTTCCATGCATTGTATGGTATTAAGTGTCCTAAGAATCCTATCATTAACCAACTATACAGGCTTTCTCTGTGCTGCTACCTCATTTAAACTCTTGCATTTGTTTTCATATGTTATAGTTTGAGGTTATAAATATTTCCTAATTTCATGCATTATGGAATTTGTGTTTTGTTTCTCATATTCCTAGTTGGTTTGGGGTGATTTCTTAGAAGAAAAAGGCTAAGGAAAAGACCACACTGCTATCTTAAATTGGAAATCTCTAATAGCACATTTTAATTTTGATACATAATCTCAAATTGCCCTCCACAGAGTTTGCACCAATTTATTTTATTTATTTATTTATTTATTTATTTATTTATTTATTTATTTAATGATAGTCACACACACAGAGAGAGAGAGAGAGACACAGGCAGAGGGAGAAGCAGGCTCCATGCACCGGGAGCCCGACGTGGGATTCGATCCTGAGTCTCCAGGACCGCGCCCTGGGCCAAAGGCAGGCACTAAACCGCTGCGCCACCCAGGGATCCCTGCACCAATTTATATACAACAATATAAAAGTGTCTCTTTCCTGTATCATCACCATCTTAATACATTAAATTTTTTTAAAAAAGATTTTATTTATTTATTTTTTTTATTTTTGTAGAGAGAGAGTGAGAGCAGGGTGAGAGGCAGAGCCACCCAAATGCCCCAATATATTAACTTTTTAATCTTTGTCACTCTTTATGAAAAATGGAGATGGCATAATTTTTACTATATCTTTCATAAAGGGCAATAAGACCTCATTTGTTCTAAATTTAATCATTCAGTAAGTACATGTCCTTGCATATAGGTGTTTGTAGATAAATTACTATAAATTCCTCTTTGGAAACTATCTCAAAGCATTCACTGTTCTGACAGTAGATTGTCAGGAGAATTGTGTTTATATATGAGAAATTGCACATGAGTTGGCTTGTTTGTACATAATAAAGGGCCTGGGGAAGGGGAATCTGAAGAACTCTGGACCCTGCCACATTATTCCCTAGTTCACTTTCTTAGAGTTCACTCCAGGGATACAAATGCAGGTGATGAAAAGGGATGGGGACCCTTATCCTACATTATGCTTTCTTCTCAGGTTCCTGATTTCTGATCTCTTAGTATTACATACTGTGTGTCCTCTGTGCTGTTCAAGGTGGTCGATAATCTCTGACAGTGAACATTTCATAAACTGCACAATAGCCCCACCATTAGATACCAGGCTAGAGGGAAACATTTGGTCCAGAAGTGAATCCAAATCTCTAGCCTGCCATCACTGAGGGTTGTGGAAGAGTTTAGGAGAGAAAGATCTGATAATGAAATTATCTCTCCTCATGTTTAAGAAATGGAAAGGGATTGGATTTTCCATTTGATGGTCAATTCTCCTCCACCAGGGTCCTTGTCTATCTGGAAAGATAAAAGACACTATTGGAAGGTGTATAAGAGAGAGTTGTGACATTTTAACTTAGTCTACAAAATTGTAAAAATATTTTGCCATTATTTGGAAGAACTGCTTCTTTGCCCTTTATTAACCTTTTATGGCAATTAAAAATATTTTTATTTATTTATTCATGAGAGAGAGAGAGAGAGAGAGAGGCAGAGACATAGGCAGAGGGAGAAGCAGGCTCCCCGTGTGGAGCCTGACATGGGACTCAATCCCAGGACTCCAGGATCATGACCAGAGCCAAAGGCAGATGCTCAACCACTGAGCCACCCAGGTGCCTCTTTTTATGGCAATTTTTATACCTAATTTCCAATCCCTAGCTTGTATCCGTGGCTAGGTTGGGTAAGTAATCTCAGTTTGGGGAGAGGTTAAGGGAATAAACAAAGAGGGATTCCTATTTAGTGTGGCATATTAGCTACACAAACACCCTGGCACCATCTCTTACTTTTTTTTTTTTTTTTTTTTTGAGCCTTAATGACTATACCTTGTCTTCCAAGGGATTTAAATCTCTCCTCAGAGATTTAAATGGGTTTTTAATGTTCTGAAGAATTTATAAAACAAATAAAAAGGCTGATTTCATTTAAAGGTGACTTATGGCTATGAATCTACTTCACTACATTTCATTATAAAAAGGAAGAATGGAAGTAAACCTCTTAATTCCTTGACATTAGAGGAGAAAACACAACTACACACTTTGCCAGACTTTTCTAGGTGGAATATAGACAGGGATCTATGCCTTACATTTCAGCAAAGTTTCTAAGCAAAATTTTTAGCTTCTCAAATGAATGCCTAACACCTGTTTGTCTCCAATGCCATACTATATTTCTATTTTATTTAAGAGACACCCGGCAATTCCATCAATAAGGTTTTTTTTGTTGTCACTTGACAAGGGAACAATATGCTGACAGACTAAGCTCACAATAGCTTATATCAATCAAGCACTTTGGGAAATCGGAAATGACAATGAAGCCCACTGCATTAAATAACCCATGGTGCTGGGAATTAATCAGAAATCTGGTGTTGTTGAAAATAAATGAGTTTTTAATAAATTAGATTTGAGAATTACTTACAAGCTGTGGATTATAGGTCTGTGCCGAGGCAGCTTCTGATTCATTGGGAAACCTGCAGGGGGTAACCGCTGCTATAGTAGACACGAAAATACACTCATCCCCCTGGAGAAAAGTAAAAGGAGGTTGGTCGCCCAAAGATGCGCCAACTTCTCCGCTCTGGCCCATTCCCGCACTGGCCAGGCCAGATCTTTACTTGAAGCCCCTGTGTTCTCTGTGTTCACATTGATACTCAACAAAGAAACATTTTTCCTACTTAGCACTCTTTTTTTTTAATTTTTTTAATTTTTTATTTATTTATGATAGTCACACAGAGAGAGAGAGAGAGAGGTAGAGACATAGGCAGAGGGAGAAGCAGGCTCCATGCACCGGGAGCCCGACGTGGGATTCGATCCCGGGTCTCCAGGATCGCACCCTGGGCCAAAGGCAGGCACCAAACCACTGCGCCACCCAGGGATCCCCCTACTTATCACTCTTACATGAAACATCTGCTTATCATCTTAGATTTAAATTACCTGGAGTTTTATAGTAAATTATTTCAAATATGATGACACTCCATTTCATAATTAAATTAGTCAATTTGGTTTAGGAGACATTCAGCTAATGATCTGCACTAGGCAGCAAGATCTGGCCCACCATACCCTAACAATCAGATTTAACTCAAGACAATACAGCAATTAGCTATGGAGTGCCTACTATGTGCGTGATCCTATGCCATGTATTAAGAATATAAAATTGCCAAAGGACTCTCAAGGATCTTAGAATCTTATGAGGAAGTTGAATATGAATACAAAGCAAGGTGTTCTAAGTGCTCAGCTGAAGTTACAGATTCCCGTAGAGTGATAAAGGAGGAACAGGAAATTCTAGGTTGAGTTGTTTGAGAGGACCTCACAGGTATATGGGCATTTGGAGTGGATGCTGGATAACTAGTCTAATTACAGCAGGTGAGGGAAGGGTTAAGGCAGTCCAAGCAGGTGGAACAGTATGAGCAAACACTAAGATGGAATCTAGCAAGTGCAGGATAAATACAATTAACAATATTGTATTATAAACTTGAAACTTGCTAAGAGCATGAATCTTAAGTGTTTTCACCACACAAACACACACACACACACACACAAAAGGAAAGAAAATGGTAAACATGTGATGGATATGTTAATTAGCTTGATTGTATTTATTATTTCACAATGTGTGCGTGTATCAAAACACCAAGGCATACACCTTAAATATATAAAATTTTTATTTGTCAATTATACCTCAATAAAGATGAGAGGGAAAAGAAAGTGCAGATTATATTTGAAAATTGTAATTCATTTGTTCATCCAACAAGCATTGAATGCTGACTCTAGCTTAGCCTCTTTATGATGAAGCTGAAGTATAAGGTTGAGGAAGGACTGTAGCAGGATATAAGGCAAGGCGATGTTTGGGAATAGAGACTGAAGGATCAAGAGTTCATGTAAAACATTTATTTTTATTTTGTTTAATGTCGTTTTCATACATGCGGTTATACTGAGCCTATTTTTCTGTCACTTAATTTTTTTCCCTTAATAAGTCCTGGAGATACTCCCATGTCCATATCTGTAAGACCATTTCATTCTTTTTTTAATTTATGTACCTGATATAAAAAATGAACTATAATTTATCTAACTATTTTCCCTAACTATTTGGGAAAATAGTTAGATAATATTTAGATGAATGAATTTAGATAATATTTAGATGATGAATATTTAGATTGAGGAAAACTATTAAACATTTTCTTTAATTAAAAGAAGCCAGCCGAGGGCCATTACTATGTTGTAGAACTTTTTAAAAGGAAGGTATATTAGTGCCAAGGCTGGATCATAGCAATCGATCAATTAGTCAATATTTATAGAGGATTCTATCAGAGTCATGCCAGAAAAAAAGAGAGTGCATTCACACTGGGTACCTGAGAAGAGTTTACTAAAGTTTTATGAAGTCTGATAAAGTAAAAATGTTTAGTAAAGGCAGTATTTACTAAAGTATAGGCAGGGTTTAGGGAAACTCACAAGGGATGATGTTATACCCCACAGTCGAAAATCAGGAAGCTCTCATCACCTCTAGGCTAGACGAGTAGGGAGGAGGAGAGGTTCCTGGATACTCTACAGAGAAGGGCAGCCAACTCCTCATGACCAGGCAAACAGGAATCCATGGGGATATACATCATGACCTCATTCTCTTCCTGACTCTTACCTTTCATCTGGGTATTCCAGTGGCCAAACCATTTAGCAGCCAGAGAGCAAGATGATGCAGTCCACACAGGTCAGCCCTCTGGGTCATGAAGAAGGACAGAGAAGGATGGAGAGAGAATCTGGAGGTATACCTAGAAAGTCTCTAGTAGAAAGATCAATTAAGAGTTATCAACATTTTCATATTAAAAATTATACAAAGGGGCACCTGGGGGGTGTAGTTGTTAAGCATCCAACTCTTGGTTTTGGCTCAGGTCATGATCTTAGGATCATGAAATCAAGCCCCTTGTCAGGCTCTGCGCTCAGCTCAGTGTCGGCTTGAGTTTCTCTCTCCCTTTCCCTCTGCCCCTCCTACCCCCACTCTCCCTCTCAAACAAATAAGTCTTTTTAAAAATATATTTTTAAAGATTTTATTTATTAATTAGAGAGAGAGAGCACAAGTAGGCAGAGTGGCAGGCAGAGAGAGAGAGAGAGAGAGAGAGAGAGGCAGGCTCCCAGATGAGCAGAGAGAGAGTCCAGTGCCAGACTCAATCCCAGGCCCCTGGGATCATGACCTAAGCCAAAGGCAGATGCTTAACTGATTGAGCCACGTAGGCGCCCCTCTTTTTTAAAAAAAATTATACTAAAAGATGGGGAGTTTTCATTGAGTGTTTTGGGATTAGTACTTGTCAGGAAAAATTAAATATTATTGAGTGTCAGAAATAGAACATCTAGGGCATTCTACAATATCCCTGATTAGTATTCCACAAAAACAGAACTTCCGAATTTTTATTCTTGACTTTCTTCTGAGTTCCAGACTCCTCAAATTTCAATTGATTGCTGGGCCGACTTCCTTCCTTCCTTCCTTCCTTCCTTCCTTCCTTCCTTCCTTCCTTCCTTCCTTTTTTATCTCTGTAGGAAGTCTGATTGTACTTTATTTTTTGTTTCAAATTTTTATTTAAATTCTAGTTAGTTAACACAGGGAATAATATTGGTTTCAGGAGTAGAATTTAGTGACTTATTACCTACCTACAACACCCAGTGCTCATCACAGTGCCTTCCTTAATCCCCACCACCCATCTAGCCCATCCCCTACCCACCTCTCCCAAGCAACCCTCAGTTTGTTCTCTATAGTTAAGAATCCCTTGCGGCACCTGGGTAGTTCAGTCTGTTGAGAGTCCAACTCTTTATCTTATCTTGGGTCTTGATCTCAGGGTTGTGAGTTCAAGTCCTGCACTGGGCTTTGTGTTGGGCATGCAGCCTTCTTCAGAAAAAAAAATAGAAAAGAAAAAGAGTCTTTAATGGTTTACTTCCTTCTCTTTTTTCCCCCTTCTCCTATGTTCATCTGTTTTGTTTCCTAAATTTCACATATGAGTGAGATCATATGATACTTGTCTTTCTCTAACTTGTTTCACTTATGCTCTAGCTCCATCCACATTGTTGCAAATGGCAAGATTTCATTCTTTTTGGTGGCTGAATAGTATTCTATTGAGTTATATACACCTTCTTTATCCATTCATCAATTAATGGACATTAGGGCTTTTTCCATAATATAGCTATTGTGGATAATGCTGTTATAAACATCCGGATGCATATGTCTCTTTGAATCAGTGTTTTTGTATCCTTTGGGTAAATACCCAGTGGCACAATTGCTGGGTCATAGGGTAGCTCTATTTTTAGCTTTTTTGAGGAACCTCCACACTGTTTTCCAGAGTGGCTGCACCAGCTTGCATTCCCACTAACAGTGCAAGAGGGTTGCCCTTTTCCTACATCCTTGCCAATACCTATTGTTCCCTGTGTTGTTAATTTTAGCCATTCTGATAGGTGTGCGGTGGTATCTCATTGTAGTTTTGATTTGTATTTCCCTGATGATGGGTGATATTGAGCATCTTTTCATGCGTCTGTCAGCCATCTGGATGTCTTCTTTGGGAAAATGTCTATTCATGTCTTCTGCCCACTTCTTTTTTTTTTTTAAAGATTTTGTTTATTTATTTACTTATTCATGAGAGACACAGAGAGAAAGAGAGGCAGAGACACAAGCAGAGAGAGAAGCAGGCTCCACACAAGGAGCCCGACGTGGGACTCGATCCCGGGTCTCCAGGATCAGGCCCTGGGCTGAAGGCGGCGCTAAACCGCTGAGCCACCCGGGCTGCCCTCTGCCCACTTCTTAACTGTATTATTTGTGTGTTGGTTGTTGAGTTTGATAAGTTCTTTATAAAGTTTGGATACTAACCCTTTATCAGATATGTCATTCACAAATATTTTCTCACCAGGCATCATTTCTATGTCAAACTTAATATGCTTCATTCCTACCAATTCAGACCTGTCCTTGACTGTGGCCTACCTGGACTACTCTCTCTTTCCCTGCCCCTGAATTTCTCAATTTCTAGTACCTAAAAATATATATATTAGATACATATGTAACTAAGTTTTTTCCTCCACTACATTGTTAGATTGCTGAACTCAAGACAAGGATGTGGCTCCTTTTTTACCCTCCACATGTCCTTGGAGAGCTTGTCTACCTGTATCTTGGAGAGAAATGGGAACTTTCTCTTACAAAGCAAATCTCTTCCATAGAACTCACCTTAATTTGGATTACCTTAGTGGTTCCCAACCCATTAGATTTTTTAAAGCCATTTCTTCACTATATTGTAAGTTATTTGAGGGCAGGGACCACATTTATTTGTGTTGGTATGCCTCCTGATGTCCCATTTTTTCCTGGAAAGAACTTAACACTCAGTAGGAAACCAATGGCTACTGTTGATGTTTTTGCTCTCAACTCTTAATTGTGTCTGGAGTAAACCATGTCTCAGCTTGGGCCCATCTAAGTTTACCAGGCAAACTACAACATGAGAACTAAGTTTGGAGCTGTAATATTCAAGATGGATTCCTGTTGTGTCAGGGCTCCCCACTGAGAAAATTGTTTTCAGTTCAGCCTGTTTTTAACTGCTCTGTCAGGTGACATGAATATGCAAGGAGAAAAAAGGCCACCGACAGATCACAGGGTGGCTTGGTGATTAGGCATTAACAGACAATCAAGTTTGGACAGACCAAGTCTTTAAATGCCGCAGGTATCAAGAAAATGTGCTAAATCGTTCTGCTTTCATTGAAATGGCTGTTAGACAAGACTGAAAAATACTTGATTATAACTATCCCTTTGTGGGTCTTTTCCACATTCATTTGAAAGAGGTATGGCAGCTCGTAAAGAACAGCAACTTCCTTGCAAGCCAGAGGGCTTAATGAAGAATTAAAGATATTGCAACCTTGTAGCTGAAATAATAGAAAGAAAATTGAATTATTCTTCCCATATTAAATGCATATATTTCTGAGTGTTTCTGCCAAAATGCCTTTGCTAACCCGCGGAGTGAAATACACTTTGTTTTCACATGGGTGCATTAAAAAAGCTGGGGCTCTACTACAACTGCTTAGAAGGGAACAAAAAAAACATCAGGATGAAAAAGCACACTCGACGTATGGTTATATCAGCTCTAAATTGCATCACAGCTGCTTCTGGTACCATTAGACGGAACACTGGGCAATTTATAGAAGTCATTTTTAACAATTTGATTGTTGGTATATATCTGCTGAATTGATTGGTTGCGGAGACAGATCTTTATTTTTGTAATAGCAATAACATCCTTTGCAGATTACTGCTCAATTTATTCCTGATGCTAACATTACCAACCAGCATCTATCAATTTATATTGGAAAAATATGTTCTTATTTCTTAATTATCTGTTTAATTGTAGGGAGACTAGAGTCCCATGATGGCCCTGATTTGCCAGCACTGGGGAGCCTGCCAGAGTCAATGAGAGTCTCTCGGTTTGGCTTCTAGAGAGCTCTGTGCAACCTCATGGTATTAACAACATTTACCCCCATGAATAATAAGGCTCTCGTGCCCTGAATCACAGCCGGCAGCACAGCTTGCTTCTCTGCACCCCACCTGAAGTCTTTGCAAGCCAGCAAATGGCTTCTCTATTGACCCACTTTCCTGCTGCTCTAATCTTGCCAGCTCTCCTCCTGTCAGGAGTCCTGGAGATCACATCCTCCAGGGGTGTTACTTGGGCCTCTCTGGAGAGTGACTGATGGGAAGGCAGGACAGCCCAAGTTTTGTGGCAGCTCCCTGGACTAAATTACGGGCCTCACTTTTGACCAACAGAATTCAGATTGGTCAAAATGGAAATTGAACACATGCTGCTGGTTTCCTCTTCACCCCAGCCACCATTCCCACTAAATATAAACATATTTCTGTGTAATAAATGTATGTTAGAAAGCAACTGCTATAGTTAATCATATTTATATTTGCCCGCTCTTTTATTTTGACGTTTCCTTTATTTTTTGTTTATTTTTATTACAGTAACCTCGATGTAACCAAAAATTTACCATTTCAGCCATGTTAAGTGTGTCATTCAGTGGCATTAAGTACCTTCACATTACTCTGTAATCATCACCACCATCCACCTCCAAAATGGATAATATTTCTCCATCCCCTGCTTCTGGACCCCAGCCCTTGACAAATCCCAATCTACTTTCTGTCTATAAATTTGATTACTCTAGGTGCCCTGTATAAGTGGAATCCTATCTACTTTCTAGTGTTTGGCTTCTTTTATTTAGCATAATATCATCAAAGTTCACTCATGTAGGAATATATCAGAATTTCTCTCGTTTTTAGGGTTGAATAATATTCCATTGTGTGGATAAATCATATTTTGTTTATTTTTTCATATCCATCAATGGACATTTGGGTTGTTTCTGCCCTTGGGCTATTGTGATTTATTTTTTTTATTATTTTTTTTTTGTATAGTGGCGTGATTTGATTTCTTTATCTTTTGTGTACTTACCTTAGTTTTATTTTCCTTTTTTAAAAGTTTTTTTCTTTTTGGTCACCATGAAGTTTACATAGAACATCTTGCAGTTACAGCATTCTATTTTAAGTTGGTTACTGTGAATAATGCTACCATGAACATGCGTGTACACAAATCTGCTTGAGTCCCTGCTTTTAATTCCTTTAGTCTTTGCTTCTTTTTTAGAAGTACTGCTCATCTTCTTCACAATATGACCACATCCCCCTCATCTCCTTGTGACTCATAGTTCCTGCCAAAGCCTTTCATGGTTGCTATCTGAAGGTCACCTCTTCACATTTTCTGTACCCCCTGCATCCTCTTCTTCAGCCTACAGGCTGTGATTTATTCCCAAACCTCCTTTCCACCATCAGGCTGCTATGGAAGAGGCAGAAGCTGAGGGCTCGACTCTCGAAGAGGAATGAATACTGCCATCTCTTCTCACTGCTGCCCACTGGCCAGGGTGGGTCCCAGTCCCAAGCCTTCCACAGCCAGAAGGAGTAATTCCTGATTTCTACGCGGTAGCCTATGTGAATGCACCAAAATCATTCCTGATTTTGAGACCCTGGCAGGAGAGAAAGGCTGAGCGTAAGCCCCATGGTGAAAGACCAAAAACCAGAACCGTGATGATGGCCTCAGCAACTTTGAACTCCAACAACACTATGGCAGGAAGAGGAGAGGCAATACTTGTCCCAAGTGGGATCCAAGATCAAGTAAAGACCGTCCTCAGTCCTATAAGGAGGAAAATTTGGTTAGGGCCAGCAGCCCTCTCGGGGGTTATAATCACTCTTTTCTAAATCACTTTGATGTTTTATTGTTCTTTTCATCACAGTCATCATTATTTTAGATCACTATCATTTCTTGCATGCTTACTACCTACAAAGCACATAGTTAAAAACTTACTTGAATTTTTTCTCTTCATATATTTTTAAACTCACTGTGACTTGGAGGCAGAATCCTCTGGAGCTAGACTTCCAAGTTCTAACCCCACTACCTAATGGCTTGACCTCTCTATCCCTTACTGTCCTCATGCAAGAGGGGACAAGAGCAGTCTGTGTCTTGAAGAGTTGTCAGGATTGAATGAGGTCACCGGTGAAGAGCATTAGAATCATACCTAGCGCAGGGCTTGCCTGAATTAGTTCTTCTTTCTCCATCTTAAAGACGAAGAAACTAAGGCAGAGCAGGTTAAGAAAGTTGCCTGAGGCCACGCATTCGGGATCTATTGACTCGCAGTATTTCTCAGCTTTGTAGATGCTTACTCTGTTGTCCTCGGAGGAGGAAATAGAAAAAGCTGTATTTCAGTCTTTTATATACATTACAAATGTGTACCCACCCCAAGATATATTTTGTGTTAACCGGCCTACCTCTACTTCAAGTTGCGAAGAGAAGATAATACAGAGTTAAATAAAATTCCTGCCTCTAATTTTTACTGACCTAAGGCAAGTAGATATCTAAAAGGCTGATATATTGATATCTCCCATGTACAAACACACACAGAGCGTGGAGATTCCTTATCTCACCCTCTGCTAAATATCTATTCTCAACATTCCCAGTCACTGGAAAGCAGACTATTAATCCTTTCTCCTATCTCACCACCCTCATCACTCTCCACAAATTGGTACACGAAAGATAGTGAGTGGAGATGGCAATTCACAGAGCCGGAAATGAACTCCACAGGTATTCTTTCTGCAGAAAGCTGCCCATTCCCCAAGAGGAAGGACCAGATGAGTCCTGCTCAAGTGCATTTCAAAGTCATCCCAGTGAAATTCTTTTAAAATCTGGATTGTTTCAACATCACCTTTAATAGACTTAACATTTAATTCTCTTGGACTTGACCCACATCAGAAACAGTTTGACCTTATTCTTCCTGCCATCAAACCTCATTCTGTGGTTGATACCAATTGGCTATTTACAAGTGGGCCTGGCCCATCTGACCACAAGAAGGCAATAGGATGCATGTCTGAATGTGGACAGTTTTTGTGTTTTTTTAAAGATATGTATAAGAGAGAGAGCGGTGGGGAGGGACAGGGTCGAGGCTGAGAGAGTCTCAAGCAGGCTCCATGCTGAGCACGGAGCCCATGGGGGGGCGGGGCTCAACCTCAAGACCCTGAGATCATGACCTGAGCCCTCAGCTGAAGCTAAGAGTTAGAGGCTTAACCAACTGTACCACTCAAGTGTCCCTGAACACAGTTTTAAAATGAAACATAATTTTGCCTCAGCTGTGATGAGTCCCGGGACACAGTGGTGAACTCATCTTTGAGAGGCGATGCCAGGTAATATGGACATGATAGAATGTGGGTGCACTCTTAAGAGTTGGTTAACAAAAGACTGGTGGGCACATGTCTAGATTAATGGAAACTTTTCTAGCAGAAAACAGGTGTTAGACTACAGAGTGAAGGGTAAAGTTTCTTTTAATGTCCACATTTTCTGATTCTATAGAAAAGAAGTGGAATGTGTGTACTGGGGAAAAGATTATGCCTAGGTCAGGGGTTGGTAAACATTTTCTGTAAAGGGAAAAGTAGTAAATAGTTTAGGTTTGCAGACCATGAGGTCTCTGTCACAGGCCCTGCTATTGTAGCGGGAAAGCAGCCACAGACAAGATGTAAGTGAATAGTCATGACTGTGTTCTAATAAAAGTCTGTTTGCAAAAACAGGTTGTGGGCTGACTCAGTCTGTGGGCCATATTTGGTCAGTCCCCGTACTGGGTTCTATGCTAGGCACTTTTACACATCAACTCAGTTGCTCAGACCAGTGAATGTAAGATATAGTCCAGTTATGCTAATGTAGTTAAGTTATATGAACAAAAGTAAAGAGAGGTTTTTCTCATGCATCAAGTAAGAAATAGTAAATAAGTTGGCCTCAGACTTCCACAAGAGCATCCAATGCTAGAAGAAAGTAAATGAGAAATATCCTTAGAGTTCTGAGACAAAGAAATTAGGACCTATGAACATTACATGACCCAAAGAGTGTTCATGTAAAAAGCCACAGCAGATTCTTTCACATATGAAATAATACAGACCCATGATCATTTCTGGGTCAAATAACACAGACCCATGAGCATTTCTGGAAAAACTGCAGATAACAAAATTCTACATTGAGGTTAAATCAAAATAAAGAACTCAAGAATGGACATTCCATGATCAAAGGATTGGCAGAAAGCATTAAATACCTTGGAATAGAGGGCCAAATCTAGAGCCCAAACCAGATCTTAAGGAACTATGGGAATTATGTGTACAGAAATTAAAAGGAAAGCCATAAATGTGGACAATATGAAACCAACTATACAGCAAACAGAGATCAGGAGGTGGGCAAAGGGAGTTGGGAGGAATTGAGAGAGTACTGACATCTGAAAGAGAACTATGTGATGTCTCCCTCCGCAGAATAGTTTTCACATTCTCATCTTAACTTTGAAGAGTTCTTTTAGAAAATTGTTTCTATGGCAGGTGAAAGAAATAGTCATTTGGAAGATCCATGGTTCTTCTGTTTCACGTCCATCAGAACAAAGCAAAATTAAGTTTAATTATTGTAACTTAAAGTAGCATGTATAGTGTGAGCTCATTTTAAAAAATGTATTTCCATCTATTTCTAGTTCCACATTTGCATTTTATTTTATTTTTAATTTTTTTTCACGTTTGCATTTTAAAAAGGTATCTTGAGTAACAAAAAGGTTTTTTTTTGTGTTATTCCAAATAAAGAATAGAATTTTGGGATAGAAGGATTTAAGCTGTTTCTAAATCTCTATTTTTTTTTTTATTTTACATTTCCATTAATTGAATTTACAACCTGAGCAAGTAAAATAATTTTTTTTTCAATAAAATGATGGAGTGGTTTTCATGAAGAAAAGAATGAAAAAGAAAAGAGAATCAAACATGTTAGCAGTAGTTAACTTTTGGTAAGGCTACAAAAAAATGGAATATTTCATTTTGTTCACTTACATATTAAAACAATAAAAATTACATGAATTTGTAAAAACATAAGATATATTGTCATAGGAGCCATAGAAAGAGCATTTTCAAGGAAAGAATGGTCAACAAAGCTTATTCTAAAAAGAAGTTAGGTAAGATTAAGAAAATATTACCAATAGAAAAGTCACAGTTGACCTTAATGAAAACAATTTCAAGGGAATGATAGGAGCAGAAGCCCGAGAAGTAAGTAATTGTAGAGGGAGTGGGAAGTGAAGAAGTGGAGATTCTGAGTTTAGGTAATTTGTCCCAAAATAAGTCATTCTTCCTCAAGACACCTCTTAGGATAGATGATATTTCCTCTATTCTTATAAGGAAATGAGGTTTGTGCTCCTTAGCCAAGGTCACATGGCTGGTAATTTCTGAGCCAGTGTCCCAATCCAAATCTGTCTGATTCTGGGCCTATTCTCTTTCACTGTACCATGATTTGTATGAAGTTGTGGTTGAAACTTTTGGTTGGAGGATGTGACTATCCTGGTCGTACTGAATGCACTAGGGTGGACACTCAGTGGTCATTACTGACTGGACTGGAATAGACCCAAACACAGCCTAAACCTTCCAGGAATTTTTATTAGAACTACAAGATGCAGTTCTTTTTTTTTTTTTTTTTTTTTTTTGCCATTTGAACTAAGGACAACTAAAATGGGTCAAGATAGCTATATTTGTCCTCATGCACATAAAGAGGCAGATAAAGTTGATCAAGAGGGACCACAAGATGGAAGAAGGCAGAGATGGAGATGGAGAAGGGGGTGGGGGGAAAGCAGGGAAAGGGAAAGTGAGAGGCTGTGTGGTTCTAGAAAAGGAAAGGGACCCAATGAAGTAGAGAGAAGTTGCTTGGACTCATCTGGCTTCCCAGTGCTGGATCTGGCAAAGTCCAGCTGTACTTTTTTGATTGAGCTTGTTGTTTCTGTTACTGCCAACCCATTAATCTTGACTAAGGCAGGAAGATCAGAATTTAGTCACATCAGAGGAAGACTGATGGGGGTGAGGCGTGACCTGACTTCGCTGAAGGGTGACCTGACATCACCATTGCTCTGGGCCTGCTACTCACCAGTGGATCATTGTTTAGACTGCTTATCCCTCAGAGCGTTCCAATTCTACTGAATATAAAGAAGTTTCCTGAGGAATATATCCCTGACCCGTCTTCCCAGATGCTTTCCTCCCTCTCTGACTGGGCCAAGAGAAGCTCAGAATATGAAACTTTTACAAGAGGATGTAACAGGAACCGTTGTAACCTAAAGGCCAGTTATGAGCTCTTGAAGCCACCCTGAAGTTGCATTGAATCCTCCTTTCTTGAGAGGAACAGGGAGGACTCCCAGCCTGCTGTAAGAGCTTGAGCCATACTCCTGTGCTTTCCATCTTAGAGGGCTGTGGTGTTCCCAAGTTCCCTTGTTGCCCTTAGCGGGGTTTGGAGAACATAAGGTTTCCCATGATGGCCAGGCCCCAGTCCTCCAGGGCTCGCTGAAGCTCTCAACACCTTAGAAAATACAGCACCATAGAATTCTGGTGTCAAATCTTCACTTATAGTAAAGAGGCAGCATTAGAGCAACTCATGAAATTCATTCATTCATTCATTCATTCATTCATTCATTCATTCATCGTTCTCCTGTCTCATGTACTTCATCAATGGGTTTAATGGGTGATAATAATAAGATCCTAAGTTGAAACTGCTGTAAGTCGTTTGGCATTATTCTGATTCAAGGTGATAGCTGTTGGCCCAGTGGTTGTTTGCTATGGATCCACCAGCATCAATACTTGGAGGTGATCTCCGCCCAAGACACAACCCATTCCACAGTAGATTGGAGGCACCGTCCTCTTTCTACACGCCTGGAATAGCTTCATTTGTCAGCTCCTCTCTTGTAAGGACCTGGTGGTTGTGGAGTTTTTCCAGCATGAAAATGATCATTCAGTGTAGTAGATGAACTTCAGCTCTTAGACGGAGTGTGAGGCAGCTGCTCCTCCTTGATGCCCTCTATGTCTTCCACTATCGCTTGCTGCGCATGAGATCGCGGCCTCTGAATCACAAGCATCTAATGTCCAAGCCAGTGTGTGTGACTTGGCTGATGCGGACTCGAATGCTGCGACGCCTTACAAAGTGCTTCCTGCCACCCCAGGTTGTATTCCCCTCCATCACAGCCAAGGTTGACGGGATGCAGCATAACAGGATGTGGCAAAGCCAGGGGATGTATAAAGCAATGGTACGTGCCCTGCCTGCAGAGCAGTGTGTTCTCAGTGGGAGCAGCACAGCGCAACCCAAAGCCCTGCTCTCATCCGACCCTGCATCTGTCTCTGGACTGGAGGAAGCTGCCTCGCTGAGGCTCTCAACACCTTAGGAACTACTGTTCAGTTCTAAGTGCATTTTTCCCAATTCTATCAGCAATAGATTTCAAAGAATCAGCCTGAAGCCAACCTAAAGCCACCTCAGGGGAGATGGGGCCTGGAATTGCATATGTGTGGTTAGAAATAGGCGTGTGTGAAATCTTGGCATTTGCCTTGACTTCTGAAGGCTGTGAGGAGGGCGACTTCCCCATGCAGCTCCTGCTTGTGTTTGCCAGATTTGCATTTCGATCTGAATAGGATCAAGTCAGTGATACCAAAGAGTCTACGCAAGACCACTGTTAGCCTAGAAAGTTGTCTTTTTGTAAATTAGAAAAAGGCACAGCTTTTTCTCCCTGGTATCTGCAAGACTGCTCGTTCTGACGATAGCTGCTCACTCTCCAGAGCCACCCCTGCACTTTGTCACTTGAAAGGATCTCTTACCTGTCTCTTCCTTGCTCCAGTTACCCTTGTTTCTTGTCCATTGGCATTGATTTTTGAACATGTCTATCTCCATGCAGAACCCTTTTCAGAAAAAAACTTACTTACACAGACAGGGAAGGACATGTTTAAAATTCCAAGCTATTCCAGAACATCTGCTCCCTGAGTGCAGGACCAAAGCACACCAAATATATGTCCACAACAGTGAAGACGATGTTGTGGGTTCTCCCTGAATACGAGATACTGAATCATGATTAATAAATGAGGTGTTGGAGCTTATACAAAATAGGCTTTCCTAATCATAAAAATGCTGTTAATTAAAGAAAAATTAAAACATACAAAAAAGTATAAAGTAAAAAATTAAAATCACCTATAGTCCTACCCCTCAGACATAATACTATCAATGTTTTGGTACATTTTCTTCCAATTTTTGTTATAGGCAAGCTCAAGCATTGAAAAAAACCTCTTGAGATTATATATATATATATATATATATATATACATATATATACACACACATATAAAATATATATTACCATGTACAATGTTATACATAATAATTACAAAATATGCAACATGTTATTACATACAAATATAGTATATATAATTTTGTGTCTTTCCTTTTTCCCCTTTAATATAGTATTATTAACATTTCCCCGTGATTTACTTTGGATAAATTACTAGCATGGAATTACTAACTCAGATGGACATTTGTAAATCATGCGATGTATATATATGGTCACATCACAAGGATGTTGTCTGGCTTTGAAATCTTAGCAACCTCACAGGCCAGTGAAGAACAGACCCTCATCTTTCCCTGAGAAGGACTCAGGTTCATTACTGGAACTAATCCACACAGCTGAGGTTGAGGGTGCTACTTCCACTTCATTCACCAAGTCATTGGAACAATAAATATTTCCACCCCCAAGCTTCGCTTTCTGCCTCTATAACAGGAACTTGAAAATTACCTCTAGGATTCCTGAGGTCTTGTTGAGAGGATCACAAGACAGTCAGGATGGGTTCCCAGACTTCCTCACATATAGCGCTCACCATTCCTGGCTTTTCCCAGAAGCAGGGTGATTTTTTTTTTTTTTTTTTACATATGTTGGGTTCTTCCAGAGACTGGGGAAGGGGTTCTCAGGTGAGTAGAGGGTTGGGAGTAGAAACGAAGGATGACACACGCAGGGGAAATGTTACAGAAGCCTCCTGCTCTGCTCCACTTGCTAGATTCTTCCTTATTTCCCAAAGAATTTCTCAGGAGACTTTGAAAATAAAATGTAAACTTGTCCTCTGAATCTGTCCAATGTGGTAGCCACATGTGACTATTTACATTCAAATGAATGAAATGAATTAAAGTGGAATCCAACTAAAAATTTAGTTCCTCAGCCTCACTAGCTGCACAGTTCCAGTGCTCAACAGCACATGTGTCAATAGAGAGCATTTCCACGATCTCAGAAAGCTCTGTGGAGAGTGCTGCTCTCAACTATTCCTAGTGTGAGGAGAATAAATGCTTACCCCTGGGATTCTGAAGCCTTCGCCAGAACTTTCTCAGGGAAGACATTTCTTTGAAGACTCTTGTTGTCTTTGAAAAGCTCATGCAAAATTTTTCATTTCTAAAATATAATGCATACACGTTTGCTTTAATGTAAAAACATGATTTTAAATACTGAACATTAAATAAAAAGGACAAACCAAAAAGGGGTTAGATTTCTCCTGCACTTCTTCAGATCACAGTTGGAGGAACGTACCTTTGGGGCATAGGGGGTATCGCTCTCTGCTGCCTGTCACCAGTGCAACCCTCTCACAGATCGCCCCACACACCCACTGCTTCCCCTGTAACGCACAGGGAACATTCAGGATCATTTCAGAAGGATCCCCCCCCCCTTTTTTTTTTGACTTTCCCATTTTTTAACTATGCTGTAACAACCTGGCTGGCTGAGTAGGTACAGACCGAACTTGACCAGATGGCAGATTCCTTGTCTGATCACCGAGGTCCTAGCATCCTGTCTGAGGATGCTGTTCTCGGGGAGATCACTTCAAGCTCAGTGCTGAGCTTTGGTCGCCTTAAGCCAGACGTTTTCAAAATCACTTGGAGAGGTTATTAAACATGTAAATTCCCTGATAAACAAGAGACTTGAGGGGCAGCCCCGGTGGTGCAGTGGTTTAGCGCCGCCTGCAGCCTGGGGTGTGATCCTGGAGAGGGGGTATCGAGGCCCATGTCGGGCTTCCTGTAGGGAGCCTGCTTCTCCCTCTGCCTGTGTCTCTGCCTCTCTCTCTCTCTCTCTGAATAAATAAATAAATAAATAAATAAATCTTTAAAAAAAAAAAGAAAGAAAAATCAAGAGACTTGAATAATTATATTACAGGTGATCCCCTGAGGAATAATACTGAGCACCTACTGTGTCGGAGATAGTAGCAGGCAATGGAAATATAAGGCAAATAATCATTAATTTCTAGAATCCTAAGATTAGAAGCAACCTCCAAAGCATATACAATCCACACCTAAGACTCAAGTGGTTTCGGTTATAGTCTGTAGTCTGGCCCTGCTTCCATCCAGTGTATGAGATTGAGGGTTCTCTGTTAATGATTAGGCTGGTATTTTTTTCAAAAGTAGAGCTTTCATTTAGTGAAAGTTGCTTAATTATTTCCAACAAAGAAGATATCCAGAATGATATGAAGAAAAATGGAAATTTGTACAGAACATGGAGAGGGGCTGGTTTGGGATTTATGGCTTCTTTGCTGTTCGCAAGGCTTCCAGGGAATTAGATTGAATGTCTGCATTGTCTCCTGCTCTAGAACACAAAATGTTAAAATGTGTGCTCAGTTTAGCTCCTCATTCTGTAGCTGAGGCTTTATTTCTTCCTTGTGCTCAGGAGAGATGAAAACAGCGAATTCTATCCTTGGGGGATAATGTTGAAAATCTCTATTACTGGATTATGCAGATTTATGACCCCAGCTAACTCTCTGTTCTCTCACCTTCCCCATAGGTGTTGTTTTCCAACTCAATCACTCTTGCTGGTTTCTGGAGCTTCTCCAACTGATCCATGCCCATTCTAGGGTAAATGTGATGACAAAATAAGGTCTTAACCAGTGCTAGGGGGTTGGATTCCAACAAAACTGCACCAAGGCCAGTTTCAATTCCAATTTCTACTGGCCCATTGGTTTTTCTCTAACCTGGGGCCTAACACCTGTTGTGTATGTGTGTGTTGCTTTGTTTTGCTTTGTTTTGTTTCACCCCTGATCAGCCCCTACTGTTAAGATTCCGCATTCGACTGTTGCAGATATATCATATATAGGAATTGTTATTGCAAATATTTGTTTCAATTAATTAGCAATGGCCTTGTGATGAAGCCTGACTGCATTTTTCTATTGTAACCATGTGGTAGCTCTAGCCCCTGGGCGATGCACAGCCCAGCAGCAATCCTTAACGATCCTCTTAATTACACAGTTGGGGTAACCATTCTGTCTAAAAAATCTGCTTTGTAATTACAAAATCACCAGCCCAGCCAGCCGTGTTGACCCATCAATCGCCTGCATTCCGCTGTGTCCTTAAAATGTGTGCTGTCTTCTCTCCAAATGACAGGGAGTCTTCAGAAACTGGTGAGTGCGGGGTGCAGCTGCTCCTGTAATAAATGTTTCTGCCTCCTGCCCAGGGCTGCTCCACTGCTGGGCCTCTCCCTTTACCTCCTGCCATCTTTTCCTCTACCAAAGCCACAAAAACACAGGGAATTCATTTCTTTTTTCAAATTCGACTACAAAAAGCTAGTTGCAGTCAGTTAGCATAAGCCTGAAAAAGTTAACGTTGGTCCCTTGGGTTCACTGGCTTGGTTCCTTGCATTCAAAAGCTGTTGTTGAAATTGCTACTTAACTTGCTCCCATTTGCTAACCAGGCTTGTAACCTCAGCTCCCAAAACAGTGTGTGTCCCTGTGTTATTGTGTCTTACACTGAATCACAATGACCTGTGGGCACATCGGTCTCCTTCAACTACAAGGAGTTCTGGGACACTAACATTGAGCACAGTGACTGGAGCATAGCATGGGCTCAGTGCATCTTTGTGGTTGAGTGTTGGCAATGAAAATGCTGGCAGGTTCTTAAGTTCTCTGCTGTGTCACATCTTTTCATTTCGAAGCCTCCTGCTGGTAAATTTGTCCTGACCTCGGTATACGTGAGGAAATCTTGGAGCCTGGGTAACATACATGTTGTCTATAACCAGTGGCTGGCTAGTGGAGTTCCTTTTTGATATCAGGGAAGTACTGTTTCGCTGTGGGATAAGAATTCCTGGTGTCCTGGGTATTCTCCACATGCTCTTCCCTTATTTCATCCAGGGAATCACAGCCTCTCCTTATACTGAGAAAATGCTGGAGCTCCGGAAATCTTTTGGGAACTGGTGGCACCTAGACTCATGGGCATGGTAGATGATCTGTGCTCCAGTCACTGCCTGTTCTTCTGGAAACCCTGCCTTCTGAAGCAGTAGAGACTGGCTAAGCGCTTGTCTTCATGTTGAGAGTGACATGATTTGAATTAAAAGGGAAGGTTTGGAACAATAGGAATGCTCATTCATTGCTGGTGGGAATGCAAAATGGTAGTCACTCTAGAAGATAGCTTGGCAGTTTCTTGCAAAGCCAAACAAAATCTTTCCATGTGATCCAGGAATCATGCTCCTGGATATTTACCCAATTGACTTGAAAGTTATGTTCACACGAAAACCTGCACATAAATGATTATAGCACCTTTTCTAAAAAAAAAAAGATTTTATTTTTAAGTAATCTTTACACCTAACATGAGGCTCAGACTTACAACCCCAAGATCAATAGTTGCATGCTCTACCCACTGAGCCAACCAGGTGCCCTTGTGCAGAGCACCTTTATTCATAATTGCCAAATGTTAAAAGGCACTGAGATGTCCCTCAATAGGTGGGTGGATCAACAAACTATGGTACATCCCTACCATGGAATATTATTCAGTGATAAAAAGAAATCAGCTATTAAGCCAC
This sequence comes from Canis aureus, assembly GCF_053574225.1. Lineage (NCBI taxonomy): Eukaryota > Metazoa > Chordata > Mammalia > Carnivora > Canidae > Canis > Canis aureus. Next base: position 56,938,156 of record NC_135628.1, on the reverse strand, counting down.
AAAAATACATGAAGGAACTTTAAAGCTTCTGAGTGAAAGTAGTCGATCTAAAAGGCCACATATTGTATGATTTCAGTTATATGACATTCTGAAAAAGGCCAAACTATATAGCCAATAAAATGATCTGTTGTTTCTAGGGGTTCAGTTGGAGGAGGAGAGGGATGAATGGGTAAAGGACAGGGGATTTTTCTAAGTCAGTAACATTATTCTGTATGATCCTGTAACTGATACATGTCATTATACACTTCCCAGAATCGAACCCAAAGGACCTGACAATACAAAGAATGAATCTTAACATACTTAAACTTAAAAAAAATTATTTAGGAGGTTGAAGGGTCCCAGGAAGGAATGCAGACTATGATTAGAGGATCTAAACGTATGAAACACTCTCCCTGAAGACAGCAGGGGAAAAGATGCTGACCTAAGTAATTTTGGAAATTAGTCGAGTCTGTAAGACTGAAGATGAAAGACGCTGCACATCATCACTGTATTTATCAAGTTGTTAGCCACAGGGCTATAGGTTAACAACAGTTCTGCTACTGCTATTTGTTTACATTGGAAGCGAACATTTGTGGGTATTGGAATTAGGTAAATGAATGGCAAATGGTGCAAATTTCTCAGTGATGGAGTGGAAATTACACACCAGTTAGGGGAGAAACCTAGATCCGTGTTGCAATGGGTTAGACTTGGAGACATTAGTGTGAATTCATGTTTAGCCTAGTGTAGATACAGATGGTTTCATGTAGAAATATGTATTTTTGTATATGTTCATGTATGTGCACATGTGCATATGTGTATATGTATGTGTGTATATGCGTGTATACACACACATATGTACACACCCATGTATTTTTGTTCTGTTAGCTGAGAGGGTCTAAGAGAAACACCAGCCCAGCAGCAATGAGCACGCTTAATACCCACATCTTCGTTTCTAATATCATTCTCCAAAGAAAGGAACCTGAGCCCCTTGAAGAAGTGGCAGATTTTAAAACTAGGGCCAATGTGGCAAAATAAGAAATATGTATTTGGTCTCTTTCCCAATTCTAGGCGTAGAACTCCTAAAACCCTGGGAATTCCTGAGTGAGAGAGTGAGAGGCACAACTTTTATTCTTCATGATAAGCCCCTTTCAACTGTACCTGAGTTTATGCTAAATGAAGTGACTCTTGGAGGAGGGGTTGCCAGAGGAATGAATCCTGTGATTAGAGGGTTGGAACTGTCAGCCCTACTTCTACTTCCAGAGAAGGGAAAAGGGCAAGAGACTGAGTTAATCACCAGTGACCAATGATATAATCAATTATGCTTATGTGATGGAATCTTCATAAGAACCCTAAATGAGGCAGTTCAGGGAGAGTCTGGGTTGTTGAACATATCCAAGGTGCTAGGGGGATGGTGTGCCCGCAGACGGCATGGAAACTCCACAGGCCTTCCTCCTTCCTTGCCCTATGCATCTCTTCCATTTGGATGTTCATGAGTTGTATCCTTTATAATAAACCAGTAACAGTAAATGCAGTGTTTCTCTAACTTCTGTGAGCCATCATAGCAAATTATTGAACCTGAGGAAGCTGTTGTGGGACCCTTCAATTCATAGCCAAGTCAGACAGAATTGTGGATGCCTCAGGCCCCACTGCTCATGATTGGCACCTGAAGTCAGGGGCAATCTTGTGAGACCGAGCCCGTAAGCCTTGGGGTCTGTGCTAACTCCAGGTATTTAGTATCACAATCGCTTAATGGAAGGGAGAGGTCCACACAGTTGGCATCAGAAGTGTTCTGTGGGCGGAGGAGATAGTTTTTCTTTTAGCAAGAAATGCACGGAATAAGCCTTCAGCATCTCGTAGGGCCAGAGACCCTAAGAAAGCAGACACACAAAAATGAAAACAAACAAACAAATTGTTGGGGAGGTGTCAGTCGAGTACAGAAGCCAACTGAAAAGCTCCCAATGGCCAAAGCTGGGATAGTTTGAACAATGAGATAAAGTAGTGTTGGATCATAACCAAAAGCAGAAAATAAATGCCCATGAGTCCAGGTTGGTATAATGGATGATTGAATAAAATAATAAATCCTGGAGAAAAGAGGAATCTACCATGCAGAATTCCAAATAATTTATGTAGATACTCCACCTTCAGGGAGGGGAAGCATAATTCCACAATCCTTGGGTGTCACACCTAGTGAATTCTTTCTGGAGTACATTACGGAGAAGGGGAAAAATAACTGTGTCGTGCAGAAAGCTAACAAACACTTCCTCAGCCTGGTGATCAAGGTCAACATCAATAGTTATAAATCATGTTGAAAGTATGTACCCTTGATGTGACACGATAAAAATGGTACTTTACCCCTGTGGTTTTCCTTCCAGTAATCCATAACCCAGTCTTATCATGAGAAAACATCAGACAAGTTCCAATAGAGTAGCATCCTACAAAACACCTGACCGGTACTCCTCAAAACTGTCAAGGGCATCAAAAACAAAGAAAGTCTGAGAAATTGTCACAGCTCAAATGAACCTAAGGAAACATGGTGACTGAATGTAATATGGTATCCTGGATGGGATTTGGGGACAGCGGGGGCATTTAAAAAAAAATCCACGGAGGAGATCTGAAAAAAAAAAAGCAATGGATTTTAGGTAATAGTAATGCATAAATATTGGTCCATTGACTATAACAGATGTGCGATGCCAATTTAAGATGCTAATCATAGGGGAACCCGGATGTAAGTTATATGGAAATTCTTTGTATTATCTCTTAGACTTTTCTAGAACTTGAAAACTGTTCTAAAACATTGATAATTAAAAAGGAGGGACAAGTGTCGCCTGGGTGGCTCAGTGGTTGAGTGTCTGCTTTTGGCTCAGGTCATGACCCCCGGGTCCTGGGATCGAGTCCTGCATCAGGGTCCCCACAGGGAGGCTGCTTCTCCCTCTGCCTGTGTCTCTGCCTCTCTCTGTCTCTGTGTCTCTCTCATGAATAAATAAATAAAATCTTTTTTAAAAATTAATAAAAATTAAAAGAGGGGACACGTTCTATGGTCATCAGGGCTGCCACCTGGTCCCTTTCCCTCCTGCCTCCATGTTCTGGAAGATTCGCAGCTCTTCTGCTTTGTGCTCCTTCACCGTCGGCTAGGATGGCAGGGCAGTGGGAGCTACACCATTTCTCCCTTTGCCCCCACTGTGCCTCTCGAAGCTGTCCGCTTGAATTGCACCAACTGGGCCCCCTTGCCCTCTGACTTGCGGGTTCTACAAAAGGAAGGCACCAGTAGGAGATCAGAAAGTGGAAGGAGAGAGAAGCTGGGATATTTATTCCCGTGGTCCCACTGCGTGGCCATGAGCTGGCAGTTACTGTGTCACACTATCTGAGGCCAGGACTCGGCTGGGTGGCCCTCTCAACACGTCTCTCTGTTTCCCTAACCATTCCCTCCTCTTGCTCCTTCGGATCTAGGCTCCTAGGCTCGTTACAGGTGCTGCTACCTAGATATTTTACCAGCAGTCATCGGTTTCTCTTAACCCTGCCCACAGGGTTGTAAATAGCCCCTTCATTTAAACTCATCCTTTTTTCCCCAGTTGCATGTGCCACCTGGATCCTGCCCTGATCCTACTGACATTCGGGGCTTCACTTAGGAGCTTGATCCACCCCCCTGGCACCCTTCCCCCTGCCAACCTATAACCCACTTGCTTCTGGAGGTCAGCAAGACAAACTTGCCTCCCACTGGGGCCGTTGCCACAGGCGTCCCTGATGTCTTGCTATAAGAACTGCTAGTGGCATCAAAAGTGAGGTCATTAATAAAACTAAAGAAACATGCAATAATGTCATTTTTACAATCTTTTGTCCTCGTTATAAAAGTAATATACTTCTTTGGTGTTGAATTTTTTATGTGTGTATTCATATATTAATATTGTAATTAAAAGGCTATAAAAAGATAAAAATAAGATATATGCTTATTATTAACAATTTGAAAAATATTTTAAAATTTTAAAGGAGCAAATAAAAATGGCCTGCAATGTCAGGACAAGAAAACGGTCTGTCAAGAGAACCTGAGACTCCTCTAGTAAAATAGTGGTGCCATCACTTTTAGCTGCAGCCTTGTACAAGTCACTGAGGTCCTCTGGGTCTCATTTGTCACAGCTCTAGAGAAAGGACACTAATACTTTCCTAAGAGTGTCATGGCAAGAATTGGCCATAATACAAGCGTGGCCTTTTGTACAGGGTCTTGTGCGAGTTTGTGTGTGTGGAGACAAGAGCTGGGTTGGACCGTCTGCTGGTCACAAGCTGTTTGGCTCAGGGAAGTTGGCAAACTTCTCTGAGTCTGTAAAACGGGGAGGCAGAAATGAGAACTATGTGGTGTTAGGGTGATTCATGACAAAACAGCTTTCTCTGGACAGTGAAGAGCCCGCGGAGAACACCTTGCATTGCAGCTTCTATTTTCATCTCCCTTCGACCCCTCATCTTTAGACCTTCATCATCATCAACCACCACTGCCATTATTTTAGGAAAAGAAATCAGTCCCCACCTGACCCACCAGGTCTGGTCTTACAGAGAAGGTGTTTATTTTATTTATTTATTTTTTAAAAAATAGAAAATAGGTGTTTTTAATTTTTTTAAGATTTATTTATTTATTCATAAGAGATACAGAGAGAGGCAGAGACACAGGCAGAGGGAGAAGCAGGCTCCCTGCAGGGGATCCTGATGTAGGACTCGATCCTGGGACTCCAGGATCATGCCCTGAGCCAAAGGCAGATGCTCAACCGCTGAGCCACTCAGGTGTCCCAAGAAGGTGTTTGCATCTTCAGGGGTGGAGAGCAAATTGGGCCCGTTCACTATTCCCAGAGGCAGGCCTTCAGAGATGTCTTTTAGTTCCAGCCTGTTGACATGCAATAAGGTTAATGCAGAAGCTCATTGGTCAAGGGCTTTGGGAGGTCCTGCTTCCCAGGGGCATGGGGGCCTGGGTCCTCCCCACCTCTACATTCCCAGATTGGTCAAACCTGGTAAGAACAAACAGTAGCAATAACCTTAAATTGGAGAAGAATACAATAATAAGTAATGTGGTTTTCTATGGGCCAGGCTCTGTTCTAGATGCTTTGCAAATATTAAATTTGTCATAAACATACTCATTAACAAGTATAATCCTTTGATTATACAGAGGCCTAGTAGTGTTGGACTTGGTTTAAAGGAGCAGGTACACCTGTTCTGTCTCACTCTCCCCTCTCTGTTCTAGGGGACAGTGCGACGATGGTGTCAGTGCATCTAACTATATGCCACTCATTTGTTCATTCTTTCTACGAAGGTTTACTGCTCAACCTGCTAAGTCAAGGAGACAGCTCATGCTGCCCTTCTGGAGCCTATATCCCAGTGAGAAAAGACAGACAATGAAAAATGAGTTATAAATAATTATTCTAGGGAACCCAGAGTTTCAGGATGAGTAGGTCCATCAGATAATCTTCCTAAAGCAGGTTTTGATAGATGAGAGGATGGCCAAACCTGAGCACATGGTTTTGGGAAATAGGGTTATATGGGGACACGTCAATGAGAGGAAGACCCGGATGGGGTGATCAGAGGTCTGGGCTGCTCCCCACATCACATCTTTATGGGTTCCAGCCTGGAAACTGCAGGAGCTCTGGCATCTCTAGCTAACCAGGCCATTCCCAGCCTCCTCACATTGCTGTGGAAGTGCCCGGATGTGGCACGTGCCCCTACAATCTCCAAGAAATGAGGGTAGTGCTGAGTCCAGCAGCCAGCCAGGCGGCTTGGAAATCACTTATCTCTTTATCTCCTGCGGGGGGTGAGGGAGAGGTAGGGGGTTGTTTCAATAAAGGCAGAGAGGAAGCCCGGATGATAAATTTTCTTAGGAAAATCATATTAAAGTTCAATTTGTTAAATCAGCCTGCTGATCTTATCAGCGGTGGGCACTCCTGGCCGCAGAACCAGGAGGTGATGAATTCTGTAGGCTGGGCAGATGGTTATCCTCACCGAGGCCAAAATCAGTGGAGAAGTCATCTAAGGGATGTTCCCGGGACTTATAGGACACCGGTCTGGTAATGTTGCTTGATCAGATTGCAATCATTATTTCCCCCTGCTGTGGGTGTTATTTCAATAACAAAGCTTTCAATGTTGTTGGAATTTTCCTCTTCTGGTGAGAGCAGCATCAACACCTGTTACCTAGGTTCTCATTTTCAACAACAAAATTCAGACTCTTGGCTGTGCCAAAACGCTTCCTGGAAATTTTTGGGAACGAGGCTGGAAAAGGAGGTCTTATGCTGCTGGCAAGGAACACAAACCCATGTTATGGAAGTACTTCTCGGAGAGCCTTTGGTGCTGGGAAAGCATCCTGGCAGCTGAGGGGCAATTGGAGAAGCAACCACCTTGGGGGAGGCTTTCTGGGCAGAGGGGGTAAGGGGTTAAGCCAGCAAATGCCTTAGGAGATGGCCCAGAGCCTGGCATTTACCCCATTTCTCCAGGCACCCAACAGGCGCCGAGCATGTTCTGTGTGCCAAGACCTGTGTGAGGCACAGATCAGCTGCCTGAGCAAGTCCTCCCCTCGCTCAAAGGGCTTCGGATCCAGGGCAGGGCGGGCCGTCTCAGCCCCTGCTCAGTTTTGCTGCAGTCCACAGGCTAAGAAGGGTCTTTATATATTTTTAAAAGATTTATTATTTTATTTTATTATTTTATTTTATTATTCATTCATGAGAGACCCAGAGAAGCAGAGACACAGGCAGAGGGAGAAGCAGGCTCCATGCAGGGAGCCCGATGCGGGACTCCATCCTGAGTCTCCGGGATCATGCCCTGAGCCGAAGGCAGATGCCCAACCACTGAGCCACTCCAGGGATCCCCCTCTTTTTTTTTTTTTTTTCAATGGTTGCAGGTGGAGAGGCAGGAAATATTTCATGACAGGTGAAAATGATAAGAAACACAACCTACAGGGTCCATAAATAAAGTTTTATTGGAACACGGCCAAGCTCATACATCTGTATTATGGTCTATGGTAGGCGACTCACTACAGTAGCAGAGCCAAGTACCTGGGACAGAGACCTCATGGCCCGCGAAGCCCAAAATGTTTATTACCCAGCCCTTCATGTATTTATTTATTTGTTTATTTATTTATTTAGGCCCTCTTTTTTATTTTTTTTAAGATTTTATTTGTTTATTCATGAGAAATCCAGAGACAGAGGCAGAGGGAGAAGCAGGCTCCCCGCAGGGACCCTGATGCGAGACTTGATCCCAAGCCCCCGGGATCATGACCTGAGCTGAAGGCAGATGCTCAACCGCTGAGCCACCCAGGCACCCCTATTCTGGCCCTTCAGAGTTTGCTGACCATGATCAGGGTGCAGGCTGCCTCCCGGCATGATAAGACTTACAGGATGGTAAGTCCACTAGGGGCTATTTACCTTTAGGACCAAGACTCAGCTCTTATCAGTTCTGCGTGACAGGTGTGTCCACACAGCTAAACAGAGAGTAGAATGAAGCACGATCCATTTGGTCGGCACGCTACCTCCTACTGCTGACTACTCAGATGTCCCAGCTGGCATCACAGCTCCTGCCGGACCAAGTGCACCCTGGGCTGGAAAGAACACAGTTCTGGAAGTCTGGAAGGCCTGGCCTCCCTGGATGAGTCGGGGTACTCCAGAAAAGCACACTCAGAAATCACTGTCAGCCTAGTATCTGGGCACCCTGCCACCCAGTCAAGTTGACATGGAAAATTAACCTTCGCAGTCCTGACGGACCCTGGTCAGAGATGTATCTTGTCAGACTAGGAAGAAACTGCCCTTTCTAACTCATACATTGGTGGTGAGATGAAACTTGGTTCAAGCTTCACAAAAGAGCAGAGGGCCATATAGATGGGACATTATTCCTATTATTTCTATCAGAGGCTCCTTCTGATTTTTTCTAGAATGCTAGAAGACTTGTCAGAGAGTATTAGTTGCCCACCAGCAGCTTGCTAAGAGCCCGACCTGTGTACAGTGAGCACTTCGCAGTGGGAGTTTGCCTCTGTGGGTTAGATGGGTTTGTGTGGCCCCAGGATGTGTCTTCTTACCCACTGGCATTTTCTCACTTCTTGGTTCATCAGTCCGCTTCGGAGCACTGGGGAACTGTAAGCATCCATGAAAAAAAACTATATAGGAGGCTCGTGTTTCTGAGAGAAGCAGATAATCCTGTGACGAGGACTTTTTTTTAATTAAAAAAATAAAAAATAAAAATGAAGCTGTGGGACCTTCCTGAGCTCCCAGCCTGGTCTGTTTCCTGATAAAAGGAGGGTGTTTGGGTGGCAGATGGTAACCTCTTCACATCTTGCTTTCTTGGGACCATTGGAAAGACACTTTTCCTATTTCAAAAAGTGGATCTTTGGTTGTATTTGCTCCTTGTGCGGTATCTGAGGAGAACAAAATATCCTGCTGCTTTTAAATATATGCAAAGTATCTCACCCTGCTAGAAGACAGTGTTCATCAAAGGGAGAAATAAGCAGGGAAAGAAGAGGGAGGAAAAGGAGGGAGGTGGGGAGAGAGAAAGAGAAGTGAGCCATCTCAGGATGCCATCCATACTCTGGGCTGTCAAAGAAGACGCAGCGCGCAGAGAAATGATAGCAACAGGGGATCATCAACATCTGGAATTCACTGCTCATCACCGCTTGGTTCAGTCTAGGTGGAAATGTTATGATAAAAATATCTTCTGCTTAAATCCGTTCATTTTCACAACAGCTGAGAGAGGCACCGACTATAACCAATTCTATTCTACAGATATGGGAAGTGAGCACCTAGTGTCCTATGACATCGGGGAAAGTCAGAGAGAATCCAGAAACATCCATTCCCTGGGAACCTCTTTGGCTTAATGCAGTCTGAGTCCCCAGGATCCCATTCTGCCCTTCCTTCACCAGTTCATCCCTCCACCTCTCATCTTATTTCCTTCTTCAAGGTAATTACGAGCAGTAGCTCTGAGATCCTGCCATTTGAAGAAAGAAATTAAAAAAAAAAAAAAAGGAATTCTCAAACTCTGGAGTCAATCCCTTTAAGGTTCCTTCTGGTTTTAAACACTGAGAGGCAGAAACATTCCCTATTCTTAAAGAGAAGCAGAGATCAAAGATAGGAGTTAAACCCACAGTTACAGATCTGTCATTTCAAAGATTTTTCCCACCATTGTTGTATTTGGAATTTTCTCAACTCAATTGCCTCACATGGCTTTCATGATTCCTGTTCCTGAGGATTTGACAATTCAACAGTATGTTTCCCTCAACACAGAAGTCAGCTTGATACTCTTGTTTCTCCTTTAATAGATAAAGGCCCTATGATAGAGAAATGGCAAATGGCTTTTCTTGTGGTCTTATCAAAGTTAATAGAAGAGTCAGCACTTGAACGTATAGCCCTGACACTCCTACTTAGGCCTACTAACTAATACACACAGTCTAGTCCTGGGCTGACTGGATGGTAAGAAGGGAAGGAGTAACAATAAACTGGGACAACAGGGATGCCCGGGTGGCTCAGTGGTTCAGCGTCTGGCTTGGCTCAGGGCGTGATCCCGGGGTCCTGGGATTGAGTCACAGGGAGCCTGCTTCTCCCTCTGCCTGTGTCTCTGCCTCTCTCTGTGTGTCTCATTTATAAATAGATAAAATATTTAAAAAATAAACTGGAACAACATATTCACTGGGGGATCTGGGTGGCATATCACAGCATCCATCAGCAATCTTAAGACAGACACTGATAATTCAAGAGAGAAAGAAAGAAAGAAGAAAGAAAGAAAGAAAGAAAGAAAGAAAGAAAGAAAGAAAGAAAGAAAAGAAAAGAAAGAAAAGAAAAGAAAAGAAAAGAAAAGAAAAGAAAAGAAAAGAAAAGAAAAGAAAAGAAAAGAAATTAGATGAAGAAAGAGAACCCAATAGTCAACTGCCTCTAGCCCCTCATGAGTCCTCTGGCAGGAAGCTTGTTACACTCATCCAGCAGGTCTGGAGGATGCAAGACATTAAGCAGAATGATGGAAGCTCAATTCTTGCTGTTCGTGACTGCACGACCCCTACCTCTGATACAGAGGGGGGGGGGTCCACTAGCAACAGGGAGCCCAGACATGGCTTCAAGTGTTGGTTTCATAAAGAAAGGACTGGGGTCATAGTAAGATGTTGTCCTCTCTGTCTCTAAGGACTCTTTGCTTGCAGAGCTCAGATTGGTTTAACCCCAAGCTGTCCTGGAGTGCAATAAGCAGCAAAGGGCAAATTCAACACAACTTCAATTAAGTCCTAAGAGCTGAGTTCTGCCAGGGCAACCCTCTCCTATGGATTCAACCAGGAGCTCCTGAGTTAGCTGTTCTGAGGGCCTTCCACTCCCAGCAATTAGAGCCTGGATCCCCTCAGCAATGTAACAGATGCTCATAAAACAGAAATGACCCTAAAAATGAGGCTCAGATTCACAGAGGAAGTCTTACCACTCTGGGGAGGGGGTGATTGGGTATCCTTTTCCAGGTCTGCACCCCAACATTTGAAACTAGGTCTACATGAGGAGACCTGGAGACAGGAATGAAGCTCTGGTCTCTCAGAGCTCCAAGTAGGATGGTCATGCTGAAGAAAATTCAAACTGAATCAAGTCTAGGGGTCTGAGCTGCCTTTTTCAGTGATGCCTTTCGAGTTGTAAACACCTAGGGAGCTGAGTATACAGTTGGAACTGAGCCCATCGATAAGCCTGATCTGTCAGGATTATCTTGACTTCAGAAGGTAAGTTCCTATATGTAACCAGGCACAAAACTTGCCCACTCATTCTTTCAACAGACATTTTTGTGGACATGCTCTGGGCTAGCCATTGCATTAGAGACTGCAGATACAGGGACACCTGGGTGGCTCAGTGGTTGAGCATCTGCCTTTGGCTCAGGCCATGATCCCTGGGGCCCGGGATGGAGTGCCACATCAGGCTCCCCACGCCCCCCACAGGGAGCCTGCTTCTCCCTCTGCCTGTCTCTCTCTCTCTCTCTCTCTCTCTGTGTTTCTCATGAATAAACAAATAAAATCTTAAAAAAAAAAAAAAGAAAAGAAACTGCAGATACAGAATGGTCAATAGGTAGACCTTTTCCTTAAGGAAATCATAGTGGGATTTACAGTGGTGTTTCCTAGAATCATTATGGTAATCACAGTGTTGGGTGGGGCAAAGCTAGGGTAGAGGAGGAAGGATAATTAGGGACTAGTCTCAAGCCCAAATGACCTTGACTATTGACATGAACTCTAGGGTTTCTGCTGAGGCAGGAGGTCTGCTCTGAACCTCAGACTTTTTTACTAGCACCTTGATATCCTGTCTGGCATTTGTAAAAGAAACTCCTACCTCATGTTGGGCTCTAACAAGGATGAATTTCTCTCCATTTTTCTACCTTCAAGCATTTCAGCACCATAGAAATTTCTGCTGACATGCCTTCCGCAGTGGGCTGGACCTCTACATATTTATGCCATCCCAGACTGAGCCTGAATGTGCTGTAGACCTGGGACTTGGGCATTGCCTCCCTTCTTCTTTTCTTGCTTCCATTCTTCTTTTCTTTTTGGGACTGAGACCACAAGCTACCATCCCATGAGGACCACCCAGAAAGCAAAATTAATACCTCAACGCCAGCCCTACTTATTTGTAGCTTCTTCCTTTTCATCTTGGCTTACAGCTGAGAACCCAGCATGCCTTCAGGACAGACCCCGATTATTATGATATGGTCCAGATGAAATCTTTCTCCAGGAAGAACTCATTCTCCATGTCATCTGTACCACGCCCCTTCCTGTGTGCTGCCATTGCGGATTCCTTTGTGTGTGCTGAGGAGGATGACAGCCTGAAATCATGCTGCTGCTTTTGGACATTGGGTAGGAGGATGATTCCAAACCCATGTGTGAAATCGAGTTGACCCCTGATGATCAGCCCTGAAGGGCCTCCTCTGATCCCCTCCTGCAGATTAGTTTGGATAAGCTTCAATGCAAGAGTTAAACTGGTGCTTTGGAACAACAGGTCTGGATTCCAACGCCAGCTCTGCTT